>NW_022900917.1:72787569-72862149 GCF_012274545.1 Fukomys damarensis
GAGATAGGGTCACTATATAGTTCAGACTGCCTTGGAACTCACTATGTAGCCCAAGCTGGTTTTGAACTCACAGCGATCCTCCTACCTCAGCTTCCCAAGTGCTGGGATTACAGGCGTGTGCCATCACGCCCAGAAGGCCTGTCCTGTTTTTAAAGACAAGGTGTGAAAATACAGTCTAGGCTACCTGTGAGCCTGAATTCGCTATGTAACCTAGGTTGGCCTCACTGGGAATATGCAGCCCCTTCCTTAGCACTGGAATTAGAGGAATGTATGCTGGGCTTCATTCTCCTGATTTAGAGATTAATGCAAAATTTAGAAGTCACCCAGATTGTCAATTTTTTTTGAGTTCCAGTTCACTTAGCCTCCGCTCAAGGATGACTCCTCTGAGGATTTTCATTTTATCTTAAAAATTCTACCCTTTTAGTATAAAGAGTCTCTCAGCATGCATCAGGGTTAACATTTTGCAAGAGAGGGTTTAGGGTCATGAGGGGTCACAGGGAATGCCAAGCGCACCTTCTGTTCTTTTCTTTTGTATTCTGAAGCAGGGATTTAACCTGGGCTCAGGAGGGCCACACATTTGGATGAATCATGATGGGAGGGAAGTGTTTCCAGAAAAACAAATTATTCGTAACTTTTAAAAATTATTATAAAGCTAAGTACCACAAATTCACACAATTTCCTCCCTTACTACATAAAGAATCTCTGGCTTAAGGATGAACTGGTTTTGTGAATAGTTAACAGGGCATTCACAATTCATGTACACTTTAAAACAGACAAACTTTTTTAGCCATTATTTTTAATAACATAAGCCACTTGGTACTGTGAGCATATGATTTTAATCAGCGTTATAATGAATCCTATAAAACCTAATTCTCAAACAAAGAAACAGCTGTAAAGGCCATCCAAAAAGAAAAGAGCTAATGGTAAACACCGTTAAATACCCCAAAAGTTAAATTTTAAATATTTAATCAAATTCATAAATTCAGAAATTAGAGGGCTGGGGATGTAGCTCAGCAGCATAGCACCTGCCTGGCCAGTGCAAGGCCCTGAGTTTGATTCCCTGTACCAGGAAAAAAATATAAAAAAAATAAAATTTCTTGCACTCAGCAGAAACAAAAAACTCAAAGCAATATATTAAACATACTCATAACAAACTTAAAATATTCTTCTAAAATTAGGACATGACTCACCAAGAGTTCAGAAGTTCCTAATTTGTCTAGTTCCAGAGACTGAATTCGAGAAATATGAACCCCCATTTCCCTGTGGATGCCAGAACATTCTATACAGGTCAGGATACCCAAGTTGGTCGAAAGCCACGTAGGTTCTGTGGGAAGGATTTAACGAAACAAACAAGGTATTTAATTTAGTGTGCCATCTATACAGGTTGATAAAACAGTAGTAAAACTTGTTAAGAATTACTACGAGGGAAAAGAGTGAAGTGGAAGAAATAGATACAAGTGGCTTATCTAGGAGTCATTATAAGCTTTCCTTCAGTAATCAAAATGGAAATGAAGCCCTTTATTCTTGTAAAAAGGCAAAAGGACCTTTCCTCAGAGACTCTAGCCATCCGGAGGAGGGATCCTTCACTTGCACTTCATCCTTGAGGGTGCAGGATTTGAAGGCCTACTAAGTACTGCTTGTAAAGGACTGGACTCGGAGGTTATCAAAAACCTCTCATTTATGACCAGCTTTAACACGTCATTCTGGTCTATGGCCTCCCCAAAAGCAGCTCTTGGAAGTAAGACAGCTGTCTGACCACAATGTTTCTTTCAGGGAGCCAGACTTTCCCGCTAAATTTAAAAGGGCCAGAACAGTGGGAACAGTCACTGTACTTTTATGTCACTAAAACCTTCAGGGTTCTCGCTGTGTCATTTCTTTTTGATAGGTGAACATCTGAGTATTTACTACCTCTCTGCCATTTCCTCACCTTGTGTGAGTCACTATCAGTTTCATACCTGAAAAGACTAGACAACCTGAGATTCCTGAGGGACCTGTGGGAATCTGTGCAATGAAGTCTGCTGTTGCAAGCAGAACAGTAAGTATACCTAGAGCACTAGGTTTGCATCCTTGTTCTGATCCCTACAAGGTGTGTGAGCCTGTGAAATTCACTTCCTCTCTCTGAGCCCCAGGATCTTCATCTGTAAAATGGGGGCAATTTTAGTATCTTGCTCATAGAATTTTGATGAGGATTCAATATGGTAACACGAGCAAAACACCAAGCATAATCCTTAGTACAGAGGAAACAGTAAATGTCAGCTCTTGCCAATAACTTGGTAGTATACAAGGTTTCTGGAAATATAAGTGCATGGGAAGGTGGTATCACTATGGTTTAGAGGTTGGCAAAGGTTCCCACGCACAGGAAGGAAGGAGACATGTGTCAGCTGATTTAGGAGGCACCATTTTATTAAGTCCTCATTTAAGGATGAGAGCCTGCAGATCAAAATAATAAAGGGACTCAGTCTGCGACTGTCCAGCTGTGAATGGCACACTTGTGGTTTAAAACATGGACACCACATTCTGTGCTCTCCTGACAATGCCCGTGTGGTCAATGACCTTGAGCCTGTTAGGAAAGGGGTACTGCGACAGCTGACCATTGGGAGATAAGGTGGGAGATGTTCAAGGAAAGAAAAAAAAAAATGAAAGTTAAGAGCAGCTTGGTGGTGGGGATACATTTTGGGGTGTGTCTAAGTGTGCCTGAGAGATAAGGCTTTCAGGTAAATAGCTCATCTTATATCAGATGGGCAGAAAGAAGATATTTCACAAGCTACTCAGGCATGGAGAAGAATACCTGATGAACCACAGTCACAGCAGATGTCATTCCCAGGTTGCCGTTGGACGTCCTCGATGATGGCTTTCGTCAGGTCTTCCAAGCTGTTCTCTCCTGTGCTCTGCTCACCTCGGAAGGCCATGGTTAGGGCCTCTTCCTTGCTATTTGTCAACACTGATATCCACCTGTCATCAAAATACCAGAAGGAGGAAACCTTCACAAGGACACAGCTGCTGTCTTCTCCCTCACTGTAAAACGTCTATTTTCCTCCAAGATCCCAAAAGAGAACTCCCTCTCCCCAAATAGCAATAAAGTGAGGAAAAATGGCAGAAATTAAACTTGAAAGAGTTGCAGAGTGGAAAGTGATACACAGGAGAAAGGATTAGCAGCAGAAGCCAGTGTAACTGAAGACTTGCAGGAGCACACCAGGTGCTGTTTGCATAAGGGCAGAGTGAGGAGATGTCAGAATGAGAGAATTCGGGGAGAACCAACCAATCGGGGATTAGAGCCAGCAAGAGGCAGCTGCTCTCTAGAAGCTCATGCCTGTAGGAACACTGGAGAGCATTCTGACATTATCATATGAACTGAGGACTGCAGCTGGGAGGTTACATGCATGTGAGGGCATCACATGCACCACAAAGAACCCTTTGCTACCAGTTTATGCGCAAGCAACACACAATCCCAACAACAGCATGCTGATTGACAGTGTCAAACACCAAGTAGAAAGGGTAAGCGAGCATTAAAATGAAAACTTTATTTATTTATTTTTGGTACCAGAGATCGAACTCAGGCCCTTGAGCTTGCAAGGCAGGCGGCAGAACCGCTGAGCTAAATCCCCGGCCCTGAAAACTTTAAATAATTCTTGAATGATACTGGTGAAATCTTCACAATATTTCTTGTAAAACAGGAAAAAACATCTCCTATATAATCTCAAATGTAAACACATGTATGTATTTATTTTTTGGTACCAGGGATCGAACTCGGGTCCTTGCACTTGCAAGGCAGGTGGTGGCACCACTGAGCTAAATCCCTCGTCCTTAAACACATGCATTTATAGATCATGTATTTGATTGGGAAAAATGCTGGAAGGAATTTCCCTAAAATGTTAATATTGGTTGTTGCTCAATTATCTTCTTTAGAAAAAAATTTATTGGGGAATTGTTTGTTTCTGTGCTTTTCTGTAATTTTTCAAATCTAAAATGAAACTATTACTTTCATGAATGAGGGAAAAAAATCCAACTTCAGTTTTTTTCATTTACTGCATACACAGCCAATTCTTGGTCTTAATTGATAATACAAAGGATTAGAACAAGGCCTGTTTATTTGGTACACTGCAGGATAAATGGATATGAAGCAAAATACTGTCTACAAAAAGTACTGAGTTAGTAGCAGCAAGAGCATCACAAAACTGAACTGCTGGAATCTGGGGCTGGGGATTTAGGCCAGTGGTTCCACCACCTGCCTCACAAGCACAAGGACCAGGGTTCAATGCTTGGTACAAAAAAAAAAAAAAAAAAAAAACAACAACAAAAAAAAAACAAAACCCAAAACCAAAACCAAACCAAACCCAAACAAAAAAACCTCAACTGCTGTAAGGGTTCCACGCTGCACCTCTGACTCTAGGTGGCGCTCTGTACTCAGTTTGGATTCACTGGGATGAAGGCCCCCAAGAGCATGGGAACCAAATGTAGGACTGGGTGGGGCTCATGATGTGTTTGGAATTAAATAGTACTTTTTAATGATTTAGTCTCAAGTTAAAGCCAGAAACTGTTTTGTTGAAAACACAGGAAACTGTCCAACAGGTCATTGGTGACCATAGTCTCTATTTTGCCTTCCTTCAACACCGCCCCACCTGGTCACCTAAAGTGAAGCGGCATCTCCTGCGTGTCAAATACTTACAATTTTGAAACAGAAGTCTCCAAGCCTCTTTGGTTACGGTTTAAAATACCTTCAGGAAGAGGAATGGGGTGGTGGTGGGGGTTGGGAACTAGAAAAGTTACATGACTTGCCCAAGGTGCTACAGCTGGACTGTGTCAGTCCAGGAGGAAATTCCACTTTTTCTGGCTCCAGTTCAAAAATTATATTACATTTACCTCTTTACTCTGGAGCTCATATTTTTTTTTTTTTAAAAAAGACGAGTTTGTTGTGATCATCAGAAAAAAAATATACTCAAAGGACAATTTTCCAGAGAAAGTACTTACATGTGCTGGAATGAAGTAGCCTCATCTCAAAGGGGTCAAGAATCAAAATGACTCTTGCTAACAGTACTTTTTAAGTTTTAAAATTCTTTTAAAGTAATGGGCACCAGGAGTGGTGGCACATGCCTGTAATCTCAGCACTGGTGAGGCTAAGGCAGGAAGATCTTGGGTTTAAGGCCTGCCTGGGCAACGTGAGTTCAATGTCAGCCTGGACTACAGTGTGAGGCCTCATCTTCACCAAAGTAATAGGCATGCCAAAAAGTGAAAGAAGCAATACAGTGCATCATTATATTTTAATACTTTAAGTCACTGACTTTCAAAATCATAAATTGCCACGGCGCTAGGAAGGTTTCACACATTTCATCCTCACTCTCAAAAGCTCTGCAAGTGAGACATGAAACCCTCACCCACTCACTGCCTACCCTCATCATCTACCGAGGAGGACACAGGCTAGATGATCTGCCTAAGGAAAGAAGCCACTAGTAGGGAACCTAGACAAGCGGCAGAGCTGCTGGACAACAGAACTACCTCCTTCTTTGGTGACAAGGACATTTATGCATTTAATTTCACTGGACACTTTCTCATTCTTTCTTTAGATAGGGTCTTGCTATATAGTTAAGGAGGCCTCGAATGCACCGTGTAGCCCAGGCTGGCCTCAAACTCCCAGCATTCCTCTTGCCTCAGCCTTCCAAGTGCTGGAATTACAGCAGTGTGCCACCATGCCCAGATTTCCACTAGATACTTTCACACAGGAAAGAAAGTCAACAGTGCAATGAAACTGCCTTTACAAAACACTGGCAGTGGATGCAGCACTAAGGCTTCCGTCAGGGGCATGTGCTGTCCTTGTGTGCCACGCCACCACTCTCCACATCATCCAAGTGAAGCCCCTCACCACCAGCAGTGCTTTCACTCAATGTAATGGGCAACAATTTTGGGGTAGACCAAGCAACCTTTTTATTGAACAGTGGTAAGTCCCATAGGCAGGACACCAGTATCTCTAACAAAACTGGGACTGAATTACCTGTTAAGTCCTCAGAGAAAATAAGACATTCAAGGCTTGGGTTTGAGACAGAAGGGAACAAAGACAAAGTGGATGCTTTCCGCCCGCCTCATAAAAATTTGTCACTGATTTTCCATTTAGAGCTTCGAGGAGGGGAGAGAGAAGAGAAAGGGAAGCAATATTCAAAAGGTGGCTTTGTAATTCTTTTTGGGTTGAGGATTCTCACCATGGGCATGCTTTGCCTATTTCATTTTGAAACTAAGGATCACAGACCTTACTCATTGGAGTCATGAGGATTAACATAGCAGGAAGATCTCAAATATTGAAGCTCCCCAAATCTGTGGGTGGTGGGCACAGACCTCCTGAAGCTGCCCTTTCTTGTTCGGTGCCTATCGCTCTCCGGTCTGCCCACTCTGTGCCCACAGTATTATGCATTGGTCCCCTTCTTCCGATTCCACCCTGTTGCTTTTCTCGGCTGACAAGGCCCCATGCTTGGAAGGCAGAGGATCTGCATCCTTCCCATTCCTTCTGGAGCCAGCTTGGGCTTACCTTCCTCTGGGAATTCTTCTCTAACAACAACCCTGAGAACGGGAGCCGATCGATGCACACCCCACCCCACGGCCTCCTGTCTGCGCTCAGCACGTGCACTGTGTCACACTGCTGGTCTCCTTCTCCAGGGCGGCGGCTCCCTCTGATTTAGTTTTGTATTCTTGGTGCCCTGCACAGTTCTTGGCATCTAGCTGGCATTCATTAAATAGCCAAATAGATGCACAGACAAACAGACCTGCTGTTCCTCTCTCTCTCAGCTTGCTTTCTTTTGTGCTATTTCTCCCAACTGCACATGCTTTCTACTCATGTCCTGTCCTCTTTCTGGTCCCTTCATCCAGTGGTGGCAATCCTATAGCACGTGTGCCACAGTGGGCTGTTTGTTATCACTGAAAGCTCTAAAAGGTTCACCATTGCTGCATTCTCTCTGAGATGGGGAAGGAGTACAACCCTCCCAAGG
Source organism: Fukomys damarensis (assembly GCF_012274545.1). Taxonomy (NCBI): domain Eukaryota; kingdom Metazoa; phylum Chordata; class Mammalia; order Rodentia; family Bathyergidae; genus Fukomys; species Fukomys damarensis. The sequence continues at coordinate 72,794,541 of NW_022900917.1, forward strand.
AGTGCGGGAGCATAAGGGAGGAGAGAAGGGAGGCAAAATGGGTGTGAATGGAATTCCATGGCTCCCCAGAAAAAAGGAGGAAAACAACAGCTGTGTGGCAGTGACGGGGCAGGAACTCTTATAACTCATGACTTGGTCCTACACAGTGACAGAAATAAGAATAATTCGAATCCCACAGAAAAGGTTGCTTGCTTTGACACCAACGTAAGCTGCTGAGAATGTAAGAGTCGCCCACTGTAGTCTGCAGTTGAGGCAGGCCATGGGAAGGAAGAGGACTGTCACCTAGCGTTATGGGGTACCAAGCCTGGCTCTTTCCACTGCACTTGGCTTCCTTTAACTCTGCCACACCTGCCCCAGGCACAGGGGCTGCCAGTATTCTTCCTTCAAGGCCAAGCTCACTGCTCTGTTCACAAGGACAGCACAGCAGCCAGCCAGACCGGCTCATTTATTTGCCCACTGGTCATGGAGCAAGTGCCTCTTCCATGTAGATAACATGACTAAAAGATGAAGAAGGCACTGCCTTCACCCTCAAGAAGCTACTGGCTCTAGGAAGCCATGGAAATGTACCGGAGCACCAGTGGTATGAAGGTCATGGGTAGAGCAGACAGCAGCAACATCAGCAACAGTGAGGCATGAGAGCAGTCTCGCAGAAAGCACGAATTCATGAGCACACAGCTACACAGCTCAGGGCACTCGGACAAAGGGCAGAGCAAAGCGCCTAGGCCCGAAGGTGGGAAAGAAGCGTGGAGAGGCACCAGGTGTAAGTGCTACAGCTGCTTTTTCGGTTTAAGGCCTTAGACCAGTATTTTAAAACTACTTACGCTACGTAATCCTGCTCATCTTCTGCCTGAAAGTGATAGGTCCTGTTATCTGAAATACAAAAAGAAAAAGTGAAACCGCAGAAAGTAGAGTGCCTTAAGGTGTAACGCAGATTTTAGAAGTTCCCAGAAAGGCCGGGGAGGGAGCACTGTCGTGGAGCACAGTTGTGAAGCACTTGCCTGGCACATATGGGCCCAGTTCAGAACCCAGCTGACAGGAAAGAAGCTCCCAGGGCAACCACCCACAGTTAGGAGTTTGGTATCATTTTCTTTTTATCCCTATTTTAGCAGCGGAAGGGTTTACTTTGTTATTATCTTTTTAAGTACAAGAGGAATACTATAGAATATAAGACCCCGCAAACAGGAGGTACCTCTTTAGGAACAGGGAGAAGGGGCAGGGTCTTATCCAACCCAGGGGGCCTCAGCCTCACATGGGCGTGCACCTCACATCACCATGTTTGTGCAGAAACTCTTTCCCCATAGCAGGCCCCACCTGCAGGGCAGCTCTGCAACTCTGCCCAGACTGTGGTCTGCTCTCTGGCTTAATCAGGCTTCGAAGAAGAAAGGATCAACCTTGGCCACCCAGGGAGGGGAAACAGAAGCCTAACTTGGACATTTTGGGTGGAGTGTCCTTCAGTGAAGGGCTTTCTTAAAGATGTCCACAGGTATTTTAACATATTCAGGTGTGTGCTAGTTAGGCACGCATGCCCTTTACCTGTGTGTTTGTGTGTGTGTGAGATACAGAACGAGTGAGCGAGTGGTGTGTGAGCACCACGGAACACACATGGACAGCAGCACTTGAGTACCTTGGCTGAATCCCTCCTTACTGCTACATGGCCCTGCTTAGGTCACTGAACCTCTCTGGGTCTCATTTCCTTTTTCCGTAAGATGGGAAACTGACAGGGCATTACTGAGAATTAGCAATAGTGTAGAAAAAGCACCTGGCACACTGAGATGCTCAATAACTTATAATTACTAGTAATAACCTGCAGGTTCTTAATTTTAGGGGCTCTTGGTTTTTTGAAGTTATATTAGTAATTTCAACTTTTCGTATTTTATGCTTCTCAATAACCCAAGAAATCCCTTGGTCATAAAAGTCATGGGGGATCTGAACTTCACAGAGACACCACAGAACCCAGTTCCGACTTCAAGAAAACAGCCTCACAGCTGATACATACTTCTGGGTCAGGACTGTCTTCAAGCTTCCATTTATGCAACTGCATCAGAAGGATTTCAAGTACAGAAAGTATTTTGTGCTGCTACAGATCATGCTCTTTGGCTGCAGGCCTCTTCGCCGGGCTGATAAACCAGGAGCAATGCACGAGGCTGGCGTCACAGGATGGCAGTGCGGCTACTACCCTGGCCCTGCCTTCCTCTCCCTTTGGAAGGCCATGTCCTTTTGCTGCAGCGGGGCTGGCGCTGTGCACTGCAAGAAGCAGGCTGCCAGCCATGTGTGGTGGCTCATTATGCTTTTGTCAAGGGGAAAAGCAAACTGCTCTTGGGAGCAAGGAAGGAGGGGATGCAGTGACACCAGTTCACGAGGTTTAAAGGCAACTCTGCTTGAAAGCAAGGGGATTATTTTTCCTTTATGAGCCTGACTTTGCAGAGATAAATTCTGGGGGACTTTCCTGTGTGGACACAGAGGACAGCTGCACTCCCTAGTCTACACCAGCACATCCTCACCGCAGCTGATCAGAGCCACTGGAGGGCTTCTGAAGGATACTGCCTGGGCCTCATGTCACTGACTGCATTTCAGGAGATCTAGAGGAAAACTGCGAATATACTCAGAAACAACTCTCCAAGGGAATAAAGTTGTATATTCACAAAGACTGCACCAAAGGAATTTACAGATCCAGCTTCCACTGATGTTCTAAATATTGTCAGATCTGATACTGCTCCGCCTTCCCAGCTGTAAGCCGGTCTGGGGCAAAAGAAGAGGAGAAAAGATGCTGGGGTGTCCTGGAACACACTTTAGGCCCAGGTACTTGGCAGGCTGAGGTAGGAATATCACTTAAGCCCAGGGAGGTCAGCCTGGGCAACACAGCAGTACTTTGTCTTGAAAAAGAAAAGTGGGGGGAGAAGGGGACAGAGAGGGAAAAAGAGAGGGAGGGGAGAGTGGGGGAGAGAGAGAGACAGAGAGACAGACAGAGAGAGACTCTCTGAGGACTCTCCTTGAGCTGCTCATGCAGCAATGACAAGAAGCTGTTCAAGTAGTGAGGACGGCAGTTTCGGAAAGTTGCTACTTCAATACTCAGAAAAGAAATGCATAGATGCCAGACACCACAGTAATTAACTCCAAAAAAGTTTTTAAAAAGGACTCACGTGATATCAGGTCAAAGGACTTCTTGTCCTCAGCATTTGGCTTCACCTGACAGGTAAGAAGGTTCAACTTGGCTGGCTGCCTATTAGACTGGAAAAGAGAGAGACAGGTTATGTGCCCATAAGCAGCACGCTGTTCATGAGGTGTGTTCAGTGACAAAAGAATACCCTTTCAGCAGGGAAGAAGACATCCATCCAGGCATACCCCAAGTTTAAAGCATGAATATACAGATCTACACATACTCAAGCACACAGCTATCAAGACTATCACACTATCAAGACTGTATCTTAGGCTGGCCATGGGTATGACTATAGTCCCAGCTCTCGGCCAGTATGGGCTACACAGAGAGACCCTGTCTCAAAAAAAAGAGGACTATCTTACTGTGAAATGGAGCTGAGTAGATTTCATCCATTAAATCAGGATGACCTCACTAATCAGCTATCCCGACTGAGCCTGATGTCCAAGAATCCATCGATTTTGGTTGCCATGCAAAGTGACACAACTTCCCTCAAAGTACAAGGGTAATTACCACCTCCAAGTCATTGCTTAATGAGTTTCAGCCTGGAGAGGAGACCATGATGTCAGTAGATCCCTAGATCAAATACATAAAGCAGATCCAACAGTATCTGGACCGTCACGCTAACGCAAGCAATCTCACCATGTAATCATTCTGGCCCTCCTGCCCGCTGTTGTCTAAGGTCACACACTCTCGATACTCATGCCAGGAGCCCTGCTTCCTGCAGGGCCCACAGGAGTTAACAAATGGTGTGGAGCCTGAGCTGGGCTTTGCTTGGACAGGAGAAGCATGTGGAAGTTTTAACAGAGGGACAGGGGAGAGGGGACAGAGAGTTCACATCAATGAATCAACTGAAGCTGAAATAAGAGAAATGTGATATGTCAAGTTAGTTTCATTAGTGCCCTGGATCTCTCCTGAATAATGGACACTGCACAACTAATTTCTGTTTACCATCCTGTGCTCTCTGAATCATTTTGAGATTCTCCCCATTCTGTGATTTTGATGAAATTGAACACAGAATGCGCCCCTTATGCCATTAACCATCTGGAAGAAAATCATCTCAGAGAGACTTCATGATTGCTACATGGACATATGATTTAGAAGTGGAACTAGCAGTAAAGTATAGGAGAGTTCTGCCTAGAAGGGAATAATTGCCACGACCACGCCAGTAGAGTCTGCGTGACAATGCCGGTCACCTGGCAGAAACCAGACCAGAGGTATCGTCCCCACGGGGTTAAGCCTCCTGGAGGTCCTTGGCACACACCGCATGCAAAGTCAGCCGTGAAGAGAATAGCTGGCCTCTGCCTGCAGTTTGGGGACATTGGGTTCATCTATAATTCTGTTCTATTTTGTCTTTATTACTATTTGTTCATTATCTGTAGAATTGTATTCTGGGCCCAAGAAAGGTTAGGAACAATTAGATGTTCCTAGAGATGTGGAGATATTGAGGCACAAGAGGATGGGCGGCCAAAGTGCTGACCCTGAGCCCCGGACTGTGAAGTCCTGAAGGTGAACCTGAAGGTGACATGCTAAAGCCAGTCCTTTATCTTACAAACTTCCCCCCTTCTGACTGCGTATAGGTGTGGTCTTACCTTGACTCAATGGTCTTAGCTTTTGTGATGGTATATAGGTGTGGTCTTACCTTGACTTAATGGTCTTAGCTTTTGTGATGGTATAGAGGTGTGGTCTTACCTTGACCTTGTGGTCTTAATTTTTACAGTACTATTGTCTATCTTATGCCTGCCTGTGACTGGAATCACTCTTGTGGTGTGCCCTTGAAACTAGTATATAAACACCTGGAGTTAGAAATAAAATTGCAGCAGCATTTGCAAGCTTCACCTCGGTGTTGAGTGCTTTTGTCTGACTGTCATCGCCGAACCTGCTCCCACCTTTCAGAGAACCTGTATCTCCTCGTGAAATCCCGTGTTTGCTGCCCTACGGTCGGTAGCAAATAATGCTTGGGAAAAGACCCCTGTGCTACAGAACTGGCTGCGGAGCCCAAAATGGGAGGCAGGAGTACTCAGGCCACGCACATCTGAGAACAGACCTGGAGTTGGGCTTGCAGAGTATCAGCTCCAGAATCAGCATCTGCAGCCACAGAGGTAGTTTCAGTCCACTGTAAAAGGGGCTGTTCATCCTACATCACATCTTTCTGGATGTGGATAAAACTGCCAGACTTCCTATGTGAATGACAATGACATATGACTGCCTGAGAAGGAAGTGACCCCAGTTAACGGTGAGACTTATTAAAATATTATGCTCTACACTTTGGAATCCACATTTAAAGGATGGGGAAAAGCTTAGGGAGATAGATGATGAAAGGGGTCAGAAATGGAAACTCTGAAGACGGGTTAAAGTCACTACTTAGTCTAGAGGAAGAAAGCTGGGGGTGACTTAACAACCATCTTGACGTACACAGAGGTGGTTACTGGGAAGCCTGGGCAGCTGTTTTCCATTTGACCAGACAAAAAGACATTCAAACTGTAGAAATTTTGGGCCAGACGTAAGAAACTTCCCAATCTTGCATGTTGATTATGCATGTAAGAGGTTTCAGGATTCTTAAGAAATCTCCTTGACAAAATTGAGATTTTTGGACTCCATTCACATTTGAATGTGGCAGAGGGTTAATGCTTTTATTTTTCTCTAATCTAGCATTCTCTGGCTGTTTCTTACCAACTGATACATCAAGATATAGATACAAAATCTTAAAGAAAAAAAAAAGGAAAAGCCACTCAGCTTACTCTTAATTGTATTTCAGGAGAGTTAAATAGCACTGTACACCTCTCATTTTTAAAGAACTATCTCCTAGTATTTTGCCAGGAAACTTTCGATGATGAGGGTTCTATCCAGTTTAGGTCATTCCAGGGTCTACCCACAACAACAGTGTGAGGACACACAGATGTAGGGCTTTGTCAAGTGCATACAACTAATGTTTGACACACTTCCTCAAACCTCGTTTGACATGGACACATCCTGTCTGTGTACAGTGCTCCTCCCTAGGCTGAGCGGCCAGTGAGGCACTCCTCACCCTAAATGTGATGCTCTAGGAGTGAGGAACACAACTTTTGACTAGCTGACACACACAGCAATGAGGCCAAGAACCTCAGAAAGGGGAACGGGACACTCAACCAAAGTTCAAAGACTGATGCATTACCAGCATGGAAGGCACTAGGGTAGTAATTCCAGATGTTTGTATAACTTTCCAAATTTCAAAGCAAGTTCTCCACATTTAGCTCTAAATTATAGGTATATTGATTAAAGAAGACATAATCTTTCCTGGGGTTTCAGCAGACTCAAGTAAAACTAAACGACTTGCCCAGGGCTACATCATGGTGGGATAGTTTAGAAAATGCTTTCATACTGTTTGAGTGAAGGAAAAAAAGAAAAAAAGGAAAAACTTAGGCAGTAGCAGTGTATCGAGTCCTTGCTGTTCATGATTCCTATCTCAATCAGAACAGAAATCCAAGTCTGCTCCTGACCTCCGGGACCCCACAAGGCCCTGGATTGCACGTTCTTACACAGCCTGACTCCTTCAGGGCTTCAGCACCACCCGGTGCCCAGAGAGGTGGCTCCAAGCCCACTCACCCTGTTACAGCACAGCCTCTTATACCTGTACATTTCGTCCTGGCTCTGCTCACTCCTTGGGTCTTATCTTTCTTCCCGATAAGAGCATGTTTATTTCCCCCACAGAAACACACCAGGCATACAGCAGGTACTTAAGCATTTATCAGATGGAGCAATCACACTTCAGGCACCTGCCATGTGAGCTCAGGTGCTCTTTGGAAAGAACGTCTTTAGCCCTGGGGCACAGAGAGGCTGAATCACTCTCCTAGGATCTCTCAGGAGGAAAGCAGTGTGGAAGGATCAGGGCCCACTCCTCTCCTGCTCCCACTGCACAGCCCAGCTTGGAGACAGCGATGCAACAGACTCATGGAATCGTGGATTCCCAGGACAACACCTCCTCAGAGTAAGGGTTAGAAGGAAACACAGCAAAAGCTGCACAGACTGACTTCTACTTTAGTGTCTTCTCTGATGGTCCGACAGTTACCAAGTGCTTACTCTCATAACCTGAAATACCTACTCGTTCACAAGTACAACTGGGAAACTCGTGGTCAGTGCTACTCAGCCCCTCTGGGAAGGAGAGCTGCCCATGCTCCTACAGATGCGCTCTTGGTGGGGCCTGAACTCTTGGTGTGAACTGAGAATTCAGCCCAGGCTCCTTGGAGACAGGGTGGACCTCCAAGGAGGACTTTGGGGAAGGAGGCAGTACAGACACACCAGATGAGCAGGAAGACTGCAGAGAGCAAGGAGGGGTGAGAAGAAGTTGGACACCAAGTAGGGAAGTAGGAAGGGCACCAACCACATGTAGTGCTAAGGAATTCATATTCCTGGGAGCTCTAGAAACCTACTGAAAGAAACAGACCTATACTTTAGGACTGTGGCTGGTAGAGGGCATTGTGAGAGAAAGAGAAATGAGCAATAATGAGAGCCTGAATTAAAACTATGCGAGTGGATACTGGGGACTGAGGACTCAAGATATAGCTAAAAAGGGACTGTAAATAAATTATCCAAGGTATGTATAAACAAATACTCCAAGGTATGTGAATCACCCAGTCCAGGCCCTGAACAGTGAGCAGAGAGGCTCTTGGAGGTGTGTTGGAGTAGCATCTTTTAAAAGTTGCAAGAGCTTCTATTCCAAATGCAGCTGTTCCATCTGTCCAAACTGAGGACTTAAGCGCTTTGTGCCCTTCAACTCTGAGGCTTGATCTTTTACAGATTTTACTTTTTATTAAAATAATGCAAGCTGAACATGTTGGGGTACGCCTGTAATCCCAGCTACTTGAGAGGCTGAGGCAGGAGTATCATGAGATCAAGGCCAGCCTAGGCCACTTACTGAAGGCTTGTCTCAAAATAAAAAAGGGCCAGGGATGTAGCTCAGTGGTAGATTATTGGCCTAATATGCACAAGGTCCTGGATTCAATCCCAGAATACCTTCTCCTCACTAAGCATAGTCACTAAAGGAAAAGGGATGGTATAAAAAACAAACTGAACATTACATGTTTATTTTGTCTTTATTCTGTAATAATCACTGTTGACAACCTGATTTGTTTTTGTAAAGAAAGTTTCACTAAATTGCAAAATCGCTCAGGCTGGGCTCAAACTTGTGATCCTCCCGTCTCAACCTCCCAGAATGCTATGATTACAGGTTTGTGCCACCATGCCAGGCTCCTACCCTGATTTTTAATGTGTGTGAAAGTGTGCACTTGTGCCTTAAAACATGCATTGTTTCAACCTGAGTATAAAGTTTTGTAAATTGAATTTTTTTCAACTGACAATATACACAGATAATATTCACTTTTAATAAACACACAGGCTAAAGGTAAACTTATCCAAGATTTTGATTTATAAAAATGTTTCAACTAGGGAACACTAGGGCACATCCCAAGAGTTATCAAGGTGATGAAGATACTATCCCTCTTAGAATGCTGTGGTGCTCACAACAGAAACAGGGCTGGGAGGCCGTCAGAAGTGTCAATGCAAATGCACACAGAAGCAGCACAAGTCAATTCTGACCAATGTTTCTGTGTCTTGTGGGTCATAGTACAGTTTCTAGTGCAAGTGTAGTTATGAGCACAGGTCTATTTCTTTGTTGGTAGAAAACTGGTGCTATTGGAGTTGGCATTCAGAATTTCCTTCCATCATCACCCTGTTGAATTGCTCTGATTGACAAACAACAAGGGAACATCATTCACTACTCTGGAAATAATCCTGACATCAACAGGCCCAGGCTGATATATAGAAAGAGGTAAAAACAAAAATAATTAAGCTTCCTTACTTCAAAAGGAAGTGCTTGGAGACAGCTGCTCAGACCATTAAAATGCACTGCAAAGTGTTTTCATTCCATAAATATTTACTTAGATACCTACTATGCCCTAGAGGGACAAATGTATTTGGCATGCAATCAAATGACTCTAGTAAACCCTGGCAAGAAACAGAGGTTCATGCTGAACATCTACCACTGTCAAGACAACTTCTCTCCAATAGTCAGTGCATGACACCTCCTGGCTTTTACAAGATATTTTGATTTATTCTGGGATAAGACTGAAGTTTTTCTTTAGCGAGCACCTAAACTGGTAGCTATTTTGTATAATTTCCAGTATTTAACTCTTACAACAACTCTGTGAGCTAGGTACTATTACTGAACCTATTTCATAAGCAAGGAAACCCAGGGTCAGGAAGGTGAAGTAAACGCACCTGTGTTTTACAGAAAACAAGGCACAGCTGAGAAACAAACAAATCTCCTCCCATTTGTCACATGGATTCCCTGTTAAGGCGGGACTCGGAAAATGTACAAAATAAGTACAAATATCTTTCTTGGTTTTCCTTTCCTGGTTCTTCCTGTTCATAAATGGCCAATTCCTTCATTTTGCCCTGGACCACCGGACATGCTGGCTGAGAAGTTCCACCCATTCTTGACACATCCTGACTTCCAAAACTACTACTTTAGTGGCTGCAACTAAAGCCCTCCACCTCTTTGGTGATCCTTCCAATAGCCAAGAAGAGAAGTACTGGAGCTGACTGAGCAAAGTGCTTCTTTCTAGACTGTGGCTGACCATAGAGGCCTGAATGTTCCCCACTATTTTAACCATGAGACTAATTTCCCGTGGCAGGTGTGTACGCATAAGGAATATTTTAGAAGGGAGATTTCTAAGAAAATGTTTTGCCATAACGAGCCTACTTGTGAGATGATGTTTACACCAGGAGCAGCATTAAATAATGCTACAACATGGGGGAAGAGAGGCTTCACAGGGCGCCTGGGGAGGAGCAGGGCTGGTGTCACCGGTATAGCATATGACAAATGTGCTACTCATCCTTTTAGATATTTCCACAAATGTTTGAGTGCTGCTATTGCCAGTAAACTTTCAGTCAGAACAGGAAGTAGTTTAAGATTCACGTTTCCTGTCTAGAGTATCCATTTTAATCTGTGCCTTGTTATCTACAGGAGCTCATAAGTCAAAAATCTCCTGATGTACAGTATTTGTATAAAATACAGTAACTTGATGACAAAACAGCTGAGGTCTGTTTCTTTTTTCAAGTACCCTCGTTTTATCGTGTCACCAGAGTGGGCAGTGAGTGGCTGAGATGATATTCTTCAGAGCGAGGGCACTGCCGCCTGGAGATGTGTGTGGCATTTACTATGCCAGCTTGTGCCAAGGGTTTATGTACACTTGCTCACTTCATTCTCCAGCTGCCCACAAGTGAAACCTTTTGCTTATACCTTCACATTTGTAAGAACATGTCCTTCAGTCTTTTTATCCCTTAATAGCCAATCGCATAGACTATAACCAAATAGCACCTTTCTTAATTTGTGTGCTATAAATTAATGGTTTTGTTCTACTCATCATTCCATTAGAATCAGAGCACACTAGATGCACACATAATCCCATCTCTGTGCTGACCTCCAAGGCAAGGTTTAAAAGCCTCAACCATCATGGGCAGTGAGGCTTGTGGTTTTAATCTGTAACTTCTTTCATATTTAAATTTTTCAATTTCATCTTCTCTTCTTCATTTATTAAGCAAGTTCCTTACAGCAGTTTCCTCAAACCTCCATTCCATGTGGAAGCAGGAGCAAGTACTCAAATCTTAGGTGGCATTAACACTGCTGTACCTCATCATTCCAGAGGATTTGCTGAAACCCAGAAATCAAGGCTGCAAGGCTGGCTGTTCTATGAAGCTCAAATGAGAGACTGCTACAAAATCTGGTTTAATGGAGCCACACTTTAAGAACTGAGGCTCCTGTTCAAAGTGTCTGGAGTAAGGCAATGTTTTGTTAAACTTGGAAAAGAAATGTATTCATCCTATAAGATACACAGAAGAATGGAGGGAAACCCCACACTTACAGGGCAATCAGACCTGCATCTGAGTCTAGGCTCAGGGATCTATGACACAACTAGGAACAAGTGTCTTAGTCCCTCTGAGCTCAAGTCTTCTTAGCAAGAAGAGGGAAGATAAGGCTATCTTTGCCGACACAAAGGCGGTTTCTCAGGGAACACAGGACAAGTATCTGGTGCTCCACTTCTAAGGGCAGGAATTCAGTTCCTGGGCTTAAACCTGGCTCTAGTACTTACTGGTTATATAACTTTCATACTTCTTCCAATTAAACGGCAGTAAGAGGTACTCCTTCATGAGGGTGTCATAAAGAGTAAATGGGAATACAGGCCAGCTGTCTAGCATGCAGGAAGTGCTTGTATTGGTCTGCTTTGTTTCTATAATTAAATACCCAAGGGTATTAAAAAAACCTTATTAAAAAAAGGTTTATTTAGTTGAGAGCTCTGGAGGCTCAAAGTCCAAACAGCATGGCGCTGGCTCCAGGAAAGGCCTCCCGACTGTGTCACCTCACGGCAGATGGCAGCCCGGCAGGAGTGGGTGCGAGGAGAGACTGTGGTGAGACAAGAAGCCAGAGAGGCTCTCGGGGCTAGGCTTGCTCTTTGACAAATCGCTCTTGAAAGAATTCACTAGGAGTCCTGTGAGAACTACCTTAACGCCATTCCAAGCGCAACACACCCGGTACAGAATTCCCATGGGAACTTACCTTTTTAAGATGTTACCGCCTCTCAACATTGCCACTGGGAACCAAACTTCCAACACACAAACTTGTGGGGGACACAGACAAACCACATCCAAACCATGTCAGGGTTCAATAAATGTCGGCCACTTTATGACTACTTGCTACATATCTCCTCTGATGTTCACTGGCTGATATGAAAAGTCTTTTATCAATTTCCTTTAGATGAAGGCAGTATTCCTTGTTAAAATACAATCACCTCCGGGAGACTTACTCATTAAGTCACTAAGAATCGAAGAGAACACCGGACCCTGTCTAACATGAAGATTACAGAGAAGTGAGTGGGCAGTGAGGGGCAGCCGAGGTGAGCCTGAGGGATGGAACTCGGTCAGAAGTGAAGACAGAGAGCTGCAGAAGGAGCAAGAGAACTCAGGGAGAAAGAGCAGAACCCAGTTAGTCTCAGGACTCAGGATGTTTCCAGCCCTGGAAGAAGCTTAGTATGGTCATTGCTCTGATTTTCCTGCTTCCTCCATTAAAAGGGCACTCAACAAAAATGAAGAAAAAGGCAATGAGAATCAGGCTTCAAACTGGCTAAGTTCTGAGGTGAGTAAGCCAGGTCACAAACTTTACAAATATCACTGCTCAGTGGCGAGTTTCCAGGTTATCCCCCTCCTTTTTCCTCTCTAATACTGACAAAGAGAAGGTGCTCAGGGGTTTTCCACTCTGGCTGAGTATCAGAATACTTCATCCAGATCAATCTAATGTGCTATCAGGCCTGAGTCTCCAGGTTCATTTGGCTAAATGCAGCTTCTCCCATCACTTTTAATAGCTCATTCAGACACAGCTGATAAGGGTTTAATATGAAATACACTCTATATTGAGGATAGTATGTAACCTTTGGGTTCAAATACTGAAAAAAGGATGAACCATCACCAGCATTCAAAATAATAAAAAATCTCTGCTGAGTGTATTACTTAGAAAAACAGACAACCTGTAAGGTGTAAGCAGATAAACTGTAAGCTTATGTTTTGCAGACTTTGAATTTGGGAAGTCATCTGATAAACACTACTGTCTCCAGTTTGCATTCAAAATGTGATAGAAGCCCACAAGATGGCCCATAGTGCCCCTGAATTTGGAAACAGTGCTGCTTATATCATAAGTCCAAATAACACTATCTGTACTGGAAGAACTGTTTTTTCTGGTGATCTACACGACTGTGGAGATCAATTCCAGTGTCTTGGACCTGCATGTGCATCTTGAACTTGATTCATGAAAAGGAGATGGAAGGGATCCAGATCCCAAGGGCAGCAGAGTAAGGACCTGGCTGACACAGCAAAGGAAAAATGGCACCACCTCAAGCTGGTGGAAGAGACATAAGCAGGAAATTATTATTCAATCGGGCAAGGGAACACTTCAAATATAGTTAAAATAACGTTGGCTCAAGAAGTCATAGATCAAATTTATCTTAGAATTTTTGCCCCCCACCTTTTTTGCACTGGGACTTGAACACTTTACATTGGCTACATCCCCAGCCCTTTATGTTTATTCTGAGAAAGGCTCTCACTAAGTTTGGGATTTGCCCAGGTTCGGCTGGAGCTTGCACTTTTCCTGCTCAGCCTCACGGAGGGCTGGGATCACAGGGATGCCCAGCACACCGGGCTTGCCTCTCAGCTCTCGGAAAGACTGACAGTGCCAGCTTTCACAGACGGTCTTACCCCTTTAAATTCTACCTGCAGTGGCTTTTCTCGTTCCTTGAAAATGCCATGCTGCCTCAGACTTCACTGTCCTCTTCCTTCCACTGGGACCTCTCCTTGCCCAGCATCAGTGTGAAATGCTCAGGGAAGCCTCCTTGGACCACACTGACACAGGAGCTGTGCTTGCTGATTTCCATCACTGCATCCTGCTTGCTCCACTGATAGCTCTTAGTCTCTATTTACCACAAGCTCCCTGAGGGCAGAGTGTACTGATTCAGCACTGGTTTGTAGTACCCAGCCCAGAAAGGAATCTATGAAAAGATTTTAATGAGCAAATTACACCCATGCTAACACCAACAAACTAAGGCTACCAACGCTTAAGTAACTTATCCAAGAGTCTACAGCTTGTGGGGGATTCAGCCTAGGTCTAACTGGATATAAAGTCTGCCCCCTTAGAATTCACAGTGCTGGTTTCTAATTTGCTGGATGAAAAACACTCTTTTCCCAGTGACAATGGTGATACAGATGTGGAGTGAGAGAGGAGCGCAGAAGAGCCTCAGAGTATCACAAAGACCAATAACAGAAGCAAGTAAAAAACACACAGCAAGGAGGGGAGAAGTCCTTTTGAAGGTCCCTTGTGCTTCCTTATATACTTTTAGCACATCTTTTGAAGATGAATGGGCCCTATAGAGCGCTGAATAGGACTGAAAAAACAATGTTACTTGGGAGATGTTCACTGATCCAAAGAACCCAAGGACAAAGAGAGAGACTTCACATCCTTGCTTTAGTGAAATGCCCTGGAGGTAGCAGAGCTGCTGTTAACTACCAGGTGTAAATTAAATTTCTATGGGGTCCAGACACTGTGTCAAGTGTCTGTAATCCCAACATTTGGGCAGCTTAAGCAGGAGAATAACAAGTTCAAGGTCAGTCTGAGCTATGTAGTATTCAAGGCCAGCCTGAATTACACAGAGAGACCTTGTTTCAAAAAACAGCCGAATGAACCAACCAACCAAAACAAATTTTCTATGAGATAATACATATCTCAAACTGGCTTTGCAAAGTATGATGAGGAGTAAAGGGAACACTACTAATACAAAAGAATTCCAATTCCAATAAACCACAGTTTAAAACATTAGGAAGATAAACTGTAGTAGTAATAGTACCTGATGTTTACTGAACACTAATTCTGCCCCACTTTCTGTTTTAATTGCTTATAATCAATGAACTCATTTAGTCTTTACAACAACCTATGAGTTTGGTATTATTAATGGCTCCATTTTATTTTGATGGGCAAATCTTCACTATGGATTCAATGTCACAGATGGAATCAAGCCCATGCAGCCTGGCTCTAGGACTCTGGATGCTGCAATTCCACCTTGGCTCATTCAAATGTTAATAACTGCTAACCTTAGAAACATTTATTGGGGTAAAGGCTCTAACAGTTTTCTTAACTGTCTTAATTTTCACAGCACTGAAAGAGAGGTACTATTATTACTGCTATTTTACAGATGAGGGGCACGAGGAGAGTAACTCAGGCAAATACAAGAAGCTGAGGTGCATTTAACAGCCGGTGGACTCAAACGACTGCGCTGAATCTCCTGTGTAAAACAAAGGCCCCAGAAAGGGGCACACAAGCATCATCACCAAAAGACAGTCGGTCCGGTCCAGCTGAGGTCCATTGTTCCGGGAAAGCATCAGACCCTCTCATGGACTTGTGTGTGACATCAAAATACTCTCATGTGAAGGCAGATTGAGAAATGAATGTGAATTTAAAGGCAGTTACTGTGTTAATCATAGGAGTGTTGTGGGTGAATAAAAAAATATTATTCAGGCACTCTTCAAACTGAAACATAAATTTGCAGAACCCTTGTAGTATCTCCAGGACCAGCACCCTCCCCCAGAAGGTTTCACAGCCTTCTCAACCCTAAAACCCTATGACTGATTCAGTGACAAGACAAGTAGTTTTATTCCAAACACTTTTATAAAGGTTTCAATGAGGGCCAGGGATTTAGCTCAGTGGTTCTGCTGCCTCCCTCGCAAGCACAAGGTCCAGAGTTCAATCCCCAGTACAAAAAAACAAAAACAAAAACAAAAAGTTTCAATGACCTAGCACCTGAAGATAAGCCTACTGTGGGCAGAAAGAGTACAAAGATGGTCCAGCTGTGGACGAACCACATGGCCCTGGGCATAGCATTTAGACTCTCTAAGCTTCATCTGTAAAATGCAGTCTCATTTTAAAAAAGCATTCAATGAGCACTAACTACAATACCAGGTGATGAATAAGGTAATGGCAAATTTGGGCCTGGCATGGTGGCACACGCCAATAATCCCAGCAGTTGGGAGGCTGCGACAGGAGGACTGTCATGAATCCAAGGTCAGCTGAATTGTATAACGAGACCCTGTCTCAAAAACCCAGAGTAAACTGGGGCGGTCTCAGGAAATTCAAAGATGAGTAAGACGGGCATCCTACCTCTGAGGGACTTCCAGATTTGTGAGAAATGAAGCTAGTGACACCTATCTTGCAGGACTATTCTGAAGATTAAATGCAGGGTGCACTCTAACACTGAGTCAGTGGTAGTTCTCCTTGTTATCTCAACGTATTGTTGGAATAGTATGTGACACCGGGGTTAAAAAATGGAGGTAGTAAGAGTTTTTGAATAGTATTGCTGCTTGGACTTTTGAAGTTAATTTTGTACTGTAACATTTTCAGTATCAAAAAGAGAAAGCAGGCCGGGGATTTAGCTCAGTGGTTCGGTGGCCTGCTTTGCAAGTGCAAGGACCCGAGTTCAATCCCTGGTACCAAAAACAAAACAAAACAAAAAGAGAAAGCAAACAATTCCAAGGCACAGAAATCCATTGGGAGCAAGACAACAGCTGCTACAGTGGCTGGCTCCCATTTGAGCAGTAATGCACACACCAATCTGCCTTTACAAGAGCTAAGGGAGCCAGGTGAAAGACCGGGGCCAGTTCTAGGACAGCAGGGCAGAAAGGAAAGAGGCGCTTGAGTTGTCCCTCTCCCAACACCTAGCAGTGACTAGGAGACAGGAAATTCATTCCATTAGACTTGAAGTTCAGTACAAGGCCTACCAGTGAAACTCCAAGGCACAGAAATCTATTTAAAACAGTTGAAAAATCACTATAGATTTTTGTTTTTATTTTTTTTGTTTTTTGAGGCAGGGTCTCATTGTGTAGTTGAGACTGAATTGGAACTCACTATGTAGCCCAGGTTGGTCTTGAACTCACAGTGATCCTCCTGCCTCAGCCTCCCAAGTGTTGGGACTATAGGCATGCGCTACCACACCCAGCTCACTATAGATTTTTTTTGTGTGTGTGTGGTACTGGGGATCCAACTCAGGTCCTTGCATTTGCGAGGGAGGCCACCGAGTTTTGCCATAGGTTTATCAGGCTTGGAATTCTGAGACAAAAACATCTTTATTGTGTTTAAAATGTGAGGAGTGGAGTTGGTGTGTAGTTTGGTGGTCAGTGTTTCCCTAGCACTTAGGAGGCCCTGGGTGTTCTTTCTTTCTCTCACACAGACACAAACACAAACACACACATATTAGATGGTTCATAGGTAGAAGCTGTTAGCTGTTGGTATTAATATTCTTATTGCAATAGCAAACTCAAGTAGAGATTCCCACAGTGCTGAGGAACAATTCTGAATAGTAAACAAAAGAGTCTTTGAATAGATAATAAAAAGCAGTGGATTTGCGAGTGAAATCTGGGATGGGCTGTAAATCTTTTCAGGTTCCCTGAAGAAGCATTCTCCCTATAACAGTAAGCTGGGGAGATAACTCTTGGAGCAGACCTCTCACAGATGGTCAAGCCCACAGACCCTACACCATCAGTCTGAACGGATATTTGGCTCTCCTGACTTTCATACAAAAAATGTGCAAATCTGACTGTAGTCCTGAGGAATCTGCAAGTGTGAAGGCCTCTTAAACAAAGGCCCCCAAGTTTTCTGAGAACAAAGGTGCTTTTTCTTCTTCAAAGATCACTGAACCCCTTTATTTTCCCAGGATACTACTGGCTTTGGTTTTCAGATTCTAAGTAATCAATGTTTGCAGTCCAAAAAAGTCAGCTAAACTGGCTACAGAGACCGTTCTGTGGGGGCAGGAATGTGAATACAAGTGATGTATGTAACTGGCAGCAACAGAGTCTGGCCCAAGGCCACTGAAAGTGAGAACAGAACTACACGACTCAGTGCAAGGGAAACAGAAGTCAGCAGGAAGGCTGTTCCGGGGGCAGGAGGAGACCTGTGTTTGTGAGGAGTGTGGAGGGGTGGGGAGAGGGCTGCTTGTCAACAGATGTCAGCATTGCCAGTGCTCTCCTGTGGGCTAAACAGCAGCGGCAACACCATCAGCCATGTGCTCACGCCTGGCACGTTACTGCATTTTATCCTCAGATCACCTCAAGTTAAGTATTTTTCTCAAGGTCACATAGGAAACAGCGAAGCTGAGAGCCCAGCTTACTTCTGACAGATGCCAGGGACCGTTCTCAGTTACCCTAACAGTGCAGGCAGCCAACGTGGTCTGTCAATTAGAGAATGCATGGAAACAGCTGGCCTAACTACAGTACTGTCTTTTGGCAGGAAAGAAACAGGGAGGGGGGTAGAGAACTTTTTTTAGAAAAATGTTTTACTGTTTGGCTTTTGAGACAGTCTCCCTATGTAGTTCTGGCTGGCCTTGAACTCATGGTGCCTCCTGGGTGCTGAGATGACAAGACCGAGCAAGCCATCACACCTATTTTTATTTTGTATCTATTTTTAGTAAATTCAGGACATATAACTAGCAAGCTTCATCAAGTATTTGATCTTTCATCACACTGCACTTTCACAGATTTTTTTGTTTTTGGTACTGGGAATCGAACTTGGGACCTTGCGCTTGCCAGGTGGGTGGCAGAACCACTGAGCTAAATCCCCAGCCACTTTTTTTTTTTTTGAAACAGGATCCTACTATATAGTTCAGGCTCACCTTGAAATCACTACTAGGCCCAGGCTAACCTTAAATTCACATTATCCTCCTGCATCAGCCTCCCAAGTGCTGGATTTCAGGTATGTACCACCATGCCCAGCTCATAGCAGTTTTAAGAAAGGCCAATGGACAGAACATGATAAAAAAAGACAGAACATGATAATGCCATTATGTAACTTGTCAGAATGTCTCCTGAGATAGCTACAGCCAGATGAATCCAAGAGATGAGCTCTCCAGCAGAAGACAAAGAAAGTTTGGGTACACACAGCAAATTTTTAACTAAAACACATGGTCTAAGTATAAAGTCAAATTGTCAGAAATGTTCAGTCTAGCATACAGATAACTGTACGGAAATTGCTTATTCTGCTGTGCACTCTGACTACCAGCACCACAGAACCTTTTTACATTGCTCCCTACCTTAAGAACATTCTCTATCATCTTTATAATTAAGAAAACAACCACCGATAATATCTCTGAAAGGTAAGATTATAATGGCAAATAACCTGATTCAGTTTGACAGAAGGAAAAAAACACGCGTGGTAGAGATGTAAAATACATGGCCACCATAGGACAAGATACAACAGTTTGTAAGAGAATAGCCTGAGCGATCTGAACCATATCCACACATTAAGATACCAGGCTAAACTTCAGTGCTGGTTACATCATCTCATTTACTTCCTGGCTCAGGAGGTCAGAACACATAAAACACAGTTGGGGAAGTCCCAGACACACTTACAGTGGCATGTGAGATGGTCAGGATCCCATTCTTGACAGCACACTTCCTTCTCTGCCACACTTTCCGGATCCTAGGGAGCAAATCAAACAGAATGGTACATGGCGCCTGATTCACTCTGAGACATGCAACCAGACAGAGACACAAAACAAGATCACAAAAGTCCCACCTCCAACAGAAAATTACGACCCCTCCCCAAAATGCACAAAACAGAAAATTCTGGTTCTTTTACTATCCCACGTGGAAAGTATTTGAGACAAGTAGGCATGTAAGAAGATGTTCATTCATAGAACTGATTTTGATAGTGAAGATGGAAAAGAGAAACAACAGAAATCTCACAGTGGGAGAACAAATAAATCAATCAGTCACCCCACTGGTAGAAGTCTTCCTTTCTGGGAAAGGGCACAGATCTTTATTTGAAGTGGTACTAATAAGGAATTCTTAGCTACATCTATGAATCTTACGAGGAGGTGTTATTAGTGGATTATTTCTGCAATTAATAGATTTTTTTTTTAAAGATCAAGAAGTTAGCCAGGCTGAGAGGAGCAGAGGTGAGGTTAGGGGGAGTGGAGGTAAGGGTGCCTCAGGGTACACAGAAAGGACTTGGGGTCCAAGGCTCCAGAGGTACATTGTGACCAAATCTGAGGCTCAGACACCTTGCTTCTGAGATCTTCCAGAGCCCAAATAATGCCTCAGAGCCGAGCCCTTGGAAAGACAATCATGTGAGAAAGTAAGTTGGAGCCAAATCAGCTGTGATATACACTTCGGAAAATTTGATTTGATGATGTCAGGGGATGGAAAAAGCCAAAGAGAAATAGTTTCAACTAGGAAGAGTATTTTAGAGGATCCAGGTAGAGGGCAGAGACAGAGGCAAGTGCAGCTGCACTGTTGGGAACCCCTTCTGCCAGGTAAACAGAAATGGGCAGGTAACAGGTGGCTGACATTTCTTGTTTTTTACTTTGCAGAAGGACGTAACCAGTTCTAGCGTACCAGGCGCTGGGCCATGCGATGAGGACGCTCTTCCTTGTTCACACCCAGATCAGCACACCATGTCAGCCCTACCCTCATTATTCAGACCGTGACCACTCTTCACTGCTGCAGCTCCTTTGACCCTGCTTCTCTGATCCTCACCTGTGTTTCCACAGCAGCCTCCCAACAGATCTATCTTCTGCTCTTAAAGCCTACACTGCAAGTTCTTCTTAGAATGGTATCCAGAGAGAACTTTTCAAAACCAAATTATGCCACTCCCCGACTACCATCCTCTGGTTCGCTCTCTCTACTGCAGTGATGCTGATCTCCTCAGAATCTACCCCAACGGGAAGAGGCATGCTCCCAGATGTGCTCTTTTTTTCTTTTTTCTTTTTTTTTGTACCAGGGATTGAACTCGGGTCCTTGCACTTGCAAGGCAGGCCACAGAACCACTGAGCTGAATCCCCGGCCCTCAGATGTGCTCTTCTCCTGGGTACTGCACTAACTTCCTTTAGGCCTCTGCTCAAGCGTCATCTCAGCGAAGTCTTCCCTGACTGCCTGTGTGATGGCAAGAGCCCCTCCATCCCCACACTCCCTGCTTCTCTTGCTTGCTTCGGTCCTTTTCCACAGTCCTAAATGCCATCTGACTTTCCACATATTTACTCATTTTCTGTGCTTCCTTCTTTAGAATATAAGCTTTGTGAGGTTAAGGACTTTGTTCAGTACTGGCTCCCTGCTACCTTGCAAAAGAGTGTGAGACATACACCATTCTCAAAACTCACTTGCTGAGTGCTTGAATAGAATGATGAGCAGAAAAAGACTATGATCCCAGAAATTTCAGAAAGATTTCAACAACTTAAAACAAAAAGTATATGCCCTTCAGAAGAAGCCAAAAGCACATACCCACAAGCAGTGAGAAATTAAGGAGCTTTCTTCTTTAAAAGGATAACAGTTAGTGAAGGGAATAATCAAGGGATTGATGATGTCATTACTATGAAGTAGAACCATCTATTCAAACAGGCCAGTGTGGCAGGACCAGGGGAACGAATGGCACAAGGGGAGGCTATGAGGAAGGTCAGGCAACATGCTACATGCAAGTGGGGACACCGCAGCACTGTGAGTGAGGGAATGACACCGCGCGCCATGCAGTTCTGAGGAAAGCACTCTGAGCGCTGTGCAGGGGGTAGTGGAGAGGAAGAAGTGGGAGAAGAAGAATGGATCAGTAAGGACGCTGCTCAGAGACTCCTGGAGAGATGACAGTGGATCACTTTAGACTGGGGCGCAGCAGAAACAAAAAGTATAATATTTTCAGAGTTAAGGAAGAAAATCTTTAGTCAGATTGGCTGCGATGTAAGCATAAAGGCAAAGTCGACATCCCACTGCCAAGATAAAAGCAGAGAGGTGGCTTTTCAGCTCTTGCCTTCCTAAAGTATTTGTTACAGTCAGAAGAGCTACTTGGGGGCTGCAAAACAATTACTGCTTTTTAAAAATAAAGACCAGTTAAATCATAGACTTATCGGAGGAAACCCAGTGTCTTGGAAAACTGGTAAGTGTGTTTCCAATCTCAGGCTGGGAAAAGTTCCTGCTCAGTAGTAGCAAGCACACTGATGGTGTCGTGCTCTGGACTCATACTCACCCATCGCTTTTCTTTAGCAGGTACCCCTTCTTTTCACTGCCATATTCCTTATTGCCCTGGAGCTGATGCATACTGTACCCTCCTTGCCGGCTCTGGGAATCCTAGGAAACAGAAGCCACAGATTAAATGTAAACTGGAGACAACTCTCAAATTCTTGACTCTATGCTACCACTGAGCCTTTGTCCACTGGTCTAAGACATCATGTTAGGTCCCTGCCTTCATTTTACAAGAGGAACCTGGACAGGTAAACATTTGCCATAATCCAAAGCAGGTCTGAGGTAGATGTGGAGCCTGGGGTTCAGGTCTCCAGCCTCTAGTTCAGAACCTAGCTCTACTGTGAAGTGAGTTCAAACACACAGGAAGCACTGGAAGACCACTGTCTGAATCAAACCAGTTTACACTAGCAGTAGAGACAAACATAAGGAGTAATGGAGAGCCAAGGTGGACACAAAACGAAGTCCATGCAATGTGAAAGTACTCTTCCATTAGGCCACACCTTTTCTCCCTTACAGATTCTGCTAATTAAATAAAAGGGGAATGTTCTGAGTGAGATACAAAAAATGATTATGAAGTTTCTATTTTATACCTATTTTGAGCATCCCAAGTTAAAAAAAATCTAAAATCTGAAAGTTAAGTGCTTAATCCCAAAAAGTTTGTGAAGCACTTCAAACATAATATTTAGGTATACTCAACTAGTAAAGTCTATGCAAATGTTCCACAATCTGGAAAAATCTAAAATTTGAAACAGTTTGGTCTCAAGCATTTCAGATGGGGCGGGGTAACTCAACCTGTAGTGCTCTGTAATAGAGACCTAACACCCACATCCTGCTAAGCTGCCCAGGCTGGGCCTGAGAAGTGTATGATGTGGTGAAAGTGACAGGGCCAAACCAACAACACAGATGCAAACAAGCCTGACTTCACGTTAGCACTGCACTGGGGCTTAACCACAGCAGGACTGGAAACAGCCATCATACTGTGACAGTTAAGAAATGGGTGAACAGTGTGGAGCTGCAGCATGAGAACACAGGTCTCCAGACACGGAACAAGGACAACACATTCTCACACAAAGCAATGACTTACTCTCCTAGACTTCGATCAGGAAGGGCAAAAGCAACAGAGAAAAGAGGCAGAACATTTGAAAACATAGTTAATTTTGTTGAAAACTTTATTGCCCATTATTTTAGCACTTTATATACAATGCACATAGAAAACATCACTGTAAAGATAAAACCATTGTAAACATAAACCACAAACACCTTTAGAATTATGATAAACTTTAGGTAGTGGGACAATAAAACTCATCAGGTTTTATCTCAGTTCATGTTGAGTGCAGAAACATAGCTAAATGAAGACATGAGGCACATTTCACCAAGAAAGAATGACTGAAAAAACTCCAACATGCATACCCAGGGAATCAATATTTCAGTGGAACTAAAAATGAGTTACTGAGAGCCACAACTCTGTCTCCCCTCTAAGGGTGAAGAGAATTTAATAAATATACCCAGTTCATAAGAAACACCTGCAATGTGATGGGCTGAGGGAGGAAGCGAAATGAACCACTGGTTATTCACTGATGACTATGTACAGCACATCTTTAAGGCCAGGATGGCTTCTTCTAGACATCCAGGATCCTTTGGGGCTAGATGATGTGTGCTCAGCCATGCATATTAATGTCAGTAAACAGTAAAAGGCTGTCTCTGGGACAGTGTGCTTTTATAAAGCTATTCCACTTGTGATGAGTTCTGTGTTTGAAAACACGTTCCAAACAACACCCAAAAGTCAGGACTGAGGGGCTGAGGACCCTGAAGGAGTCCAGCCCTGACTCTGAGGTGGATGCTCACACTCTCATCACATCACCTTCCTGCTCTCTCGGGTGTAACTGACAGCTAACAGCACACTTGACCAGGCACTGGGACACATAGGAAACAGGTGACCTTCTCAACTTGAGCTATTTCCCGCTTCAACAGGCCGGATTCCTTTTATCTAATTGGACAATTTTAATTATGTGGGGAAGGATCAAGCACAGGCTGAGACCTAGAAGTTTCTACATGTTTACAGTTAAACAGAGTGCACAGCCTTGAACTACACAGTAATTTGGCTAAGTCCTCATGCTTTCTAGAACTGAGGAATTAGACTAAACACCAGACAGGCAAGAAAAGCAGCCTTACTCTACTGGTGGCACCAGCAACAGATTCCAGGAGGAAGAGTTTTTTCTGGGCAGTGGGGGGCATTAGTATGTCCATAATCCTAATTATGAAATATTAGTTCTGAAAATGAGATGGGTGGCAGGGAAGAGGCAGGGATAAATAAAATTCATGGAGTTTCCTGTTTTAATCCATGAAATTGCATGAAAATTATTACTATTGCTTTGGAGCCAGGAAATCTCTATCTCCCAGAAACATTAAAAATGAAATCAGATAACTCCTTAGGATCAATTTTAATTAAAAGAATACTCTTCCTGAGAACTCTTGTCACTGAACTGAACTTCTCTTTGTCTGCTCACATAATTCTTAGGTCTGAATGCTTTTAACTGTGTATTTTAACTCATCTGCCAGCCTTTAGCAGTCTAAGCTTAAAAAAATAAAAAGCCCTTATATATCTTCATAAATACAGATTCAGATATGAATAATGTAGAAAATGATTATATTTTATAAATTTAACATGAAGACATTCCTCACACGTATTACTAAGCTACATAAACCTTAAAATTCTGAACACGTAGATTAAATGGGTTTGTTATACATCAGACAAATATGCTGTCAGAGGTGCGTCAACTCTGGCTTTGACTTCATTAAAATGAGCAGAAAGAAAGCTCTGTATTCCAGAAGCCTAGCACTGGCCACCCTAATTAACTATGCACAAGTCTCCTGTCAGTCAGTATTTGTGCACTTTGAGGCACAAGATCATTTGGTTTACTTAGCAGAGCAATATAAAGGGTAAAAGAAAGGAGATACTGAAAACATAACAATACTAATCATGATTTAAAAATACACATCCTATGTAAAAAATGAAACAGGTCCTGCAGACCAGACAAGTGCTGCATACAGAACAACACTGCTCAGGGCCTGCCACGTTTCCAGCGCAGCAGTGATTTTCAAACTAAATGAGCAAAACATATCCTAAATAAAACACATCTAAGTACATACACATACGTCTAGCTTTAAATATGTAATTTTGTATATATATTATGTTTCAAATTTTTATATATGTACCATTCACATACACACTGGAAAAAGTCTGAAAAGAATGAAAAACAAAATGTTAAAATGGTTGTCTCTGAGTGGTGGAATTTTGTTTTAATCTGTATTTGCATATATTTTCTACAATAAACATGACTGATAATTTGGGTTAAAAAAAGAGATCTTGAATTCTTTGATAGCACAACACAAATCAACCATGCGTTTATGAAAGAGAAATGCAAATGAGAAAAATTATTTGGACAAAAATACATAACACTAAAAATAAACAATGGACTTAAAACCTTGGGGGATATTCCACAATATACTGTAACTAGTATTTTTAGTTCTCTTCCTCTTCTCTATTAGTAAGTAGTACAAACAAATCACTTTCTTATTTGAGACCCTACTGAAATATAAAGTGCATTATTAAGCAGATTATTAAAATCTCAGATCTCTCTAAACGGCAAGGATTTAAACTCTCTAAACTCCAGGATTTAAAGGGGTTATACATGCGTCCAGTATCCAACTTAAAACTAAACCTCTACCATGGGAGCTTCAAATTTCTAATGTAGGGGTAGGGTTGGGCAAAGGATTCCTCTGGTTCTTTTTACTAAATGCTTCCTGAGTAGTTTTTCGGTGGCAGGTGATGTGTCAGAGTGCAAAGGAGAGAGAAGAGCAATGCACAGAATCCTCCAGTCCTGTGAGCCACACTGTGATGGGCTGTTCCAAGTCCACCAGTGACTCCAACAGAAAGCTGTGGTTCTCGAACAATTTTGTATACCATAAATAGGATTTACATACGTCACTGTTAAAAACAATATTTATAACACTAACTAGTTATGCAGCAAATAGTCCTTTTTGGAGATGAGGCTATTATAAAAGGTCAAGAGAATTCATTTTATAGTACATTTGCTAAAGACAAAAACTTAACTTGACAAGAAAAAAAATGAACCTTTCAAAAATCCATTTACAAAGAAAATCTATTAACAGAGAAAATTCTTAGTTTCCTTTAATGGAGCTACCTTAGGACCTGGTGGAGGTAAGTAGGTTAAATGATTTTTAGGGCACTTTTGTCTTAGATTAAATGTGAGACGAGAATATTCACCAGAGAGTTCTTGTCATAGCAATACTTTCTGAGAAGAGCATACTGTAGGACATTAAAAATCATTAGCAGCCAAACATATTTTACACGGGACGATAAATAGCATGAGACAGGGAGAGGCGTGCAGGGAAAGATTAATTTTTCTTGTAAAATACTCCGAACATGGTGCTAATGAAAACCTAGTCATTAATTTGGGGTGGAGTTAAATCAAATCACAGGCATTTTATCATGTCTCTCTGGCTTAGGTGAAACTTTGTTACTTAGCTAGGCTTAGCAGAATACATCCTTCTCTATGCAAAACAAAAAAGGATTTTTTTCTCTTTCAAGAAAGTGACCATATATAGGAAAGAGGCAATCTTGTGTGATAAAACAAAGGCAGGAAGTGGTCAAGGGCACGCTGATAAGTAAAAATTCTCATATTTCCCCCCCCCTGGACAGAAATCTACCCCTATTCCTTTCAAACTGGACCATTCTACTGCACTTTCATGAAGTCATTCACAGAGACCACTTCTGCTAGGGTTTGTAGACCAGCGATAAGCACTTTTCCAATGTTCAGTCTGTAGTGTGCTGGGGCTGTTTCTTGGGGCCCTAAAGCTTGGGCTGAGCCCTCAAAACCCAAGCAAATCACAGTGGACTGCTGGGTGTAGGCGCTGCCTCCATACTCAGATCTCCCTGGCCACTCCAGCCTACTCCACAGGTGTTGAAGGGCTGAACGCTTCTTTCACCTGACCAAAGCGCAATAAAGATAAAATTATGCTCAGAGAAGCAGAAAATCAAGTTATAAACACTGGGCAGAGAAAACATCCAGGGTTGTTGTAAAGACCAGTGTGGCTAGTGCAGGGCTTTCCATGTCTAGAGGTGAAGGCTGCTTCACTGTTTAGACTCACAAATGCCTCTCAGAAATTTTAGGAATTGAAAAAGTGAGAGTGCTATTGTTGTAAAATATCTTAAGGAACCGACAATATAAAAAACATTTCATGCAAGTATTAAATATTACATTTAAATACTGTACTTAAATTTAATCCAAAATAATTTCATAACAAAAACAGGCACATTTTACTTTCTCCCATGTAACAAATGGTGCTTACTGTTTAATTTACCCTTATTATGAAGTCCCTGCCACTTAGTGAAGATCCAGGGTTCTTCACTCAGGACTGAGTTTTCATCTCAGAATCCACTTCTCACTCCTCCACCCACCCTGTTCTACACTGCTTCAGCGCCTGAATGCGAGGTACTTTTCCACCTGACTCGTTTAGGTTTCCTTTGCCGCAGGCCACTTGGCACTGCATCCCAAATAGCATCAAAACCAATTCAGACGGACTGGCTCCCACATGGCTGATTTGTCCTACAGATAAGGAGCTGCTTGGTGGAAGGGGCTACAGCGTACTACCTAGAACAGGGGCTGGCACACGGTGGGTGTTAATTCCACGTGTGAATAGATGGCATTTACGTTAAGTATTTGCCACAGGCATCCAGCACTTGCCAGGGACTGTGTATTATTTCAATATCCAAGGACCATCTCACATTAAATTTCCTAAGTGTGGGGCAAAGCTTCTACAGGATTCTGCATCAAAACATTTTCTTATTTTCATGGCAAAATGAGACATGTCCTTTCTGGCTGACCAGAAAGGTAGAAATGGTCTAAAGCAGTGATGGCAAACCTTTTAGAGCTTTCAATGATAATGAACAGCTGGCCTCTGCACGCAGGCCATGGCTGTGCCACCACAGATCTAGAGACAGTCACAGGAATCCAAAATCAAGAGTCACAGAGCTGGAGATAAAGGGCGTCTTTTTTATAAGGATGGAAGTGGAACGAAAACTCAGTTTCTACACTAGGCATCACCGTGGGTGCATCCTAGTATCAATGTGCCTGTTTTAGAGATCAGGAAACACAAAAAAAAGTGTATCACAAGGAGCCTCACTTACACTGTTAGCCCTGCTGGGAACATATAAACCACCTACTTCTTTCTGATCAAGCTGAAGAGAGGATTTTATTAAGTCTCGGAGAGCAGTTAGCTGTTTCTTTTCTTCATCCTGAGTCTGTTTTATCTATGAAAGAAAAAAAAATTACTTCTATTACATATTGTTTACACTGTTATGAACAGTTTATCATCAAACAATTTAATTATACAGCTGATTTTCTTAATAAAGTCCTTCATACTATCTCATGTTTTACAAAAGAGGCACAGGTTTCTTATCTTGAGAGAGTGCCAGTAAATTCTGAAATTAGGCACCACAATTTCTCATTAAATACCACATCTAGGCTAGACAATTATCTTTGAAGTGCTATTTCATACAGGGTAATAATCACACCGAAACCAGCCATGTGGCACATGCTTGTCATCCCAGCTAGGTGGGACACTGGGGCAGCAGGATCCAAAGTCTGAGCTTAGCCTGGGCAACTTTATTCAATTCCTCAGCCCTAACACGCCTCATCCCATTCCTTCCCCTTATTTTTATGATATTTAAAAATTATACAAGAATGTAGGGTGAGAGAAATTTTATCTAAAATTTTACACAGTGTTTTAGTGCACCTGCATTATGACTGTAACCTGTTACAGGAGGACAGGTGTAGAGTTTTCCATGTGTGTCATGCCAGTCAGCACCCGAAAGTTTCAGAATTTGGAGTGTTTTGGATTTCAGATATTTGGGTCAGGGACACTCAACCTGTATATTTGTATTATTTGTAACTCCAAAACTTTATCCAATGATATGCATATGATTTTTAATGTAACTCATAATTTTTTTTTCCTTGAACTATGTAACTCAAGTTGACCTCAAACTTGCAGCGATCCTCCTGCTGCAGCTTCCCGTGTGCTGGGATTACAGGCGTGTGCCACCACACCTGGCTGGGACATTCTTTGAATAATCATCACTGAGTGCTTTACAGGCCACAGGCCTGCCACTTCTACAGATGGAGTTAGTTTATTTTCCTCAGAGCTTTCTTTTTGGTTTTCCATTATTATAGCAAAATCTAGATACTAAAAAACAGAATAAAAATTTAAAAAACTAAAGAAATTCATAAACTTCCTATTCAGAGAGTTACTTAATTTTTATCCTTCCACAATCAAGCATTCTTTCTGCAACTGTTGACCAAAGGGCAATGAAATGTGAAGGTACTAAACCTTGAACAGAAAAACATCTAGAACCAAGGGCTGTGTACTCTCTTCCCAGGTGCTTCCATCCCCCAAAGATACACTGGAGTATCTGACCACTGACGACTTCTCTGAGCAAAACTGAAGGCTTCTCTACCCTGGTTTTAAACTGACATATCACTTAATCTTTTCTGCTTCTAGGACAGATTTCAGATATAATGATATTTACGACAGGTTGAAATGTATGTATCGCATAGGGAACTTACATTATATAAGTCAGCAGCCAATTTTTCAATGTAC
Source organism: Fukomys damarensis (assembly GCF_012274545.1). Classification (NCBI taxonomy): domain Eukaryota; kingdom Metazoa; phylum Chordata; class Mammalia; order Rodentia; family Bathyergidae; genus Fukomys; species Fukomys damarensis. Next base: position 72,823,942 of record NW_022900917.1, read on the forward strand.
TGTTTCAATTTATCAGCTGTTTTTAAGCCATCCTGAAAGAAACTGCAATGGGAAACAAAAGCTATTTACTAGCAATATAAAAAAAGGAACGACAATCTGAAAATTACCACAAAATCTGAAAATATACATACACTCTCACAAGACATTCACTCCCTCCCATGTAAAATCAATTTCAGTATTTTATAAAGCTGTATCAACAAATTGTGGCTACTATATGGCCTCTGAGAGGAGATGTTACGGTAATATAATACACAATTACAGCCCTCATAAGAGGACTGCACACTGTACTTCCATACTGCACATGCCCATCTTTAAGGAGGAGAATTCTGCCTGGTTGAGCTATGTTTGAATTCAACAGAGAAACACGTATCAGGCATCGCACAAAGGAAGCCAACCTTGTCACCCCACAGAGATGTCTAAATTAGAGGAACAGGCAGGAGGAAGGGGAGAGTTCTTTAAGTTTCCCCAGAGATCTTTGGGTTCCAACATATAGGTGAAACAAAGGACTTCAAAGCAAGCAGGTACCAATGGGTTGGGCCATCTGTGTCCTATCACATGCAGAGAAAGCTTGCAGTATTTCATCTGAACAATAACAAAAGCTAACATCTGTGAAGCACTGAGTACATGCCTAGCACTGCACTGAGCACCTGACCCAAGTCACTTCATTTACTGTGTGACTCTCATGAATTAAGCATTTCAATCTCATGTTTCCCAGAAGAGCAGGTGGAGGTGCAGGGTGAGGGCACAACTGGCTCCGCTTACTCACACGGACAGGAGATTCTGTGACCATTAACTACAATGTGTCAGCTTAACTTGAGTAAGAAACACCAAGCAGATGGGAGAAATTCTGGGGGTGCCTGTGAAGGATTGACAGGTAGGCCAGCACACTGAGAGGAGACACATTCCACATGTGGGTAGCACTGACCAGTAAGTTTGTAACCTGGACTGAATAAAAAGGGAAAGAAGGAAATGTTTCCATTTTGGAGCTCTGGTCTCCCCACTTCCTCCGAACTCTGGTCTCCAGTCTCCGCAGCCTTCCAGCACTGACTTACACTGCTGACTACACTGTGCCTCCAGGCCTCCCAACTTCTGACTGCTACTGGAGCTCTGGCTCTGCACATGAAGCCAGCCACACTGGGCTCCTGGGTCTGACCCTGCAGAGGCCACAGCGACTCTTGCTTCTGATCCTCTATGTCTACCTAACAACTGCCTCTGCACAATCACGCATGTACTTAAATAGATCCCGTCCCTCTAGAGCACCCTAACAAGCACGGACTGAGATCTGCGTCAGGCTGGGTCTGCACCCACGCTCCTGATTATCAAGTGAAAAGATTTCTTGTCTCAGGTGGACTGCTCCACTCAGAAACCCAGTCCGTGGCATTGGTTTAGAGAAACAAAAAGCTGTAGAAAGCTGCCCCCCTAGGAGCTTCATTAACCATGTTTCTCCATAATCTGTTTTGCTGTCTTCTCACAAATGCTGAGGACTGTCTCACCTCCACATCTCAGTGGGCCCAGCACAGTGCAGATGCTCAGTTAGTGGCTTACAAATGACAATGTCAAGAAACATTAGAAGGGGGATTCATATTTTCTTTTAAGCTTAGTATGTATCGCCATGATCAACAGTATCAGATTCTATCAGAATGGGCCTTCAGAGTGACTGAGGTTGACATAAGAAAAGCAATACTTTAGAAAGTCCTCCAGGAGCAGGGAAGGGAAGAAACAGAACTTTTTGGTTAACTGTTTAACTTGAAAATACCTTTACAATTTTAATTTTATTGAGACAAAGTCTTACTAGGTAGCTTAGATTGGTCTCCAACCGAGGATCCTCCCATCTCAACCTCCTAAATGCTGGGACTACAGCACATGCTACTATGTGTGGCTTGGAAAACACATTTAAACCCTCATTTTCTACCACTCAGGTTTTCATCACTGCCCATAAGGAAGTAAGTTAAATTACTTGGTGCAGAATAAAAGAACTTTTTATGTTCCTAATACTATTGTAGTTTTATCGCTTACCATTTTTCCTTAAACACTTTATGCTCTGGCCATGCAACATTATTTCTAGTCATTTGTTCTTTTTTAACCCATCAGTGATAGCAAGGATACAATATGTCCATCAGTGTAGGAAGCTTTACTGGACAGTGCTGCCCTAGAAATAATGTAACAGATCTGAGGAGCATTCAGAAAGTGTTCTACCTGCAGTATGTTCTATGATTAAAAGCAAAATAGATACATAAATCCACTAATCTTCCGGATGAGGAGCGTATAGATTTTTAAATGTTTCTTCACCTTTATTTTCTAGTTATTTTTTCTAAAAAAGATTATATGTTACTTGAGCAAAACAAAATTAAAGAATTAGTAGATGAAGTTTGAAACCACAGTAAGTGAAATAACAGACACACAAGCTTAAATATCACTTGGTTTCTCTTATTTAAGAAATCCATATTTAAACAATTAAAGAGCAAATAAGAGGTACGTAATAGGAAAGAGAGGGAGATCTTTTGCAAAAGGAAAGGGGACCAAGAGGTGAATGGAGAGGACAGGGAGAGAAGAGGGATTTCGAAAAGAATTAAGATGTGTTATATACATGTATAACTCCCCACAATGTATGTAATCATTATCATATCTCAATATAAGAACAGGCATGCACTGCACTAATTAAAAAAAAGTTCTAAAAAAAAAAAGAGAATGTTTAGTCTGGGAGGACAAGTCTAAGGCAAGGTCTTTGCAGAAAGTCTAATTTTTCACAAGAAAGAAGAGGAGAAATGAAAGAGCAGGAGAACAAAAAGATCACGCCAACAATCAGTAATGTATTAGTAATGCCACGAGAATCAAATGCCAACAGCTGCCTCTCACTCCAGCGACTCCTTCCTCAAGAGTGGCACAGTTCCAGCAGGGGATGGGTGGGACACAGAGTTGCCACTTCCCACCACAACATGTCACTGAGAGCAGCAGTTTCTCAGTTTGCCTCCACTTCCCTTCCTCCTGCAGCTGTAGTTCAGCAGAAATGCATGGGCCTAGCAATCAAAAGCACATCCTATTTTAGCTCTAAACCTTGAGGTTACTGGGCCTGTGATGAACAGCAGCATGTCAATTCCAAAGGATGACACTCTAACTTCAAGGCGCCCCAGATGAGTTACTACCGATTGTTCCACTAACTGGTAAGTGAAGCACAAATCCAAGTCCTGATTACCTGTCACATGTATGACAGCCCACGTGGCCCTTATCCACATTCTCTATGCATTACTGAAATACGAGGTGGGTAACAGATACAATAATGCCAGCTAGCACGGAACTGGGTATTTTCTCTGTGCGAGTCACTCACTGTTATGCACTACTCATGGAATATTTCTTTTTAAAAGTCTCATTATAGGGAGACAAGATGGAGAGTGACTTAATAACGAATGGCCAATGATTTAATCAGTTGTGTCATGTAATGGAGCTTTCACAAAACTTCCCAAATGAAGAACTGTGCTAGTGCCAGGAAAACAGCATACATACTTCAATTGCTCAGGGATAGAAACTTCTACGATCAGAGCCCTTTCATACCTCATCCTAGGTACTGCTTCATCTGGCTGTTCAACAGTGTCCTTTCTGTAGCCTTTACATTCATGTATTCATTCATTCACTCATTTATTGCTACCAGAGATTAAACTTGGGACCTTGCGTTTGTGAGGTAGGCGGTGAAACCACTGAGCTAAATCCCTGGCCCTACAGACTTTACTTTTTGAAAAAATTGTATTGGTACAATTTACATATACATAACAATCACATTCATCATCGGGAATCTGTACCTGTGCAAGATATATCTCCCTTTTTTGCCCCAATTTCCCTCCCCTCTCTTCAACTCTTTTCCTCCTTATTTACAAAAGTCTTGATTACATTTTTTCCTTCTATTCTTTTTTCTTGTCCCTTCCTATAGTAAAAATTAAATGCGACTCAACACAATAATTATCATTAGTCCTTACATAGAAAAAGAAGATAAACACAGGTACTGGGGAGAGTTCCAGTGAGCCCCAGAGATAACAAATGTACTTAACACACCAGGCCATGAGACCCAGTTCAATACATGGTGGCCCCACACCAACAAAAACAACTTTATTATCTTTCTGACCTTAGAAACACAGCAAGACTGAAGGAATATTAAATTTTAATGACAGAGGATGCTAAGAAAATTTAAATTGCCAACGGATGTGCAGAGGGACCTCACATTTACACTGACAGATTGAAAACCCACAGCTGCCAAGGGCAAGCTCACAAGCACTGATTGCGGGACCCCTCCACCAGCAGGACATATCCTCCGGAGGACAAACCAGAGCCTTTGAATTTAGAGGGGGATCCTACCTTCTTCATTTATTCCTTGGGTCACTGTGTCCAAACAGTGGCAGGAAAGGAAAACCAAGTAAGAAAATAGTATCTCCTCAATTCTTATCATAGATTCTGTTTGGCTTACAGAGAAGTGCTTTCTGGCCAAAAGCTTAAAGGCCCAGAGAGCAGAATATTATTTCCAAAAGGAATTATGATATTCTACAGTATCATGGTGATTACTTTACAAATTATAAAATAAAGAAATGAAGTGAATAACCTTCAGCCTCTTCTGAAAGTCTGATTTCCAAGCTTCAGGCTCTAAATCAAGCATTGATTTCCTACATTCTAGGGGTGGCTTCTTTTTCCAGATATATTCCATGCACATCCTGAAGCATTCAAGAAACTTTAAGGCATAGTACTAATTAACAGCAAATACATCTCAACAATTTAGATCACAGGGACAGTAGGGAGTAATATATTGGACCTACATTTGGAGATTCTTAAAATGGAGATGTATAGGCCCAATCTCAAAATGTCTCGCAAACTGTTTAGTAACACGCACTTAAAGCTAGAGGCCTGGCACGTGTTATGGCTGTATCTAGATATCCCCAAAGCCTCATAGGGTCATAGGTAGGGCTTTTCAGAGGTGGCTGGATCTAGAGTGCTGTGATGCTGGATTAAGTTGTGGTTCTGGGATGAAGGGTGCGTGAGTGCTACATTAGTCTATTGATTGGTTGGCATAGTTCTGGGTAGGATTAAGGGTGCTCTGCCCTCAGGGTAGTCTGGATAAAATGTAAGGGGCAGAAAGAGGGCTAATATTCTCACTTACTTGTCGCTTGCTGCCTTCTGCCTGTCTTTTTTTTCTCTGACATGCCCTCTGTCATGTACCACCCTGCCTTGGAGCCAGCAGACAATGATCTGAAACCTTTCCAAACCGTGACCCAAATAACCCTTTCCTCTTTTAACTTTGGGTATTGGGTGTTTCGTCTCAGCCACAAGGACAGTAACTAAGGCAAAGTGTTTCCATTACTTTCTAGCATAAGGTCCATGAGAGCACTTTGTTTTTTGCTTTGGTTGTTTTTCTATTGAGATAAAACTCATGTAAGATAACCCTGTTTTCAAGTGTAGTATTTTGTCATTTTTAGTATATTCCTCCTGTTTTACAACCATTACCACTAACTGCAGAACTCCATCACCCCTTTGAAACCCTATGCACACTATCACTGACTACTACTTCCTCCCTTCCTGTGTTCTCCAGTAATGACTCATCTGTCTCTGTGGATTTCTCTTTTCTGAACATATTCCTCATACACAGCCATACAATATGGTCTTTTTTTGTTGTTTTGTTTTTGGTACCGGGGATCGAACTCGGGTCCTTGAGCTTGTGAGGAAGGTTCTGCAACCACGGAGCTAAATCCCCGGCCCTACAATTTGGTCTTTCATGTCTGGTTCTTCCATTTAAACTAATGGCTTCAACATTCACTTTTATTGCAGCATTCCTTTGCATGGCTGAATAATATTCCACTGTATGGATATACCACATTTATTTAAACATTCATGAGTTGATGGATGTGTTAATTTTAGCTAATATGAATAATGGTTCCATTAATATTCATGTACATATTTTTGAAGGAAATTTGTTTTCAATTATTCTGGGTATATTTAGGATGAGAAGTGTTGGGTCATATGATAACCCTATAAGGGATGATCAAAAATAAGGTGAATATTAAATGAAAACAAGTGATCGCACTTATCTCATTGCTTGCTACTTTCTGAAGTAGTTCTAGAAGTCCTTTTTTGTGAGTTTCTTAATGAAGTGTAAAAAAATAAATACAATTAATGCTGCCAAGCATGATCCAATGAAAAGATAAACATAAAACACGGCGGAGTTCTTCATCCACTTTATTCACAGGATCTGGCACCGTGTGTCTTCTGGCTCTCCCCCAAGCAAAAGTGACCATGAAAGTAAACATTTTGAATTGATGCAGAGCATCAGAGAAGCCATGAGAGTGTCACTGAAGACGCCCCAGTAAAAGGGCTCCTAAACTGCTGAGAAAGTGGCGAGTATGCTAGGTGTGCAAAATGAGGGGAGGATTTTGAGGGGAGTTACTGACAACATGCCTCTATTGTAATACATTTTCAAAACTTAAACATACACTGTAATTTTTGATCAGCCCAATATGCTTACCTTTTTGAGGAACTGCGAAACTTGTTTACAGCAGTTGCATCACTTTACATTATCAGTAAAGCATGGGTTCAGATTTATTTATATCCCAAGATTTATTTTATATTTTTGCTTATTTTGCTTACAGTCATCTCACTGGTATGAAGGGGGTATCTCATCGTGATTTTGATTTGCATTTCCCTAAAGGCTAGTGGTGTTTAATACCTTTTTGTGTGATTTTTGGCTGTTTGTAAGAGAAATGGTTACTAAAAATATTTGTGTAAAGTACTGAGTTGTGTATCTTTTTGTTGTTAAGTTTTTCGGTATTTGTTATACTGGGTCTTTATTAGATCAGTGATTTGCAAATATTTTTTCCCCAATGTGTGGGTTGTCTTTTCACATTGTCAGTATCCTTGCATAAACAAGTTTTTTAACTATAATGGTACATATTATAATGATATAAATGACAATGTGAAATAGGAAGAAAAGGGCTAAAGGTGTAGGGGAAGTGGGAGGGGTAGGGGAAAGGAAATAAGGGAAAAGAAAAAAATATAAAAAAATGGAAATAAAGTATTTTTAAGTAGGGAAGGGAGGAGGGGGTGAAGGGAGGGCAGTGGCAAGGGGAGAACCAAGACCTGTCATGTAAAGGTACAAGATCCCAATGATGAATGTAATTGTACTGTGTACCTAAAATGTACCAATAAATTCAATGAGAAAAAAAAAGTTTTTAATTTTGAAGTCCAACTTAGCTTTTTTCACTTCCTGCGTTCACTATACCTATTTTTCCTTATATTTATTGACTATTAAATGAATGAACCTAACTTCGGGCAAGGTACTAATCCACTGTGAGCTACAATTTCCGGAAATGCTGTGAGTTTTAAATGAGAAAGTGTATGTAAAAATCTTTGGCACCCTGGTCTATAAAGGAAGCTCTCAGTATTTGCTTTTATTAGTGCATGGAAGAGCATGGGTAATAAGGTAATGTCTGGAAATGCTGTTGACTCTGAAAATCGCAGTGATAATCTAGCAGGGAGATAATACGTTTGTTTTGAGAGCAGCATGTTACTGACAATGTTCATGCCTGAAAGTGAGGAGTAATGAGCTAAAATGCATAAGAAAGTAAAATGTTTTCTGCTTCCCATATTCTTTCATTGCAGTAGCTTTATCCACACTGCAGTGGTAACATGAAATACTATACAACATAAATTCACAATTAAGTACCAGCTAACTTTATACTGAAAATACGTGGACCTGGAAATAACACTCAGAAGAAATTTTTAAACAAAAATCTGGGTACAGAATGCTTTATAGATCCTCAATATGTCTACAGTCATGTATCAGTACTTGATTGCTTTCAAACTCCTAGAATTTGGTACTCGACACATAAGCTTGACTATGCTGGCATTAAGTGCCAGATGACTCACTATCATTTCCAGACAAAACAGTATGATTGGTACTTGTTCTTCTGGTATACACCATACCTTGTGGAACCGATTAGTGACAAGTGCTGAGGTACCACTGTACTGCCAAGTTTTGAGGAAATGAATAAAGCAAGAAAGAAGAAAGATACTCCTTGAAATGAAACCTACCCTGGCATCTTGCTGATACGGAGTTCCATATCAGCTGATAAGGAGGCTTTTCCTATGCAGAGAGATTCTGATCTCTCTCTGCCCTAAGAGGAGACACTTCTGCCAGAATCCAGTGGCCCAAGCCCAGCTGTCCTCCACAGCCAACCCCAAGTATCACTTTCCGCAGGGTGCAGCACTCTCGTCCTCAGCATCCTGGCCAGGAGCCTCACCTTCTCTTGATGCCCATGGTGTCAGTCCCTGTGTTGCACCATTATGATTGCTGCTGTCCACAATCTACTTCTTGTGCCTGACAATTAACTCCTGAGAGGACAAGTCTTGTTTGATCCCTACCCAGAACCTAGTAGAGTTTCTGGCCTTGGTAGGAGATGAGCAAATATATGTGGGGAGGTAAAAGGCAAAGAATAAAAGACTACAGGCAGAATGCATTATTTACATAAGTCAGCGTTACTCCTTTCACAATTACTAACAAAGCTCACCAACTTAAACTATGTGTAGTTTAAAAAGCATCTCGTAGTCTAGAAAACTAATGCTTGTGTAGCCAAAATGCTCCTCAACAGACTTAGAAAATTTGAGTATGTAAGCAATTTCTAAAATTAGGTAAAATCAGATTTGGTCTCAAAGTGTTATATTCCAGAAGACTGAGAGATTTACTCACTGTGGCAGGAATTTCAAAGCATTAAAATATTTCTTTGAAAACTGGGATAGATGAAAGGTAAAAAACATTCCACCCAGAACTAAACTGGGGACCAACACAAACCATTTCCAAGTTTCATAATTCCACATGTTAAGTTCCAGGTCTTCAGTAGGCTTCCTTTTATAAACATGGGAACTGTTTCCCCTCTAACATTCTTTTTTTAATTTCTGAAGCACATGTACATAAGATAGAATTCACTTGGAAAGAGGAAAAACATTTAACTAATCAAATTTCTGTAAATAATAATTTGGTCAGTAAAAAGATTTCCTGAGCTGGGCGCGGTGGGTGCTCGCCTATAATCCCAGCACTTGGGAGGCTGAGGTAGCAGGATCCCTATGAGTTCGAGGCCAGCCTGGGCTACACAGTGAGTTCAGGACCAACCTGAACTACAAAGGGACACCCTGCCTCAAGGGGGAAAAAAAAAAAGTCTTTCTAAAGACAATTATCCTGACAGTAAAATATATGAATGTTTTTAATGCCACTTGGAATCATTATAACCATAGTAATGGTTCAGACCCTGGGCTTAACACTCTATGTGCACTATCTTATTTTACTTTTGTGTCCTCAGAAAAACCTCCTGGTAGGTGCTATGGAGCTTAGGGTACTGAGATTCAACAAAGGACCTGATGGAGGTCATGTGGCTACCCATGAGCAGAGTCAGAATTTGAACTCAGCTATTGTCTGGCCTAAGCCTTGTACTTTCCCCAGTGTTAATCCTGACCTCCCTGAATATTTCACTTATATACAAAGATCTTCCTAGGTACATTATTGAAAGGAATAAAAACATCTAAGAGAATTAAGTATTTATTTATTTATTTTTTTGGTACCGGAAATCGAACTTAGGTCCTTGTGCTTACAAGGCAGGCGGCGGAACCGCTGAGCTAAATCCCCGGCCCAAGTATTTAACTTTTTACCAAGTAATTTATCTAGTCCAACTGAGCTTTACACTATTCTCCATATAAATATGAGTGGCTATCTGGACCACTCCAGAAAAGTCCTTGTATTATTTTCTCTACACTTTCCACCAGCTAATAAGATTTTAGTAGTAAGTGGCATATTTTCACACAAAGACTTTATCAGAAAACTCATAAAAGTTAATCCAATCAGAAGGCTGTAAATAACCATGTGTGGTCCTATAGCAGCAAGAACAAAATAAAAAGGCAGCTCAGCAACATAACTAAATAAAAATGGTGCCAATGTAGAACAATGACTATTTCTGAACATATAACACCTTTTTATAGATGTCACTGTAGAAATGCAAAGTGTTCTTAATGGTTGAAGTCTTTAAGTCATTTAAGTAAAATGATGAAGGAAAACAAAAACAAAAACCCCAAACAACTCTCTGTTGGAATGTGTTTAAACCATCCAATAGGTGAAACACCAAGTGAGGGAGGAAGGAGAGTAGGAAGGGTCACCAGAAAGGCCTTCTTAGTGACAGCCTCCTCAGGCTTCTGTTACATGAGCTCCAAAAGCTGGCACAATTAGCATTTCAAGAGAGACAGCATTTTCAAGTAATCAGACAGTTGGCCTATTTGGAGCTAATGACATATTAAACACTGATCACAGAAGACAATATAATTTCTTTTAGCTATGGAAAGTCATCACCATCACTACATGTAGCCACAAAATGAAGAAACGAAATAGCATCGAGAAAACTAACAAAGCAAAGGATCCTTCCTTGGGCCAATAATGACTGCATATTTCACTTACTTGCACTGTGCGTGATAATACTTTATAAGATTCTGCAGCAGGTCCACACCCTTTTTGGTCTTGATTTCATTAACTTTAATTAGATACTGTGAAAATAAAACAGAATTTCATGTTGATCTTCCCAGATAGGTGGCAGAGCACTTGTCTGAGTGAGTGAGCTTTGGTGGCCTTTAGACAAGGGGATCCTAATGCAGGGAGTGCTGAAGTGGCACAGTCACAGCACACACGGAGCAAATGGATTAGCTCGTTAGAATTTTATAAGCTTTTATTAGTTCATTAGATTAGCAGAAATAAACCACAGCAAAGCTTTCTAGGACAGCTATTTATTTCTCTTTTGCACCCAGTGGATCTCAAACTTATAGGTCATGTGGTCTTGAGAGATGGATTTTCCTTTGTGGGAAAAAAGCAGGATAGCATTTTCTTCAAAACATGTGCCAAAAGATATTGAAATTTTTAAACTAAAGAATAGAATGAGAAATAATTTTTCCTACTATTAATTCATTCAGCTAACTAAATAGTATTGGTTGTGATTTTCGTTATTGACTAATATTTTCTATTGATACTGTTTGCTTCTTCCTTACTTGTTTTATTACATAAAAGCATTCAAGCAGCCAAAGGTTTATGAGAAAGGAGAAAAAAAAATTCAGAAGAGAATCTTAAAACTGAGGAAACTCTCCATTTTAATATTGTTTGAAAGCTGCAAAACCATCTCCACTATGTAAAAGCATCAGGAGTTAGAACAGGTCTCTAGGTCAAAAAGCTCCAGTGTTTAGTGGAAACTTAGTTTGAGAACCACTGGTATAAGTTTAAGGAAACATGCTTTTCATTCATTTTTTTTTCACGAACTCAAAACATTCTTAATGACTACTTCATTTAAACTTACATTCAAAATGGACTCACAGTTAAAAAATTAAAACAAACCATGTGCTAAACTCGTAACATTTGCCAGGGTTACCATTCATCAAAAATTTCCCCACAATCACTCACAATCAACTTTAAGGTTCTCACCAAACAATCCTGTTTTGGTTTAAAGGGCCCCATAGGACCAAGGCTCAAAATATGAGACAACAGTGCAATGGTGGTTCCCAAAAGCTTGGAGAAAAATGGAGATTAGAATCCTTAGCAAACAGTCCCCTTGTCTAATAATTGAACTCAGCCTTCCTTTTAGCATAAAGCCTGTGGGTAGGCGGGAGATTATAGCCAGTAGAATACTAGGCCAATGAGGGAAAAGTCTTTTCTTACTTCACACATTTGGAGCTGAAAGAGGCGCCTTTCCTTCTCCATTTCTTCTGCGATCTCAGCTCCAGTTATCTCTGTGCGGATCATCCCATGCTGTTTTGCATGCTCTCTTTTCTCCTTCTCAATTTTTGTACTGCAATTAAAGCAAATGTCATTATTTTGTTAGAAACACATTCATGTACAACATCAGGTACAAACCTTAATGCAAACCGTGGACTGAGTGAGAATGCTCTACCCATGTAGGTCCATCTACTGTACAAAGCGCCTAGCTCCGGTGCAGGTGAGGTGTAATGGGGGACGCTGTGCTGGAGAACCTATGAGAACTGTACCTTCTGCTGAAAAAGAAAGTCTTTTGGGCTAGGCATGTAGCTATCTGCTGTAGCCCTTGCCTAGCATACCCAAGGCCCTGGTTTCAATTCCTTTAGTGAAAGTCACTGGTTATTCTTCATTACTAAAGAGGTAAGAGTTCTTAAATTGACAGGATCATCTTTAGTAAAAATCTAGGCTCCAAGAGAACAAATATATTGCTTGGATTTTCATGTAGAAAACTTTTTACATTTTAACTTTGATCCTGCACATGATGAATCCAAAACACTTCTCTTACATTCTGGATGGCAAGAGGAAACTTTGCTATTGTCTGACCCAAGCCTGGTACAGTTTACCATTTCTCAGATAAAGCCCTTCAGGATGAAAAAGCAGCAGAAAATTGGAGACCTGATGCTTTTCTTGATTGTTGGTAGATTGTAATAATTGGAATTATTTCAAGACAAAGTATATAGTGACTCCTGTAGATGTGCATAAAAGTAGTCAGAGGAAATTCCTACAGTCTCTAATCTTGGGACACATTTTAATCACTTAACCATTTGTCATTAGACTGTACAAATAAGGACTGGGAGAAATCCCAATATATAATTTGAGAGCCTATGAAATGTTCTTTAGTGAGGAGGGAACCACAGAATAAAACAGGAAGGTTCACATTAAATTTACAGTACCCGAGGCTAGTGTTTGTCTTGGACAGATGACTAGTAATCATATCAGTGATCAGAGCCCTTTTTTCAAAAATTCATTTAATTTGAAGATGAACTTCTAATTTCAGAAACAGCCTTTACTTTCCAATTGTGAACACAGAGACTTGCTGATTTAACTTTCAAATCTCAAGCTGTAGCGGGTAGCAGTACAGACAACCAAATACCTCAGAAAGTTAGCATCTTTGTCTATATGCACAAAGAAAAATCAACCTGTTTAACCACTGGAAAAATCTACTGCAAACCTGGTTGGAATTTATTCTAATTTACTGATGCTATAATTAAGCAACTCTGATCATGCCAGGCTGGCAATTAAAGTGGTGTGATGGCTGGGATTTTAGAAGAAAGAAAATATATATCAGCTTGTACATGGGAAGAGAAGAGGACAGTTGCAGAAGATTGAGAAGAGACATGGGGAGCAGGCATGACTTAATGACTAGCCTTGTGGTTTGCCATGACTCAGCTACCGCATGCGCCTATTTTTTCCCCCTCTATCAATCCCACTAACATGACAGTAAAGACACACACACACACACACACACACACAGACATAGGTAAAACCTCTCAGAAAAACTGATGACAGAAAAGGAGGGGAAAAATCCACAATCATTTGGAAGAGAAGGGCTGAAGAGCACGTCTGTGCCTGAAACTACATGCACTCATGCTTTCCTTGCCCACACAGCTCGCAGGATGTCACCATACAATCACTAGGCAGGGACCGAGGGAATGGGAGGTCCTGAAGACATGCTGAGACACTGACACTGGGGAAATTCCTAGTAAGAGCTGTCTTGGCATCCAACGTTTAATGGCCCAAAAAACCACTCACTGCTTTCTCAACAATTCTGCCAATGCCCTTGAGATTGTCAACCAGGCCTTGGGTGACCGGCTCTGAGCTATGAATGAGCAGCCAAACACTGTAAGTAAGACAGCAGAGGCCAGCCTCTAAAGTGAAAGTGAAAAGGAGCAAAATAACGAGAGGAGAGGAGGAGAAGGCATCATAGGTCACAACAGAGCAGAACATTTCACAAACTATCAGATAAAAAATAAAACAAAAATTTTCCAAAATCAGTTGAACTAATGCGCTGTTAGAAGTACAGCACAGGCACATAGAATAGAACAGAATATCAAAATGCAAAAACAATCCAGGAAGCCCGACATTATATGATGAGTCTGGAAGGAAGGTGATGAAGAAAAGAGAAAATATTTATAGAAGTGAGAAATGTAGTTGAGAGCTGGAGAAAGAAGAGGGACCAGCAAGGCTGGGGCGATGGCCAGGCAGCCGCAGCACTTTCATCAGAAGCACACCTGCTGCCCATTTAGCACTCTGCTTCTCACCTATGAAAAGCCCTGTACCCTTGGGCTGGCACAAGCTCACTCGGCTTAGCTTCTGAGGACAACACTGACAAGTGGGGGCCACCCCGGAGTGCCTTCTGCTCTACAGTAAGCTCCGCAGTGCTGAAACCACTGTTATTTGGGAGTTCTATGATACACTGTCAGCACAAATCTTCACTGATATAATACTTCCTATGTGATGCTCTATTTCACGCATGTACACTATTTTTAACCAAGTAAAGTCTGATAATTAAAAAACTTAACAGAAACTATTTGAGTAACCACCATATTCACACCTGCTTCAATACATTATTTTGTTCTCACAAACACCTTGAGAAGTAAATTTTATATTATTTTACAGGAAAAATCAGGCATGGTGATGCATGCCTATCATCCCAGCTCTCAGCAAAAGAAATTGCCATGAATTCAAGACCAGTCTTGGCTATGTAATCAGCTCGAGGCCAGCCTGGAATAGAGAGACCCTGCCTCAAAAACACACACACACACACCAAGTAAGGATCATCAACATAAAAAATTATCTTGGCTCACAGTCATAAAATTGGCAGTGATTCTGAAATCTGTAAAGTCAACTATTACATGTCACCATTTCCAGAGTTCTAAATAGAAGTTCATAGAAAATGTCCAGCCTACTTAGTTATCTCAAAGGTCATTAACTTTTTTGGTATGTAATTCGTTTTCCTGACTTGTAACCAAACGAGTCTTACTATATTCAAACAGACAAATATTTTCTCGTTTTCCTGCACCATTATGTTTAGCAGGAAAGAAATCTATTTTAGGAGAAATAATGTGTTGACAAGAATTTATTAAAAAATAAAGACAAAACTTTTGTCTGTAGGGCCCACTCAACTGACCACTTCTGAGCACTGTGTGAGTGTTCAGGCCACTATCGGGCACAGACCCATTGGCCACAGCACTCGTGCGCAATGGCACAGCCTGCGATCACAACGTCCATACACTAAGCATTCCTAAGAGGCAAGTCCCCAGTAAGACACTCACTACACAAGCAGTTACAGAAGAAGCTTGGGGGAAACATGCTCAATCTGGAATTTCTTCTCCTTTTGCTTCTGCTTTCATTCTGCTGCTATAGTTGCTGATAGAAGTATTTTATCCTCTTATAGTTATAGTTATCCAACATGACAGCCAAGACTTCCATTAAAAGCTTTAACATATAGGTCTCTTCCTATCCTACCCTACTGTTGTTGTGAATCTGTCAGAATAGTAATAGTGAAAGAATATGGCACGTTGGGCATAGCTGAAGAAGAGCCAGGCAAGATGCAGAGCTCACCCGCCTAAACCCAGACCGTCTGACAGGGCTGGCTCTGACCCCAGTGCCCTCAGTGCTCAGGCTCGAGTCAGACAGGCCTGGAGCCAGTGCCAGCCAGGCAGCCTATTTCTGTGACCATCTGAGGCCCGCTAGCCTGTCCTGGCTTCAGTCTCTGATGTACAAACAGGGTGAAAGCTGCACAGTGGTGGGGTGCTGTTCAGGGGTTCTGCATCGAAAACACGCTTACTGCAGGCCCTGGCAGGCACAAGGGTATGGAATCATAGACATTAGCTATTACTGTTACTATTTCCCAAACATCATACTACACAGAAATGGAAACAGTGCATAGCTACATGCTAGCTATGATGAAAGAAAAATTCTAATAATCTCAGCCTATAACTTGACAGTTAATACCACTAGCAGCCATAAATGTCAAAATAATTGATAGTAAAAGTATCTACAAACAAAAAATAAAAAAACAAAAAGCTGGGTGTGGTGGTGCAGGCCTGTAATTCCAGCACTCTAGAGGCTAGGCAGGAGGATCGCTGTGAGTTCGAGACCAACCTGGGCTACATAGTGAGTTCCAGGTTAGTATCAACTACATAGTGAGTCCCTGTCTCAAAAAAACAAAACAAAAAGTATCTGTCACTCTCAATAACTAGCACTAATTACTCTTAACTAGGTTAGAGTACCCAACCTGTCCTCTTTATAAGGATATACTACACAGTTTTTTGCTAAAAAGCTGTTAAGGGCTCTGTCCTTTGCCCAGTTACTTTTTCTTGTGAAACTTATAAGAATAAAGCAAAAGAAAAAAAAACTAAAAAACAAAACCACTACTTACAACTTTGTCTCATAATCTTTCCAGGCTTTGTCAAATGGCTTCTTGAGATCCTTAGAAAAGGGAAAATGAAATTGATTAATTCACTTAAAATGAATATATTGAAATAATATCTTAGCAAAAATGACTTGTTTTATAGGATATGTACAACTTTACACCAAGCACTGCACACAGTGTATCGCTCCCTGCAGAGCAGCCTGAGGGTGAGGGCGCAGGGAGGGTGCTGATAAGCAGGCCCCAGGAGGAGGCTCCAAGAGCCCCCAGGGTGGTCACACAGGCAGGGCCCAGCCTAGGCTCTCTCCCCATAGATACCCCCTTAGCCATCTCCCTGCAGTTCCTAACCTTGCTACTCTGCCAGTACCATTCCATGAAGAGCATATTGTTTCCAATAAGCACTGTCCAAGAACATTCTTTAAATGCAAAAAATGCTCAGAGTGTCTTTCAAACACAAATACTATGATCTTAAAAGGGACAGAAAACTGATGCTTTCAAGTTAATATGAAAATTTCTGAATACTTACTCCTTTGACTCCCTTTAGGTCTCCTTTCAATAGGGAATCCAACGTGAAGATTACATTGTGGCTCAGACTCTGGAGCTGAAAATCAA
The DNA here is from genome assembly GCF_012274545.1 of Fukomys damarensis. Taxonomy (NCBI): domain Eukaryota; kingdom Metazoa; phylum Chordata; class Mammalia; order Rodentia; family Bathyergidae; genus Fukomys; species Fukomys damarensis. The sequence goes on from NW_022900917.1 coordinate 72,840,732, forward strand.
AGCAGAGTAAAGATGGGAGACAGGTCAAAAGAAACCAATTAAACCACAGACCTGGCTCCTACTGACTGAGCACTGCCCACGGAGGGCTCCTGGAAGGTCCTTACCTCACCAGACCTGCACCACATCCTCCAGACAGAAGCAGGGCTGTCCCTACAGTCACCGAGGTGAGAAACCAGAGTGCACAGAACTGCGGTGGCTTTAGAGCCTGAGTTCGGACACACTCTGCTACAGGACATGTGTCCATGACTTCAGCACAATCATCCTCACTTCTACTGATATTGCAGATACTAATTTGACTTTTCTTCAGATGCCTCTGTCAGAATAAGGAGAGAACTACATAATAGGCTCTCAGCACGCATCAGTGTCCTAAATCACCCTGTTTGTCTTGTCTCCTGCATGGGAATACAAGCTCAAAGAAGGCAGGGACCTTGATAGCTCTGCTCACAGCTGCAGCCTCAGTGCCAGATTCCATGATACACACAAGACCTTTAAAACCAGGGAGCAGACTGTTCATTGTTCTGAGGTAGTGGCCTGGGGCTCCCAAACTTAAGATACATAAAGAGCTCACAGAGGAGAAGGAGTTCACAGAGAGAACAGTAGCAGAGGAATGGGCCAGGTGGGGGTGGGGAGGTCTGGTGTGAAAAGAAGCAACACTAAGGACTGAGTAAAACTCAGAATATGGTCTGTCCTCAAGGAGAGCCCTGTGATCCTGTGAGATCAGTATTAGTGGCACAGAAACAATACTGCACCACGCCATGGGCCTCCTTAACCAAGAAACAATTTTACTCAGAAGTGTGTTCATCTGACAGACCATCCATCATTCACTGAACAAACTCAGGGCTGAACACTGTGGGGCTGGTCAGCAGTGACCTCTTCTTACTCTCAGCAATCTTACACTCCCGGGACAGGCAGTGGGTAGGCAGCCACTGCTACCGTAACACATGCTCTGACTCTCCCTGGTGTTTCCCTGATTTCTCACTCCATGCTTCCTGCACTCAGAAGTCACTCTACCTCCCTGTGCTCCAACTATTTTCACACACAAGGCAGTTTCCCAATGCACACCACAAGAGGGCGAGGGTCACAAACAACCACTCTTCTTCCACCTGACCTTTCTCTTTCCAAAGAGATTTCTACCAAGGCTATTCCGTCCATGTGATTTGGCCACCATCCATACAGATAAACAGCTTGGCTGACGGGTCAGAGGGCTAGGTCACCAGTTTTTGGGAAGTGGGGCAAAAAGTCACTTAGATTTTATAATCGCCTGTGACCCTCCAAATGGCCAGATATAAAAAATTATACAGACTTATATTTATTAAAATTTCATGAGGGAGGCAACAAGAGGAAAAAAATGGCCCAAAGAGGACACTGCAGAAAGGAGGAAGACTGTTAGGTAATAATGGGGGAAAAGTGGAAAAACACTGCCACTATGTGCACAAGGGAAGAAATAAAGACTAATAGGATTCATACTCTGCTGCAGATGGACAGGAGGAGTAAGATTTTGTTCTTGTGTCTTAATTTTACTCCTGGGTAACCAGCCTGCAGCTCTCCCCATCTCATGTCTCTCAGTAGTTGGCATGGATGGTAGTCTATCTATCTATCTGTCTGTCTGTCTGTCTGTCCTCCATTCACGAAGAGCTTCACATTCTTTTTTATTGTCATTCCTAATAATGTATGTATGTGCTTGCTTCCGTCTCCCTGGCTCAGACAAGCTCCTTGAGAGTAGTGTGTGTATGTCCACTGTTTGTTCCAAGAACTTACCAGAGCTTAGAACACTGCCTGGGCGAGAGAGGCTGCCCAAGGACTTGTAGAGGAATAAAATACAGCACTATGGTGCACGAGGGTCTTCCACATAGAGCTGTTTCAACTAATGGAAAATGAAGTGCCTGTCAATAGGAGCTGGCTAAATAAATTATGGAATTCCTAAACAACAGCCACAAACCTCTTTATGCCTTACCTCAGAAATATCTCCAAGTATATTTTTGTTTTGTGGGGGGGTTTGGTGCCTAGGATCAAACTCGGGACCTTGTACTTGAGAGGCAGGGGAGGTGCCACTGAGCTAAATCCCCAGCCACTCTCTCCAAGTATATTTTTATGTGATAAAAGCATGGTGCAAAACAATACTTTCAGTGCATATGCATTTATGTAAAAGGGGTGGGTGTCTATGCTCAAATTATTCTTGAACAAACATACAACTGGTGATACCAGTTCCCTCCAGGGATGGAAACCGGCAAAGGGACAGGGTGGGAGAGGAGACTGTGCATTCAAAAAAAGTTACTATGCAATTTGCCATTTATTCAAAAAAGGTCAAAATTTAAAACAAGATATTAAAAGACAAGGATTATAAATGGTTTTTAACTTTTAGTCAGAAACTATGGTTTTCATCTGTACCTCAAATCCTTTGTGAAAAGAAGCAAGAGAAAAATAAACTGTTCCTGTTACCTTGATCTGAAGGCTGTTTTACAAAACAACAAGGAAGGAATTAGCAAATCTGGTCAACTTTGAATGTGAAGGTTGTTCTGAAGGAAAAGTCCCTCTGAAGCACATTATGAGTGCACACAGTGACTTTTGAATGTCACCACATGGTGAGGCATGGGGGACAGGGCTGTGGCTGCACTGACAGAAACCCCAAGAATTATGAATCTCCTTGTGGTTATCTATGCATATATTCTAGGTGGGCCAGGAAGAAAGCAAGAAGTCAAGATAAGTAGATATCAGAAATTCAGAATTTCCTCCAGTGCTTACTTACAAGAAGGACACAGGAAAAAACAAACAAACAAACAAAAAACCTGGTTACTTAAAAACTCTTTCCAACTTCTCAGGATAAGAAGTTAATTTAAAAAAACTGGTAACGGGGGTTATCTTAAACGACAAGTGACTGGTAACTATTATAAAGTGCCTTATACAGATACAGACAAAGGCTAAAGAGGAAGCAGATCAATCTTAAGAGAAGGAACTCTTTAGGAAATATTCACTGAGATACAAAACAAACTTTCCTTTTCTGGAAATCTCAGTGAAGAGAAAAATCTGTTCTCTCAAACATTTTAGGGTATTATACTGTCAGAGAGGTTAGCTTTTATGACTTTATAGTTACAGCATTCTGTAATTTTCCTTTGTTTTTTATATTTTAGTTCTTTCAGGAACCCTTTCACATTCTGAACAAGTTTGGTAGCTGACAATGCAAAAGTCACTCTGTAGGCAAATACAATACAGCTAATAAAACACAGTAATGATATAAGTGGACAAACTTCTTGTTATCATCTTCACTAGCATCAATGATTTCTTAAAAAAGCCTTCCAAATCTACTGTGGAATTATTTCCCACTCATTTTACTAAATTCTATCTATCATTCCTATTTACTGAGCTTCCAAACCACTTCCTTTCCTGTAATGATAAAGTTGAACACAAAGTCTTTACATAATTCAAGTTTGCAAAAAGTTGAAGAGCTATGTTTTTAAAAAATCTTTTTCATTTTATTGAGCAAAACACACATTATAAAGCCATTTCAGCCGGGTCTGGTGGTGCACACATGTAATTCCAGAACTCTGGAGGATGAATCCAGTTTGAGCCTGGGCTACACAGTGAGTTCAAGGCCAGCCTGCACTAACAGTAACACCTTTCTCAAAAACTAAAAGATGAGCTGGGCGTGGTGGCTCACACCTGTAATCCCTGAGACAGGAGGATCGCTATGAGTTTGAGATCAGCCTGGGCTACATAGTGAGTTCCAGGGCAGTCTCAACTACATAATGAGACCCTGCCTCAAAAAAACAAAAAACAAAAAACTAAAAAATGCTATTTCAGAGATCTGGGTGTGTATCTTACTTGTAACAGCATTTGCTAGGAGGCCCTGGGTTCAATCCCCAGTGTTATTAAAAAAAAAAAATTCAGAAATGATGCTTAAACATGGTCAATATATTTGCTTTCTAAATAAATAGCTATTTAAATTTTTTTTCCTTATAAAAGGGACTTTTTGGGGCTGAGGATTTAGCTCAGTGGTGCCACTGCCGGCCTTAAAAATGCAAGGTCCTGAGTTCAATCCCCAGTACCAAAAATAAAAAAAAAGGTACTTTTCCTCTGTCTGCACACACCTCAAGCCCAAGAAGAACTTTGTAATGATTCAGACAGAGGGAGGATGAAGTCTGTCTTTTTATTATGAAAAAAGGACTTGTTTAAGCAAAACACCTATAAGATCGGCCTTGATAAAAATAACCATTAAAACTGGGCATAGTGAGGCAGGAGGACCACTGTAAGTTCAAGGCCAGCCTGGACTACATAGTGAACTCAAGGCCAGGCTGCACTAAAAAGTGAGACCCTGTCTCAAAAAACTCCATTTATTCCTCACACTGCTTTAATGTTGACAGATATTACATAAGCACTTCCCATAATCCCAGGGGCTGGATATGACTTCATAAACAGTTTTTCCTGTATTATATATACATACATATGGCTCTATTTTCTTCCCTTTATATAGCTTTACCACAAAAAGAAAGACCTTGTCACTTCCCAAAGCACTGCTGCCTCTCACCAGAAGGCGCCTTCTGAAGTCAGGGAAAGCCCTGGCTGCTGTGCTCACCACCTGAGTGGATCCCACAGTGGTACTCCAGGAGCGCAGCCCTTGCTCTCTGGCTCTGGCTCTGGCTCGCAGGCTGCTGCCCTCAGGGCCTGCCTGTGCAACTGAGCTGCTGGCCACAGAGAGGGGATAGTCAGCAGTGCCTACTCCACTTGTCTCTGGGTAGAGGGGAGTGGCACAGCTGTACAAGTGGGACTCCAAGACGCTCACATGCACACACACTGCAGTAATTAATGAGGATGGGATCTGCTTTGTCATGAATTCTGACAGTCTCTTTCCACTACCCATTGGTTCTCTTTTGCCTCTCTGCAGACAGAAACAGTTTCTCACAAAGTAAAGCTGATGCAAATCTGCTGACTTGCTCAACACATTGGAAAATCCAATTAAAATAATGATCCAGCTCTCAGCATTCCCCGGCATAAATTAGGCTTTCTTCCACCAATGTTAACTCGTTCATACCTTACAGCAGTGATGGTGAAACTTTCAGAAACCAAGTGCACAAACCGCAACTCCAAACCCACTTACCTATCTCAAAGTGCCAACACTGCAATTAAACCTGAATACTGAGGTTTTAGTTTAGAAAAAGTAACTTTTTTACTGTTTGAGGAAAAATTTTTTTTTTTTTTTTTTTTGTTTTGATAAAACAACAAAGCTCAGCTGCTAGAGCAGTTGGCTCCTGTACCAACAGAGAGGGTTGTGTGCTGCTGAGGCACACATGCCATCGGTTCAACACTGCTGACCCAGACCAGTGATGGTGAACCTTTTAGAGCTTTCATTGATCAAACAACTCACTGCGGCACACATAACCGCAGGTTTGCCACCACAGCCCTGGCCAGTTATCAACTACCCTGAAGGCATTTAAACTGGTGCCCTGCCAGTAGGCCACCTTCTAGGGTATTTTGATATAGAGACACGTGACCACTCATCACTGCCTCCGTGGGCACCTGGGCAAACTGGCACCTTCCTAACTGGCTAGTGCATATGGACACCCTGGGCTCCACTCCATTCCCATTTGCTTTACTCAGAATCTCACCTTCCAAAGTGTGGCCTTTCCTGTAATGCTAAAGCTGAACTGTCGCAAGTTCTTTCCATGAGACCCCCACCATCTCCCAAGCTGCTCCTGGTGACCCCACAAGGCAGACACACACGGCTGGTTAAGCGGTAGAATCAAATCACAAGCCAGGTATGCTCTAGTTGGAAGTATTTCCAACACTATCCTCCTACAGGTATAGTGTCTGAATGTTTTCAAATGAAAGCATGCCATATTCATGCGATGGACAGTTATCACCCTGTTACATTAAGGCTTGCTTCATGGTGCTACACAGGCTTCAGGGGCAACAGCGGACATCTGTGAGTCCACAGGATGAGTACATTTCCATGGCCAAGAGTCAATGCTATCACTGTGCTGCTCAGGGATTTGTGTGTGGCCAGTGCCCAGTGTGCACATGGTCACACTTAGGGGTTTGCCTGGGTAAGTCAGTCGGCTGTCAGACATCCGGTCTCCTCACCTGTGCAGTGCAGTGATGAAACCAATTCCTTAAGCTAGTAAGGAACGAGTGGATACAGTCGGCAGATGCAAATGCATCTAGAAAATGACCTAGAAATGCATCTAGAAAATGTTTCTAGGTCATTACATTAGCATCAGTGAATTCTTTACACCTGAAGTCCAGGAAGTACTGTAATCACAGTAAAACTGTGATGACAGCAACTCGGGTATTTTCAAAGCTCCAAAATGCCCCTTTTACGGTATTTCTTATACCACCATTTCTCCACTGCTAAGTCTCACAGTTTTTGCTTCCCTGCCTCATTCTGAAAAGCGGTCTCTATGAAAAGTAGGATAATGAATCCCAATATTCTGAGTCTCACCTCTCAGGGCAGCCTGAACTGGACAGTTTACTTAAATGACAGAGGGCACTGTACTTCACGTTATCTAAAGCTGCTGCTCACAACTGACTCTAAAGTGGGCATCTGTCTCAAGGGACCAACTAGGAAATGTGCTCAGACGTGAAGTAGCCCAAGTCAAACAGCAAGTAAAGCACAGGATGAAGTCACTGAAGGCTCTGCTTTTTAATTCCAAAGGCCATTCCCATTTCCTCTTCATTCTGCCGTAATATTTTAAAGTGATTGAGACCTTATCACCCCTGCTTAAAACTCATCACTGCTTCTTGCTGAATTGAACTGAAATCTAAACTCCCAGTTTAGTCTGGCCCCATGAGCTGTCCACTGCCTCTGCCCGTCCGGTTAAAATGCAACTCTTTCTGCTACTCGACCCACTGAGCTCTCTCCTGTTTCACACACCCTTCTCTACCTTTCTGGAACAGTCTGATGGCACAGAGCCCTGCCCACAGGGCATTTCCTCACTGAGGTCCTGACCATGTAAAAAGGCCTCTTTGCAGTCTCTCACTGGCCTAGCAAGGGGCAGAGCAGCTTAGGGTTCCTTGATGACAATTTCCCGTCTGCTACTTGGCTGATGAGAGCAAAGCTCTGAAAGGATGTGGGCTAGGTCTGCCAGGCCTACCTGTGCCGTATCTAAGTCCTGGCACACTGCAGACGCGGCACAGATATGATAAAAGGCTCACTGATGAAGCCAGTGAAGGAACAAATTCTCCAGAGGAGGAGGGCAGTTCTGAGAGTGTTCTGAGACTAGAATCTGCACAGTTGTGGTCTTCCTGGAGCGCTCAGCACAAGGTCGGAACCACTCTTACAATATGGCTGTGGGTGATGGCCAAGTACCCTCCACCCCAAAGCTGCTGGGCTTTGTCTGACCCCTGGGGAAGAAAGGAGGGAGGTTGGGAGACCTGTGCTAGACTGCAAGCTGCCCACGCCTGGTTCTGTCATCTCTGCCACTTAACTGGACCAGTAAAAGAGATGAACTCCAACTGCTGGGGTCCCGAGCCACAGGCGGTTTTCACCATTTCCTAATTGACTCTCAAACACCAGTGACGGAAGGGGAAATAAAAGTACTGAATTGACTTCATACAATAGTGAAGACCAATATCTAAACATTATATATAAGCAGGGGATGTGTAGAAATTTCAAATGAAGCCCTGTTTCACTTTTAGTCAGAGGAAAAATGAAAACAATGGAAATATTCCAAACAGGAGATGAGTGAACTGTGGTAGAAATACAAGACAGGTTCTGGAGCGATGAGAGATGAAACTGCAGGCAGCACCCCCGGGCTGTGAGCCCCTTTCTGGGAACTGTAGTGGCAGTGGGGAAAGAAGTACCATTTGCTACCTGGCCCCGACTGGCAATGCTGCTTTGGGAGGCTGCTGCTTTGAGGCCAAGGTTCTTCAGCTACAGTGTCTGACAAAACAGGAAAGCATTCTCAAAAATATATAAATAAGTGCAAAACCAATTTACAGAGTGGGATTTCAGTGTGACCCTAATGTTGAAATTTTATAGGACTTAAACATATACACAAGAAAAGATAAGCATAAATAAGAAAAGGTTAGAAGATATACATATATATGAATCCCTTGACAGTGGATTGCAAGGTTTTCAGTCTTCTTTCCCTTGTATTTTCTACATTTTAAACAATGAACTAGTACAATTTTTGTATTCAGAAAGCTAATAAGAAATATGACAGAGAAACACAAGAGGGCGATATAACCAATCAGCAGCCTATTTCTCATTCATCTTCTCCCCCACCCTTCTGTCCTGTGTGTCCATCTGACTGTTCCTCTCTCACTCCTCCCCACCTCTCTTTTGCCACAGGGTCTCACACTAAGTAGCTCAGGCTGGCCTTGACCTCACTGGGTAGCCAGGATGGCCTCAAACTCATGACAATCCTCTTACCTTGGCCTCCCAAGTGCTGGGATTATGGGAATGCATCTTTACCCCTGGTTTTCTTTATCTGTCAGTACAAGATACAGATCAGATTGCGTGTATGAAAATAAGGGCAGCAGTGAGTCTTTATAACACTGGAGAGCTCTGGATCTGTCTCCAGGATGACCTGGCGGTTTTCAAAGTATGGCTCTGGGATTGGCTATGTCAGCACCACCAAGAAACTTGTGACATAGTAATGAAATCCCAAATGTACTTAATCAGAAACTCTGAAGGTGAGACTCAATGGCCTAAGCTTTAATAAGCTTTGCAAGTGTTATAGATCAAGATCAAGTTTGAGAATCACTGCTTTAGACTATAGACTGTCCAAAATAGAACAAAACCTAAAATTCTAGGAGGGAGGATCTACAGAGGAAACCACTTGCCTAAAGTCCAAGACCTAATGACTGTCAAGAAAGAACAGAGGCGAGTGAGTGCTCTGAAGTATCTGGGAAAGGCCCAAAATAAAGTGAGAACCAGCTGCTGAGGCAGGAGGATTGCTGAAGGTTTGAGGCCAGCCTGGGCTACATAGCAAGACTTTGTCCCAAAAAGCAAAAAAACAGTGAGAGTCAGATCACACCATATGCTAGAGGCATTAGGCAAGAATGAATTTAAGCAGAAAGTACAGTTTTACTGGAAGTATTACAGAGAAAAATGGGTAGGTGTAGGAGTAAAAGGGAATATGAGAATTCCTAAACTTAAAATAATGCAATTACATTTTGCCTGATTCAATTTAATGGTGGGTTTGATTTAACATCTACATCGAATGAAAACGAAAGCACTATTTTCCTTTGCCTTGTGTGTAGCAAGATTTCATCTGAGGGTAATTATATGGAAAGGGAGTCACTAAGATTGTAAGGCCAAGATAAATGCGAAATCAAAGGGAAAAGGCCTCTATAGCTAAGCCTTGGTTTGAAAACGTCATCTCCATCAGGATTTCTGTAGTGTGCCTGAAATCATAATCGGGAAGTTCATGAAAAAACTGCCAGGCCTTTAATTACATTTCTACGCATGTCATCTGTGATTTGTTATGTTTAAACTAGAACAGAATGGTACATAAAGCGATATCAAATCAATTTCTTGCCCTCATTGACATCTCTATCACACAATCACACATTATTACATATGGTCTACAACAAACGGCTTTTACTCAGGAAGTACCCCCTTAGCATGATGGAAATACTGCTAATTTAACAAATGTTCATGTGCACACAGGGGCTGCCTCGTACTGGGAGGGCACCAGAAGGCCTTCCGGGGGACACCACTGCCTTCTTTCCACTGCTACAAGAAGACAGCCATTTGCTGTTCCTTTGCTTGGACTGCTCTGCCTTGTCCACTTGGTCTCTGTCTTCATGTCTTGCCTTTTTGTTTATCCGTTTATTTGTCAGGGTCTCACTATGTGGTTTAGGCTTGTCCTGAACTCACTATGTAGCCTGGAACTCAAGGTGATCCTCCTGACTCTGTCTGCGAAACGCTGGGATTATAGGTGTGCCCTAAATCATCCAGTTGTCATGTTTTAAAACTCTTTAATTTTGATCCTCACCTAGACTTCAGAATTCAAGGAAACCATCTGAAATTCTAAATGGTAATGAACAGGGGCTGGGACAAGCACCAGTGTAGACCTGGTGCCGTCCCAAGGATGGCTATACCGAGAATTCCTCAACATCTTGCTCTTGGAACCAGGGAAGGAGGGGACAGTCTGCTGGTGCTGACCCAGCCAGGGAAGCAGCGCAGCAGACGTGCAAACTCAGCTACATTGGACTTCAGAGCTGGAAACCTCTGCTAGCTCCCGAACTTTTCACTGAGCTTTCCCTTTCTTTAGTCACTGAACACAGCTGCAGCCCAATAATTTTTAGAGGAAGGTGTAGTATGACTCTCTTGCACCTCAAGACTGAATCTGTAGGCCATTCATTTTAAACCTAAAGATACTAATGGCACCAAAGGGTAAAATCTAAAATTACGAGAGAGGACAGGATAAGAAGCAACTGCCAGAAATCACATGCTGAAACAGAAATACTGTAGAAATAAATTCCAGAAGGAATAAAATATAACAACATCTCCCCAAATAAAATAAATACAACAAATGAAATAGATATTGGGTCCAGAAAAATACCTAAATTAGCATTTTGAAAGTTGTTAATGAGAAATTAATGTTTTTTATACAATAGGAAGTCTGTGCTCAGGTAAATCAGGAAGAATGGAATCGGACAGGTTCCTCTAAGGAAAGTGTCCAAAGTACAGCCCCTCTCCAGGAGAAACACAGGTGTTCCAATGCAGGAGCCTCACCAGTGCACAGGCTGTGGGAGTGTCTCCGCCTCCTGCTCGCTGCTTTTTTCCCAACAAGAGGAAGCCAGATAGACAGGGCACAGCCACCGACTACAGCTGTGCAGGGTACCAGCTCCGAGCACCCTCCTGGCGTGACCAGGGCTCCCGAAACTCATCTGTCCCTCTGTCCCCAGAGCCATGTGGGCTCTCAGGGTGGATGGGACGTGCAAGGGTAGTGATACGTGGATGTGCACAAGGATTCAGAGGAAACCCTGTGCAGAGACATCTAAAACCTGTTTGAGACGGAACATTTAACCTAAAGCAGCTAGGAAGAGTGAGAGAGTCTAGATAAGAGGCCATGGTTCCATGAAGAGTGGAAAATCGGGGCCCCACAAGTGAATGCGAAGTAGAATGACAGAATTCTGAGCCACAGAAAACACCTACGCTTCCTTTTCACAATGTTCCTCCAGATCTGGGCCTGGAAAACCCCTGGTGGCTTCTGGGATAGAGATGCACAGAGAGAAGAGCCAATCACCTCACCACACAGCAGTGTTTGCTGTTCCTTCTTTGTGCCACTACATAAGTGTTGTGCTTTCAATCCACACAGCTTTTACTAAATAGCAAAACCATGTCCATAGTGGGGTCCACCTCCTTCGAGTAGCAGTGCATTCTAGATACCTGCGTGTACAGGTCACCTCCGACATTGACTTAACACTCTGTAACTCAGTTTTCTGCACTGCTAAACAAGGCCCCTATGGTTAGGACTGGGGAGGGGGGTGTGAAGCGAGAATAAAGCCAGTTATACATGAGGCACAGACAACGGACAGTAATGCTCACCCAGGTCTCCGCTTTCCTCCCTTCCACTCCTAGTCCTCTGAACCTAGAGGGAGCTGTGCAGTCCCCATAACCACCTGGCCAGCCTCTGCTCCTCCCCAGCTTCCTGGCTTTGGAGTTACTGTTACTATGTGAAAGGGATCCCCTCAGTGGACGCATGTGAGCAGGAAAACCATCAGCACGTTGAGCCACCAAGGATTTTAGGTGAATTTACTACTTAGCAGATTCTAGTGTTTGGTGTATAGTTAACACCGTATAAATACAAGCTAATGTTATTAATTGTTTTATAAGAAAAAAAATCATAAAAACAATGGTAATTTTATATGCCCGAAGACGGGCTCTGAGGGTGAGATCAGTCCCTTTTTTTGAGGCTGGGTCTGACCACGCTGACCACACTGGCCTTGAAGTCATGAGCTCAAGCAATCTTCCTGCCTCAGGCTCCAGAACAGCCAGGACTATTAAAAAAAAAAAGAAAAAAAAAAAGATATTGATAAGCAAATGTTAGGGACATCAGGAAGCAATCCAGTATCATTGTTCTTGAAATTCAAACCTCTCCTATGGTTAATGAAAATCTCCTCAAAGCCAGGAGTGGTGGCACATGCCTGAAATCTAAGCACTCAGGAGGCTAAGGCAGGAGGATTTCCAAGAGTTTGAGGCCAGCCTGGGTTACATAGTGAGTTCTAGGCCAACCTTGAATCATGAGACCCTGTCTCAAAATCTCCCCCAAAGAAACTTCACCAGCAAGTGATTAGTTTCTCTCTCCCTTCTCATGCATTTACCTTGCAGAGACCTATAGCTCTAAAACATAAGTATCTCCTAGTTTCAGAATACTGTTTTGTTGAGTCCATCTCAAACCAAGTAACACCTGACAACCACGTATCACATGCAAGAATGTAAAATGAAGTGTTAACTGCATGCAAAATTCACAGGCTGGACACTCAATCCTATTTAAAATGCATTATTTTAGTTCCTATTTGAGATAGTTTAGTAAGTTTTTTTTTAAAAGCCCAGATAAGCTAAGCATGGTACACACCTGTAATTCCAGCACTTGGGAGGCTGAAGCAGGAGGGCTGCTGGCCATCCTGGGCTACAGAGTGAGTTCAAGACAAGCTTAAACTACATAGTGAGACCCTGTCACAAAAAGCCTAAGCCAACACAATAAAAAAAGAGCCCAAACAAAGTACTGCACTTTTAAATTCAGCCAGGGGTAACCCTGAATTTCTGCATACTGAATACACTTAAGATAAAGCTGAGTTGTGTTGATGAATGTAAAGTCCAAATGATCCATATGAACTAGTTATGTGAGAAATACTATTTACCCACCCTGCTACATGATTTTCAGTTTTATTTATATGGTCTTCAAGAGCTATCAAACTACCCCTCCCACTAAAAGAAAAGCTTGTGTGAAGCAATGATGACACATAACTGTAAGCTCAGCTACGCAGGGGGCTGAGGCAGGAAGGTAGCAAATTTGGGGGAAGCCTAGGCAATTTAGCAAGACTGTCTCGAAATAATAAGAAGTATTGTTGACTTAGCTCAGTGGCTGAGTACCCCTTGTTTCGATCACATACCCAGGGGAATCACATGCACACACACTCACGCGTGTGCACACACACACACACACACACACAGGATAACGAAGTATATCGAGTGGGCATAGTGGTTCATGCTTGTAATCTCAGCCTTTGGGAGGCTGAAGCAGAAGTGCCCCGAGGCAAGCTTGGGCTACATGTGAGTCCAAGGCCAGCCCAAACTATAAAAAGGATCCCTGCAAAGTGTTTGATTATAAGCAGTGGCCAGAGAAGTCATGGGGGTATTACATGGCATATGGCATGAATATGCTCACTCTTCTAACACAGAAAAGCTGAATTCTGAAATCTAAGCTCCAGGGTTCTGGATAAGAGATCACACCAGATGAGATCTGTATCTATATAGACCGACATAAGATACAGATGTAAAAACAGATTCTATGTAAAATGTGTAAGTTGTTTCAGAATGCTACACAGTACTTTGGTAGTGAAGGGTGTCAGGATACGAGGGGATACCAAATAGACTAAACACAGGAAGCTTTCAAGTATTGACTACCATTCTTCAAGAGGATGAGCTTTTACCAATGAGCTGTACAGTTCAGGGCACCAGGGCACCGATTTATCTCTGAGCCCCATGCCCTCTATGGTTGTCAATACTTCAAAGAACTTGAGAAACAATCGGTTCGACAGAAATCTACATTTAATGTACACATTTCCAGCTATTCTCATTTGAGGAGGAACAGAACCTAACCCACAATAATCTGCAGCCAGACAGAACAAACAGGAAATGCTGTGAGGCTGGAGAAATCTTTGCTTCAATAGCACTGAAGCAGTAACTGCTTCCCAACTGCTAATGGTGCTCAGGTTCTTTCTTGGGCAAGCTACAGCCCTGCCTGAAGGTTCAGAGCAGAGAAGGACTCAAAAGGCAGAAGAGTCTTCCTGGCTGGACCAGAATTCTTCTGGGCACCTCCTCCAATTTTTAAAGAGGATTTAAGGGTATTTTCTAAAACCGCTGCTGCACTGGAACTCTCAAGGGTATGATACTTGATGGTTTTCCTCCGCCTACCAAGATGTATCTCAGCCCATCATTTACTCTTTTCTTGGCTCTTTCCGTGGTTTGGAAAATGAGATGGGTGCAGCTCTCTGTTGACTCCCTGCTTGTGTGCCAGAATCATGGGCAATGATGGCCTGATGCTGGAACACAGCAGGCCCAGCCCGCACTGTCTAGCCAGCAATGATTTTGACACTTTCCTTCAATGTCTTTTTTTAAAAAAGAACACAATTTTGGTATTGTATATTTAATCAAATAAACAACAAAAACATGTAATAACTAAACTCAAGAGCAGCCTACTTTTGCTCTTTACAAAGAAGCCACATTATAAAGAAAGGCTTTATCACTAACACATGAACTGCCAGAGTAGAAGAAATGGAATATGTGGGGCACGAAAGCATGGACTAGTGTGTGCCAGGAACAACAGACAGTTTGCAGTGTCTGCAGCCAGCAATCATTTGGAAGAACAAGTGCAGAGACTGGCAAACCAGCTAAGAAATGGTTCTGCCAGGCACAATGGTGCACGGAGGCTCAGCACCAAGGAGGCTGACACTGAGTTCAAGGCCAGCTGGGGCTACACAGTGAAAAATCGTCTCAAAAAACCAAAGCCAAAACCAACAATGAAAGAGTTCTAGTAACTTTTAAAAAAATGTCACTAAGGACTAAACATACACAACAGGTACTTCACATACTTCTAAAAATGCCACTAGACTACAAACTGGAAGAGGGCACAGCGCTTGTCTGTGCTGTGTGCACTGCCATGTGCCTCATGCATAGCCACGATGCTCAAGGAGAACCTCAGTGAATGAGTCCTAAGTGGACTCAGCCAGGAGGAATTCCCATTTCACAAAAGCAAAGAAATCACGACTCAAAGAACCCAAGTAACCCAAGGCCCTTGAAGCAAGAAGCCAGCCAGGACCCCATACATTCAAACATTCAAACTTAAAACCACACTACAGACAGATTAAAAATAACAACAAAATACTGTAGATGATGTCCACTGTCCCTCAGCTTCTCACCACTAAGAGGCAACATTTCCTTGACAGAGTCAAATGTGACAAGCATCCACCCCTGGGCTGAAATAGCTATCATCTTTTCAAAGGTACTGGCCCCCTACAGTATTCATACGGAATTCATCTGAAGAAGAAAGACTGGCTTACAAAACCTAGAAAGGTACAAAGGAAGTGGGGTTAGGGGTGCAGATCAGTGGTCCCAAAGAGGAGTCTAAGAATTTGATTTTTGTGCTGTATATTCTGTTATACACTGAAATGTTTACAAAACAGTGTATATCAAACACTTCCCTCTTTTAGCTCCCAGACTAAAATTTGATGGCTTATACTTTGATTTAAACTAGTTATTTTGAAAAAGAGTTACAAAATGTTGCAAAAATAGGAGGGTCCTTGTACCCACCAACCAGCTCCCCCAGCAGCAACAGCTTCCACAGCATATTATAAAGTCAAAAGATTGATAACAGCATGACAAATGACTTGCCTACAGGCTATGTCTGAATTCTACCAGCTTTTACAGGTGCTTTTCTAAAAAAATGTCTCACTGGATTCCAGCACTCTAGAGGCACAGTCAATTCACAGCCATGCACGGGGAGACCCTGTCCCCAAATCATATCAACCCCACCAACCCAACCCAGACTAGTCTGTACTAAGTGCCTATCAAAAGCCCAGTGCCTCAGTACATCTCAGCATTCTGTTAAGTCACCCCACTCACCACAGGCTCAAAGGGATAGAGATTTATCTCAAAGATTTTTAGAAAAGACCCCACAGCGAGACTTAAATACCAGTGTTCAGCCACAAAGGCACCCGGAAGCTGCCACAGCCACTGCTCGCATAGGCCTAGGTATAGCCTGTACCGCGGCAGACACTGGTTCTGCAGGCCTACAGAATGCACGAGTCATGAAGTGATGGCTTCACTAGATTTTGGGAAATGTGGGAAGGCATTCCAGGGCTGGAGTCCCTGCACACACAACTAACAGGGCAAAGCATAATGGGCTATAGGGGTGAGCCAGAACATGCGGCAACCCAAGGGGGAAAGGAGCTAGCAACACGCTGTGCTTATCCAGGGAAGCTGCAAGTCTCATGCAAAGCCAGCCAAGAGAATGTCATGCAGACTGCAACCCCGGGATCTGGAACAGGGCTGCAAAGCCCCAACTTACAACCCTTCATTCGCAGTGTGCCTTGGTTCCCTGACATAGAGCCTTAGAATTTAATGTCTGTCCTGATGGACTTCCATTTATTTTTGCCTTCCTCTTTTCCTACTCTGTTCTCTTGGAATAGAAATGTTTACACTATGACTGTCCCAATATGGACACACACATGCGTTACTGGGGACAGAGCTGAGGGCCTCTTACATGATACCTCTGAACTACATTCCCAACCTTCTTTTATTTACTGTTAAACTTTGAAATAAACCCTTAGTAGGCTCTCATTAAGTTGCTAGGCTGGCCTCAGCTTGTGGTCCTCCTGTCTCAGGCTCCAGAGTATCTGGGATTACAGGTGTGCAACAGCACACCACTGTCTCTGTGGCAAACATATGTAACTCTCCTTTTAAGTCTTTACAGGGGCTCACAGCCTAGTTTGAGTCTTGGAGGAGACTTTGGATGTGGACTTTTGAATATTGCTCCACCAGTTGAAAGCCTTTTGCATTTTGAGACTGACATGAGTCTTGGGGGCTGGGAGGAGGAATACTACAGTTTGGTCCTTGACTGTTTCTCAAAGGCCCGTGTTATCTTTTGTGTGTTTTTGAGACAGGATCTCGCTATGCAGTTCAGGCTGGTCTTGAACTTACTAAGTAGTCCAGGCTCAGTACCACACCTGGCTAAAAGGCCCATATTTCCCAGGGTGTTGCTACTACTACAGACAGCAAAATTAGCCAGACATATTCTAGGCTGTCAGACGGGACTGGGCCCGAGGGCGTCAGTGCAGAAGATGAGAACCTGTTACAACCGTGGCAGGAGGAGTATCTCTTGAAGGTCTCAAGATAAAGACAGACGGAATGACCAGGCCTGCATGCTTCCCCAAGGGATGAGCAAGAAACTGAAGATTATACTATGACTGGTATCACCTGGCCCAATGAAGTCTAGTGAGACATCAGTCATGCAGGTGGGTGACCAGGACCTCCTGAGGCAGCCCTTCCTAAACAGGTTTTGTTCTTCCTGTTATGGGACCCGCTTTCCCACTGGATCCATATTACCTAAGTGGCTATACTTGTAGTCTTACTGATTGATCATAATTTTGACCCACCTTGTGATTTTGCTGTATAAAACTTCCTCTGTAAAGTGGGGTCTGCAGCAAACCATTTTCGGGATCCTGCCTGTCTCTCAGGAGCTCTGTCTCTCCCAATAAATTTTTCCTACTCTAAACCTCTGTTGTTCCTTAAAATTCATTCTTTGATTTTGGGAAACATGAACTTGGTATGTCTGACATCTGCCTAGTAGGATGGGAGTTATATTTATTTTCCCTATATCACTACTGGGAGCTGACAGAACTGAGGTGGAATAGAAGACATAAAGATAGGTAAAAAGGAGAGAAGGAAAATCCTAACTTTAAAAATGAGAACTGCAGTTTCAGGGATACAAGCCCAGTTAAAAAAATTTTTTTTTTCTTTTTCTCCTCCCACAACAAGACCCTCTCCCCAACTCCCTTTTACCTATAAATTTTTTCAGCTATTCCCCTTTTACTTGCAAACTGTAACCTTTCACCTGTAAGCCACCTCATACCAGTACGTGAGGACCTTACCGTGGGCCGCCCTCCTCCCCACCCACCAAGCCAAGACTACAGAGCAGTGACAGCGAACCTTTTAGAGGGCAAGACCCAAACTGCAACCCAAACTTACTTCCTTATCGCTCAGTGCCACACTGCAAGTAAACCTGAACAGTCAGTTGCCCGGCGAAGCTCAGTGACCTGCTCACGGGTTGGCTGTGAAGCTCTGACAGCATGCATGCCATAGGTTCGCCACCCTGCCTGAAGTCATTACAAGGCTGGAAGACAACCCCAAGGGCACACCCTCCTGGGGAACCGTGGGATCCTCCCCGCCTTTCTTTCCCTTGCTTCCTGCCCACTAGGTGAAGTTCTGTTTGGCACATACTCGGGTCCAAAACCATGGGACCAACCCATCACTGACTAAAATTTCCAAAACTGCTATTTTGTTACACTGTGGAACCAAAATGCTGAACACAAACAGGTTTTTCCCTCAAAAGAATGACTAGTAAACTGGTTATTCAGACTTGGATATCTGGCAATTTGTCTCCGGTTCTGAGGCTGGCTTGTCACTTCAAGGTGAAGTACTGTCAATATTGATTGCCAGTGATAAAATGTGAACTTTCAGAAAAAGTTAAATTCTAGAAACTGTATGCCACCATGAACTTGACAGTTTCCAAATAGTTAAAGTGCATATAGTTTTCGGAGTTATTTACACACATGGCTAACTTTTAGAAAACGATCACTTGTCAAATTCTGGTGTGGTGTTAAAGATGAATAGCCACATTACTCTTGTCTCTTCTCCATGTAAAGCACAGGTGACAGTGTTCATCTAACAACCAGAACAGCACGCTGCAACACACCGAGTATAGAGATAACACAGATGTACAACTGGGGCTCCCTTTCACCCCTACCCCCAGCTGGGCAACGCCCCAGGGCCAACCCTCCTGACTTCCACCTGAAGTCCACCACCTAGAGGCAAAGGTAAGAACACCAAAGACCCTGGAAAACCCTGAAATCCCAAACCAGGATGCCCCGTGTGCTGGACAGGTTGAATGACGTACAACGAGGGACCTTTCCTCACCTGGAGATCATTAAAGTCTCATACTGTGGACGCACCTCACACACCCAATTGTTACTGAGTGAACTACAGGAAAGGACGTGCACAGCAGCACAGCTAATAGGATTCAGCATGCTGTCAGTCACTCTCAGAAAGGCCCAATGGGCTTTGCCCTTGCTCTAGTGCACATTTTAAATTCCTAAACCCAGCCCATTTGAGTTCTGTGCTGCTTTCCTGTATTCTGGCCTGAGGTCACCTACTCTGAGCGTAACTTTGCCTTCTAACACGCTCCTGCAGGCTTGAACCACCAGGGGCACATGCACAACTGTCCCATCAGGAAGGCTGGAACCACTGGGGATTGGCTGTTTAATATCAACCTGTGGAATTCAAATCAGAGCCACGGGGCAGCAAGATATGAATCACCGCCCCATCGTGAATGTGTTCAACTTCATCAAACCTAGCTGCTTTTACCTTACCGTTGTGCCATGTCTGATTCTTTGCTTCTCATGCATAAGAATTGGAAACCTGTCCTGGGACCCTGTCACCCACTGCAAGAGAAGCGTGTGTGAGAATCCGGCTACTTTTATCAAACTGTCTTTAAAGAGGTTTGCAAATACCCAGACAGTGCCACCCTTCTGATGGAGTGTATGGGAAAAGTTATTTCCTTAAAAAACAGGATATTCAAAGTATTAAAATAAGTGGGTTATTTTAAAGCAAACTAATACATTAAAAATTCCTTGGTTCCAACTTCTAAGGAAGTAAAATATGGACAGAATTAGTCCACATAAACAAAAACTCACTTTTAAGACTGGGGTCCTAAGAAAGGAAAGTTTGAGAAAAACTCCCATATACTCTTACTATTTTCATTGTGCAGTGATTTTGATTAGGGAAACCAAGCTATAAGAACAGACCAAAAAACAAAGTCTGCAAACTAAACACACAAGTGGTGCTGTCACAACTCAGTCATGGGTGGCCATGTCCTGCCAGCGTTCTGTCCCTGGTGGGGCAGCGCTGCGAGCCAGCGCCTGGTTCCGAGCTCGAGCCCCAACTCCATCTTTTCCCAGACACACTATTTTTTTTTTCATTTGGTGCGTTTATCTGTAAAATGGGATATGGTTACTGATACCTGCCTATACATCAGGGGTTATCCCGAGGAACAAATGAGAGAACAAGTAAATAATGGAAGCTTTTGTTTGTTAAGCAAATTCCATGTCAGATACTGTGCTTAATGA
This sequence comes from Fukomys damarensis, assembly GCF_012274545.1. Classification (NCBI taxonomy): domain Eukaryota; kingdom Metazoa; phylum Chordata; class Mammalia; order Rodentia; family Bathyergidae; genus Fukomys; species Fukomys damarensis. Next base: position 72,860,805 of record NW_022900917.1, read on the forward strand.
TTTATTTCTGTGATCTCAGTAAAGTCCTGCTGTTAAGAAATACACAGTATTATTAGTTATTTTTTACAGATAAGGGAATTAACATTAAAGCAGTAAAGTAATCTGCCTCAGGTTGTAAAGCTAATAAACAGGGAGCTGGAATTCCAGGTCGATGGAGACCCAAAGCCCATTTCCTCCTACCACCTACACGCCATAGCTCTTGGATCCTGTATTATGAGGCAGGACAACTTTTTACAAGAATCATTTTCTATGACTTGGAGGACAGGGGTAGTAAGAAAGCAAATTACTTTAGAACTAACTTCAGGCAATGACTGTGGCATGAGCTTCCAGAGCAATCAGCTGTAACAGCAATCTCTTTGCAGCCTTCAGACACCACTAACTTGGAGGCTGGGTAATTAACAGCAGCCTCAGCCCTAAGTGATGTCCACATCAACATCACCGTAGCTCCTGGTAGTTTTCACAAACTATCCTAATAAGCACCACAGCGTTCACAATCTCACTGAAAGTTGAAGGAAAAGAAAAGCCCACAAACCCTGAATGGTGGCTGTGGCAGTCTGCATCACTTATGACCTAAATACTAAGAGGATTAGCCAAACGCAGAAAGCCAGTACAAGATGCGGCCCCCAAATCTGCCTTTGCCTTCATAAAATGTTTGATGATTAACTATTAAAATGCCCTCTGAAGTAATACCTGAATACATTATGAGATTTTTTTGGTATTCAGCACAGACTCCAGAACATCACAGACGCTTGGGCTTGCCAGTTGAACTGAGGAGAGTTTCAGAAGTCTAAATGATATTCAAGTACCTTCTCTGACCTTACGCTCTACAATTCATCTGTCAATCACTGCTCACTGCTTCCAGCCTTCACTCCCCTCAGAAATCAGGTCAGACTTTATGAACAAATCCTCAGTAGCACGGGAACTAGCTGATAGAATCAACAACTGGGATCTCATCTTACTAAAAAGCTTCTGTACTTCAAAAGAAACCATTAGCAGAACTAAGAGACAATCTACAATGTGGGAAAAAATTTTTACCAGCTGTTCCTCAGACAAAGGACTATTATCAAGGATATATAAAGAACTCAAAACAATCAGTCCCCCCAAATATAAAGACCCGATTCAAAAATGGGCATCCGAAATGAACAGACATTTCTCAGACAAAGAAGTAAAAGCAGCAAGAAAATATTTGAAAAAATGTTCCACATCACTGGTCATTCGAGAGATGCAGATGAAAACAACACTGAGATTCCACCTCACCCCACAAAGAATGGCTGCTATCAAGAAATCACACAATAACAAATGTTGGCGGGGTTGTGGGGAGAAAGGAACCCTCCTCCATTGTTGG
>NW_022900917.1:72862782-72868854 GCF_012274545.1 Fukomys damarensis
AAAAAATGAGAATCAAGACTTGCCATGTAAAGGTACATGATCCCAACAATGAATGTAACTGTACTGTATCCCTAAAATGTACCAATAAACTCAATTAAAGCTGAAAAAAAGAAAAAAAAAAAAAAGAAATCAGGTCAGAAATCTTCTGAGGAATGCTTGTGCCATGGGAGTAGGCCGGGGCGCTCCTCCAGACCCACTCTTCAGCTGGAGACCCATCTAGGGGCTTCCTGAGAGCTCTGCTCACAGGTGTGGCCCATCTTCTCTGTGGTCTACTCCTTCCCGAGTAAGCACAGGAAAACAGCAGCAAGCTGCTGGCTGTGGTCAGGTGGCGCAAACTCCCAGGATTACCTCTTACTCAGTAAGAATAATGTTCCCTTAGTAACCAAAGCGCAGTACAGACTGAGTCTCCTGCCTGCTCCCTCATCAGGAACGGCACTGCCACCCTGAAGGGGAAAATGTTTGCATTTTCTTAATGAAATGAAATAGCTCTTCCAGCAACTTCTTGTAGAACTTCTTTAAACTTTCTCTGCAAAGGGGAGTGGACATGGAAAACAGGCTGTGGTTTGGAATAAGCCCAGCAGAATAGCTAGGATCAGTATTTCTTTTAGCCCAGGAAACACCACCCAGAGGCCTCTGGTGACAGAGGTGGTACATATGGAGTGCTTACAGTCAAGAGAAAATGCTGGGCTCCAGGCTATTGCCAGCAGTGTAAATGAACAAAGTACATCATCCCAGGGAGCCCCAGTGACCTCATCTGAGGTATTAATAGTATAGGACTTTTAGAATGTGTTAAATCAATCCATATAAAGCACCCATTGCTTTGCTGGGTTCATTAAAGGTGTTCAATAACTATCAGTTGTGTTCTTAGGTGTGGTGGTGCATGCCTACAGAACCAGGATCAGGAGGCTGAGGCAGGAGGACTGCCAGGAGTTTGAGGCCAGCCTGAACTACATAATAAGGACCTGTCTCAGGAAAAAAAAAAAATCTACTGCTTTTATATGGAGATAAGCAAACATGTTGCCGAAGCGTGCACAGACAAGGAGCACCTGTGGGAGTGACTTGTGTGCATGAACATGGGTACACAGCCGAGGCGCAGTGTGTGGTGCAGTGCAGTGCAGAGCGAGTAGTTCAAGAACCTTAGTGAGAGCTCTGGGCGTAGGCCAGATACACACATCTGGTTTTCTGGGAAGGAAAAGGGCCAAAAGGACTCTGTAAAAAAGCCCAACTCAGGGAAAAGAGAACTTCCCTGAGTGAGTCTTCTACCCATTATTACCAAAGTGGGTTGTCAAGATTCTCACTTTACTTCCTTTCTTCACACCAGCAAAAAGGCAGGAAATACCAGAGGGATGGGAAGAGGAAATGTCAAGGTTCTCTTCTGAATACAAGAGAAATAAACAGTCTAAGATTCACTCCAGTAGCATGGATGGCTAAGCTTCAAAGCAGAAAACATTAGGCTCTATGTTCAAAATTATTCTTTCTCAAGTTTTTGAATAGAAGAAATATTTCTATATTTGACATTTTTCTTTCAGATTAGCTGACGTAATGTGCAAGACTAAATCAGTGGCAGGCCTGAGCAGGAAATTGCACTTGAGTGGAGGAAAGGACTCATGGTGTGCCGTTAGGTGGCAAGAGTACTCTGTGGGCGAACTCAGAAGGCGTCCAGAGTAAAAGTGAAAGAAAGATATTTGCCTATAATTTAAATTGGCATACAGATAAATGTTATTAAAGTTAAAGGCATGTCTTTTTCCCCCCAGGTTGCTAGCTGATCAAAGCATTGTCAAGATTAATTCTACAAATGTAATGCATACTGTTGTCTACATACAATAACTCAAAAAATTTCTATTGGTCACAAATGTATTAATTGCTACAATCTGGTTCTTATAGGTTATTAAAAGAATTGTCAGAGTAATTAAATAGAGACCCTGAGGTTTGGGAAGACTGCTAAATGGGACTCCTCTTCATGAATAAAGGAACAGCTTCCCAGAAAATACTCTGGTCTTTGTTTACTAATGGGAGGCCCAGTCATTTTCACAGCCTTATGAGAGACACACCCCAATAACACTGCTTAAATATGTTGTTATAAAATGTTTATATTGGTTATCATCAAAGGGTTAGGTTATAAATAGGCTACTGTGATACGTTTGCATTGGTCATCTTCAAAAGATTAAGTTTTCTGTGGAAAAACAACACGGTTTTATTAAAAAGATGCTTTTGGTACCAAACTACATTAAAGGGCATATGGTTTCATATAATTGATACTTATTATTGCTACTTTTCTGGTGCACAAAATGTATTCATGCCTTCTGACTGTACAGGTCTTCCAACACAGTTTACCATAATAACCCCTTTTTGATTCAAGTATTTGCCTCTTACACCCAGCTACTTATGATAACAGGTACATTTATAAGCCAATATATTTTCCTCAGATGACATCCTATCAATATATAACAACTTAGATAAGAGGTTCCCCCCCTCGGTACCAGGGATCAAACTCATGACCTTGAGCTTGTGAGGCAGGCGCAGTGCCACTGAGATAAATCCCTGGCCTTCAGGTAAGAGGTTTTTTTTTTTTTTTTTTTTTTTTTTTTTTTTGGTTTGTTTCTGGAGGGGAATCAGTGCATCTACACTAAGACGCACATTTAAGTGAGTTACAAAGACAGTATCATCATGATTGTCATGCTAAAATATGTGTGGTTTTTGATTTAGTTTTTCTTAATATTCTACAGGAATTCAACTACTAGAACAATGATGATAAAAATAACAGTCCTCTAACTATTTTATATTCCAAAATGCTTGCTATCCAGGTAAAATTATAATAGTGAAGCTTACTACTCCCATTGCAATGCCAATGTTATTGATCTGACTTTATAAAGAGTCCACAATTGCTAAATTACAATATGATCTTTATTTAAAGGCTATTAAATTAGATCCCTAAAAAAAGGGTCCCCCCATTTGAAGTCTCCCCGACATCGACCCTTCTCACCTCAAAGCAGTCAGATGAAACTTGAACCACTTGGGGAAAGCCCCTTAAACAAGAACTTATGCTGGACAGCTAAGCCAGTTAAACACATTACAGGTCCTTATACCCTCCAGGGACAAGTCACTGCTGGGCACGCTTGCTTTCTCCTAAAAACACACTTACATGAAACAGAAAGAAAGGGGGCTCTGCAGGGAGTCATTCTTCTACATAATTTTTGGGAAAAATCATTTCACAACTAAATTATGATTAAGGCCATCTGAGGTCTCGTCCTCTTGCCTGCAGACGGCTGTGGCAGGAGGAAACATAACTCAGTTTGCCTCTGGCCCCAGCTGAGGCCTCAATGGTCTCCCAATGCTGTCTGTGATGCTCCAGGGCAGGATTACATCCACTGAAGACATCCTGGTTCTTTGAGAACCAGTAGTAAGACAAAAAGAGAATGGTTTCACCTGGGGAGGGGCAAATTCCTTATCAGCTCACCTCCTCCCACCTACTGTTGTCAGAACGTTTGGCTCCTCTCCCCATCCTGATCAGCATGAACTCCTCATGTCCCTAAGACCTTCATGGGCATAGGATTGCCACCACCCTGAGTCATCTAATGACTCTTCTGTTAATTATGAAATGGCTTACCAGATTTTTCAGCAGTGTGGACAGTTCCTTTGTAAGAGTAGAAAACTTGACAAAAGCAGTGCCGAGATCAGGGTTGTCTCGACTTAAAAAATTACTCCCAAACTTATCAAGAACTTGTGCATAGTTTTCTTCATTTTGTACATGGTCTAAAAAAAGAAAAAAGAAAAGGAATATGAGTTTTATTTGTCACAGTAGAGTTATTTTGAACAATTCACCTCTAGAAGCTCAAAAGGAAAGGAGAGAGAAATCACATCATTTATTCACTGAATACAACCAGAAGGTGCTTAGCAATATGTGGAATGTTCTCAGTCTCTCATCTTATGGAAATCCTCCTGCCTCTGCCTCCTCAGTGTTGGATTACAGGTATGCATCACCACATTCGACTATTCACAACCTCTTAAAAGAGGTTTCTTCCTTGTACATAAACTCTCAGCAGAGCCAATGCTCTGTAGTAACTCCGTGAAGCGCTTTCTTTCTTTGGCTTCCAGGACATCATGCTTGGTTATACTCTTTATTAGCTGACAACTTCCAAAGAGATCTCCCTAGTCCAGACCCATCCCTAAAATGCAGACATGTATATCCAACTGCCTATGCAATGTCTCCAAACTGATGCCCAGTGACCGCGTTTAATCTTCACAAATCTAAAATACACCTGATCTTTGCAACCATCCTTTTCTCCAGGGCTTTATCTCAGTCAGTCAAAGGCAACTAACATTCTTATGTCAAACTCATCAAATCATATTACTTTTTTTCTCATAAACCAGATATAGTCCATTGGCAATTCCTCTTGTTTCTCTTAAAATACATCCGCAATTTGACAACTTTTTACATCCTCATGCTAACAAACATCATATCTCTTGCCTCTGGCCTTTTTTTCGGGTACCAAGGGTTGAACTCAGGACCTTGTGCTTGCGAAGCAGGCGGCCTCAACCTCAAGGTGATCTTCCTGCCTCAGCCAACAGAATGCTAGGATTACAGGGGTGTGCCACCATGCCTGGTGCCTCTGATGTCTGTTGCTGTTCTTGCTCTGTTACCAACACGGCACAAGTGTGACCTTATTAAATTATACAGGAGATCTTTGAACTCCTGTAGCAATCGTTACCACTGATCTCAGATATCCAGGCTCCCAATTCTTTCGGGCTTATGGAAAGCAGTACTGAACTTCCCTATCTTGAAGTAAGGTGTGGAAAACGGCTTGTACTAGCAGCGTGAGTGGTGGTGACAGGTACTACTTCTGTGGGCAGGCAGTTTGGATGACAGTATCCTACTCTCTACTCCCTCCTCCATCCTCTGAGGTGGTGTACAGAGAACCATGCATATGCACGGAGGCTCACAGGAGATGTACAGGTTTCCTGAATGAATAAATGAACAAATAAGCATCTACCGAAGCCTTGCTCTTGAAGCCTTATGCAAACATCAGTCCTTTTTTACCAAGCGTTTCCTAAGTCAGACATAATCTTCCCTTGCCCATCATCCTTTGAACTTCTACTGCAGCCTTTTCCACATCCAGTCACATTTGTGTATGTATGCATCTCTCCCTGCCACCAGGCCAACAGAGAGGTAACTTCTGTAATACACACTGCAGATGTCCCAGTGAGCTATACTGAGAAAGCCAGGGCTCAGTGAACATTTGTTGAGTTGGATTCAGTGAATTCCTTTTCAGAAAGTTAAGAAGCACAATAGATCCTTGAGTTACAACCAGCCCGACATACGAACAACCCGAGTTATGACTGTGACTTTAGTTTTAACTTACATCCCAAGTCTTGAGTTACAACCCAAATGCCAGCCAGTTGTGCTTTCAGATGATCTTGGATACAGATCTGGCCTATAAAAAGTTCTGGAAGGAACATTACGGCATCCATTCCTGTGTGAGGTTAGCTGAGAAAGCCTGGGCCAGCAACTCTCTAAGGACGATGAGATCTGCCTGTGGGCAGGGGAGAGACTGAAGGCTGTGTAGAGGAGCCTGAGCCTTCAACTGACCACCATGAGTTACAAGCAGTCCTCATGAACAACTGAGTTCCTAAGTCAAGGGTCCACTGTATTCCCTTTAAAAATTTAGGAGCAGTGGGTGCTCATGAAACAGGGCCCAAGAGTCAATACTGGGAAAACCAGGAAGGAAGGGTCACAGGAGTCTAGTGCTCAGCACCTTCTCATCACCGCCACACTAAACATTTATGATGCCTGCGATGGCTGTCAGGATTTCTGGCTGAGAAGTTAAAAAAGTAAAAATGCAGCTCAGGTTACTGCCCAAGTCCTTGCAGAAGTGTCTCAGAAAAACACAAAAGAAAGGCTACATCAGCTAACAGACAGGATGCACATGTCGCCTCTCACTCATCTGCTGCAGCGATCCCTGCTACCTTCTTCTAGATGAGGAAGCCCCGCTCACTGCTAACATCACATCACTTCAGTTAACTCTTTTTGGCCTTCTTTGTCTTTTTTTTTTTTTTTTTTTTTTTTTTTTTTTT
>NW_022900917.1:72868893-72874684 GCF_012274545.1 Fukomys damarensis
TTTTTTTTTTTTTTTTTTTTTTTTTTTTGAGATAGGGTTTCACTATGTGGTTCAGGCTGGCTCTGAACTCAACATGTAGCCCTGGCTGGCCTTGATCTCATGGAAATCCTCATGCCTCAGCTTCCTGAGTGCTGGGATTACAGGGGTGCGCCCTGGCTTTCAGGTTTTGGAGGCCAGTGGGGGAAAAAAATGCTCATGTCAAATGTTTCCAAGGAAAACACCTCAGTGGTAAACATTAGTATGTGGGGCCTGTTTGTTTGCTTGAAGTTATATTTCAAGTTGAATATACACAAATGTTTAGATTGAAAGAATACCCATATATTCATCACCCTTCTTAAAAAGTAAAACATACAGGATGGTACCCAATCTCCTGTCCCTATGCCTCCATTCCATTCCAATCTCTTCCCTTCCCGCCCAGACAGAGACATCATTTTGAAGTGGAGCCCCATGCCGAGCTGGTGTATTGGTGAGGAAGGACGCCCTAAACACCGAGACAGACTCAGCTAAGCGCTAAGGCAGACACTAGCCCATGGAAGGGACACTGGTGTGGGATGGTTTTCTCCAACCCAAGAGCCATCTGTAACATCGTGTTTCACCCTTGCCAGAATGTGGCAGGGAACACTTATGCTTATACTTGATCTTAGCCAAAAGGACAAGAAGCAATAACACTTATGCTTATGAAGAAGGTGAAACATGAGATGTGGTGAGAGAGGCAGAATGTTAAACTGGATAAGTAACTACAGGCTAAGTCAGGGGCCCTGTTGATCCTGTAACAAAAACTGTCATTCTAGTCTATGTATGTATATGTATAGAATAACCATGTATTCTATACACACATATCTACAGACAGTAACGTCACATCTATAACTTTCTAGTGCAGATATACATTTTACACTATGAAGTTTAATAAAGTTTGAGATAATAATTAATAATTAATGGTAATAATCCTATGGGAGTACAAATGTTGGAAATTAATGGTAAAGTACTTAAAATAGTGCCTGCCAGATGTGGCACAGACTCCAAAACATCAACCACTCCTTCCTCCGCAAGTGTGACTGGCTACACTGTGGGTAATATCCAACAGTGCAAGCACATAGTTCTCCTGTGTTTTAAGTATTTTAAATATATAATTGTATTCATGTACTTTTTATCAGTTTTATACAGTGGTATCTCAGTTACAAACATTTTGTTGGCAAATAATTTGGTTGGCAAACAGAAGTGTTTGTCATAATTTTGTTTTTGTTTTTGAATTCTGCATCAGGTGATGAACACTACCGTGGCCATCTATGCCAGAATTGTGGAATGAATTAAGTTCGTGAACTGAGGCACCACTGTATATCTAACAGTAACAACTTGCTAAAACGTTTATATGGAGATATAATGGACAATAAAGGTCTACAAAGGGTTGGAAAGCCATTACACATAAGGCTTTGAACAGGCAAAGAATGAGGCTAGGAGAGGTAGAAGGAAGACCACACTAGTTGTAGAGCACAATAAGCCATGCACGTGGCAAGTATGGTCAGGGCAGGGCATAGGGAAGAGAGGCAAACAAAAGGATTGGAAAGGGAGGAGCTGTCACAGGAATACTCATTCCTGTGAATGAAGAGGGGCATTAATGGTGCAGAGAAAAGCCTGATTACTTCAAGAGGTTTCAGGCAGGAGGTTAAAAACAAACAAACAAACAAACAAACAATGAATCAGAGAGATCTGTTGTACAATCTTTACTAGAAGACTTTTAGGAGTGCAGCACAGCCTGAGCATGGGTAAGCAGGTTAAGGTAGAAACAGGATAAAGGAAAAAATGCAGGTAAGAGAAATCTGATCAACACCCATTCTTTTCCAGTATTTGTTAAGACTTTTCTGGCATTCAAAACAGAATGAATATTTTTAAATAAATCTAGTTAAATGTGTCAATCATTACCCTGAAATTTTGGGGGTTTCCTGTCTTGCTTATGTTCCTAAATCTTTTTATCTTTTAAAAAGTATTTCAACCTTTAATCCAAAGCAACATATTTATTTTATATAATAAGATTCTATGTGATGTTTAGTATTATGGTACTCTGCCAATAAGTTCTGCCCTAGCCCTCTAATGTTGTTCAAAGTTTTTTGGTGTATTTATTTTTCATTTTTTAAAAAAATATTTTTTTTGGTACCGGAGATCAAACTCGGGTCGTTGTGCTTGCAAGGAAGGTGGCAGTACCACTGAGCTAAATCCCCAGCCCAGTTTTTTGGTTTAAAGACAGTCTTGCTATGTAGTTCAGGCTGGCTTTAAATTCACTACGTAGCCCAGGCTAGTCTCTAACTTGTGGCAATCCTCTTGCCTCAGCCTCCCAAATGCTGGGATTACAGGTGTGCAGTGGTCTAGGGAGGGAAGGAGATCAAAAGAGTACAGATTTCAGTTGCTGGGGAGATGAAACACAGTATTTGTTGGAAATAGTGAACTCCCCTTAGTGTGTACGGTGCATTTTAGTGGTTACAAAACTATCACCACCTCATCACATAAATACTATATAAGAGCAGAGGACAGGGATCATTGTTTCATCAGTCCTGAGAACGAAGGGACTGACTTTTAAGAACCTTCTTCCAGAACGCAGCCCGCATTCCAGCTCTCCACCCAGGACCTTCTCGGACTCCCTGCTCTACAGGCAGCACAGAACCCCCTCCAAAGGGACCTCAGCATGGATCCCTGCTTCAGAACGCATGGAAAAGGAACCAGACGAAAACGTAGCTGATTGGTGTTTTCCTCTTTTAGCTCATCTGAATTTTGTGCATCAAAGATGTTAGCAACACACTGTACTTTCACAATGGGGTAAAGGAAAATGTGAGAAAAACAAGCCCCAGGTTCCAGAGCACCCCACTCCCACATACAGCTTTGCATAAGAAAATGTAGGTGTTTGTTTTTTGTTTTGTTTTTTGTTTTTTTTCCTGTACCAGGGATCAAACTCAGGACCTTGGCGCTTCCAAGGCAGGCTCAGCATCACTGAGCTAAATCCCCAGCCTCTCCCTGTTTTTTTGAGACAGGGTCTCACTATGTAGTTCAGGCTGACCTTGAATCACTATGTAGCCCAGGCTGGCCTCAACTCTGAGCAATCCCCCTGCCTCAGCCTCCTGAGTCTGAGTGGTGGGACCATCAGTGTGCACCACAATGCCCAGCTTGTTTGACCGTTTTCAGAGACACAGAAGATCTGAGAATGTCCTGTTATCTGTGCGAGTGATAAACTGGCTGAGCATACTCATCCTCTGTCAACCCCTAAGTACTGTGTCCTATGGCACTGATTACTGGTGCTAAATACTTCAGAATCAATAATAATTTACTTATTTCCATACGTAAGTGGGGCATCAAAATCATTTAGTAGTTCTCTTTCTGGCTCAGGAACTCAATTGAAGGGGTCTCGCCAGTCCTAGAAACAGACACTTTAAGAGCCATGTCTACATGCAAACCGCAAATGGATTCGATACATATTCGGTGCCTTCAAGAGGCCTCCCAGGGCAGGCTGCCACAGAATGGGGTCCTGGGTTGAGAGCTGTGATGGGCTTGCTGCACAAGGGTCTGCCACCTGGTTGGCTGTGTCTGTGTAAATGAACCAGGATTTCAGCCAAACCTGGGAAGCACACCACACACAGGAACAAAGCCAAAGGCGTGGTGTGGAACATTCCCTCATTCTGCAATGGCTTAGGTACAACGTCTGTATGCAGAAAACCAAGCCCTAGATCAGTGAGACACAAGACATTCGAGAGTGAGGGCACAGTGCAACTTAGGGGCACAGGACTGCCACGTTCAGGGGTCTGCTCCAGGCTGACTCAGAGCCACCGATCTGAATCTTTTGTAAATGATCAAAAGGACCAGTTGAGAAGGACTGAGAACTACCAGGGATTCTCCATTACAGATATCAAATGAAGTTATTATTATTATTTCTACCAAAATAGGATCACTGAGGCAGAGATAGACAGTCTGCCACAAAAACGCATGCACATTAAGCAGTTCCTGTACTGTGGAGAGAAGCTCATGGCCACCACTCTGAGTACCACAGTAACATGTATTAATCTCTCAATGCCTCAATAAATTTACTACTACAATATTTATACAAGTTTTTCTTTTCCTGATGTACACTTCTTTCAGTGAGCTCTGTACATTCTTTTTTTTGGTACTGGGGATTAAACTTGGGTCCTTGTGCTTGGGAGGCAGGCGGCAGAACCACTTGGCTAAATCCCCAGCTGTACATACACTTTTATCAGAATATTTTTCTTGTTCATCCTGAGGTTTTTTTAAAAAAAATCTTAAACTACTAGCTGTGGAATGTGTGCTCCCAATTTTATTTAAAGTAAGTTGTTTTTTTAAGATGCATACTCTGTAAGATAAAAAAAAAATCATAAAAAAATTAACTTTTTCCCAAAACAGTGAGAGCACCTTTGTGGCCAGCAGAAGGAGAAAGCACACTAGCATAGGCACACACACAGAGTAGTTTCTGATTTCAAGTAACAATATTTGAGCCAAGGGCTAGAATATAAAACTTAGAACTTCTTTAAAAAGCCTCAAGTTTTAAGATTATTCTAAAAAGAGGCTGATTTTCTAAGGCATTAGTTTGAATCTCTCCAGTTTCAAAATAACTGAGGAGTAATATTCTCCTGGATAAGCTTATGCAATTCTGGAAAAAGCACCTGCCTGAGGTTCAAGGAAATCATTATTTCCGTCCATTTCCAGCTCTCAAGGAGCAGTGACCGGCCCACAAGAACGGAAAGTGCCTCTGAGGCCCTAGGCACTCTGCTCAGAACTCCGCTCAGCTCTGCTGAGTGTCTCTGTGGAGCCTTCTGTGATTAGCATTATCTGAGGGCCTCTGATGATTATCATTTTACTAACAAGTTTACTTCAAACTTTTTTTTTTTTTTTAAATCTGGTTACCATACATAAACTTTGAAAACAGAATGAAAGCTATGATTTTCTAAGCACAGACCAAATGGTCTGGGATGTTTTTACATTATCTTTTCACTATTATAACGCTAATCTATTTTACCTCTCATCTATGACTGTTAAGAAAATTTCATTGAAAAACTAAAGGATTAAAGTTAGCTTTACATGATAGCATGGTAAAACATCAAACTTAATTACCAACTTGCATCACATTATACCTTCAAATTTGAAAAAAACTTAAATAGCTGACATGAAGTTCCTATTTACTGATAAACTGAGTTCCATAGCTTTAAAATCTTAGATTTCATTATATTATGAAGTATTTCTTCAAATAGATAAATTAATCAAGCAAACTGAAAATCTGGACAGAATACCACACATCAATTTTGCTTTGAAAAAGCACAAATGCTCTTTATAATTACATACTTCTAATTGAAGGGAGGAGGAGGAGGAAGAAGAAAGGAGAGGAGGAAAGAAGAAAAGAAGAAAGAAGAGGAAGAAAAAGGAAGGAGGAAGGAGGAGAAGGAGGAGGAGCAGAAGAAGAAGAAGAAGAAGAAGAAGAAGAACAACAACAACAACCACAACCACAACAACAACAACAACAACAAACTTGAAGGCAATAAGAAAACCAAGTGAAGGCTGGGCGTGGTGGTGCGCAACTGTAATCCCAGCACTTAAAGAGGCTGAGGCAGGAGGATCACTGCAGTTTGAGGCTAGCCTGAACTACATAATGACACCCTGTCTAAAAAAAAACAAAAACAAAAACAAACCCCCCCAAACCCCCCCAAAACTTAGTGTGTCCTTTTCTGCTGTGAAAAGGCTACAACATACACACACACACACACACACATATACATACATACATATATATATATATGTATGT
>NW_022900917.1:72874700-72880928 GCF_012274545.1 Fukomys damarensis
GTCTCACTATGTAGTTGAGACTGACCTGGAACTCACTATGTAGACCAGGCTGGTCTCGAACTCACAGCAATCCTCCTGCCTCAGCCTCCCGAGTGCTGGGATTACAGGTACAAAATATATTTTTTAAACAATCTAGCTGTATTATAGAAAAAGACTTCCATATTATATGTTTGAAATCAAATTATATGACAGTGTCTTTTTCTTCCACAAAAATTAGAGATTTAAAAACCTCAACTTTTAGACTAATAATGTTTCAGATTTTTATGTGTTACTAATAGGCTAACATTTCTTCCAAATATATCTTGGCATAAATTTTAGTGAGGCTACTACATATCAAAAATAATAAAATGTTTTGGTTTAAGATACACATAGACAGACACAAAGACATGAACCCCCCACACACACTTTGACACAGAAAAAGCCCTAGAAATGGGAGTAATCCTGGGTCTTTATACTAGGGAAAAGTATATGTATGTTTAGGTCATATTTATCCAAAAAAGATTAATGTTTCAACTGAGCTACCTTATTTGGCAGCATAACAAATTCTGTCTACCCATGCTCAATACCAGGACTCTTCCACTTCATAAGAGCACAGTACGTATTAGCGTTTCTATTACAGACAGCTGAGTTGGCTAGAAATATTACAGGCAGATAGGGCGAGGTCCTGAAAAGGTGAAACACACCACAACTGCAGCTGGAGACACAGCCATCTGGACCCACCACATCCTAGGAGGAGTCTTTGTCCTTTCCATCCACACTTGCTGGTGACTCATTTCCCAAGTGGACCGCCATTACATGACTGTACTTGTACACTTATGGTAGATCACGGTGTGGCCTACATGGGTTCTCCTCTATAAACTCCTCCGTAAGGTGGGGTCCCCAGGCTACCCACTGCATCCCCTCCTTTCCCTCAAGAGCTATTCTAACAATAAATACCTTCCTACTCTTAACCTCCACAATTCATTCAATTTTTAGAGAACACAAGCACAGCATATCAGACAGCTAACAGGTTGGGAGATACAATATTTCATATTTCATCTCTGGTATTATTTCCTATATCATTTCTAATGGCAACAAGAAGGAAGCAATAACCTCTTCTTTCTCAAGAGCCACACCTGACTAAATGATGTGCATGCCTGAGTCCGTGACTGCAAGGGCAGAAGTGCTATGAATGCCAGTCCCATTCCTACACTCCATCTCATGAGCCTGAGATGAAGACACCAGTCATCTGCAGGTGGGATTGGGGCTGGCAGATGTGCCTGCAGGTGGCTCATTCTCATGACAGTTCAGGCTGGCTTCTGATGAGAGATCTCTCTCCATGGGGCAGCTGGAGTTGTTAGCAGGTGAGGGCAGCCTCCTCCCAAGGAAACTATCAGGAAGGGCTTCGGGAGAGGGGACTAGGGGGAAAGCCATCTCCTTTACGAACTGATCTTAGAAACCATGCCATCACTTCTGTTGCATTTTATTCCTTAGAGGGGAGCTACTAAGCCTGGTTCACATTAAAAGCAAATGGGGAATTAGACTCAATCTTTGAACAGAAAAAAAAAGTTTTTGGACTGAAGAATCACAAAATATCTTAAAACTTCTACAATGCTCAACAAACCACTAGCTATTTTAAACACATATTAGCAAAAAGAAGGGCAGAGAAAAAAGAGGGTTAGGGATTACTAAAGTAAACTTTCTCAATGACAATACATTTCACAGATTAATAACATTCAGACTTCAAACTTGGAAACAACTGTGGATTGAACTTAACGTCTCTGGACTATGCTACATCCCAGCCCTTTTTTGAGATAAGTCTCATTAAGTCCTTATGGTACTCAGTCTGGTCTTGAACCTATGATCTTCCTCCCTCAGCCTCCCTCAGTGCTGGATTATAGATGTGCACCACCACAGCCAGCTTTGCTTTGCTTTTGAAAATGTCCTCATATACAACAGGGACAAGTGACACAAATTCCCAAAGCAATCTTCAAACTAAAGTGTGTGCACAAAGATAATTTGTTTTCAAAAACAATTTCTATTATCATACTGTTTACCAATTAATACCAATGAAAGCTTATACGTAAGAATACTTTTGTTGTTGTTGTTGTTGTTTTTGAGACAGAGTCTTTGTTTTTCAGACTGGACTTGAATTTGCTATGTTGCCCAGCCTAGCCTCAAACTAGTGGCGATCCTCATGCCTCAGCCTTCCAAGTGCTGCGATTACAGGCATGTGCTGTAAGAACAATACATTTTGAGGGTACGAACTTCTACAATTTTCTGCTACCTTTCAAATCATGTTGGGGTGGTGGGAAACTGGTTAATCTTCTACCAGAAATGAAATATAAAAATGCTTCTTAAATCTTTAAAGACTACCATGTGGGTTTTCTGTCATGTAAACACTGTGAGAAAACAAAAAAATTAAGAAAACACTTTGAGAAACAGATACCGGGTTCAGCTTCTGTGGCTTTTCCTGGATGGGGCCAAAAACGCTTGGATTCCACTAAGTCTGAATCATGGAAAAATATGCAACTTCAGTGAGTAATATTTTCAGTGTTTTAGTCTAGGTATTTTGTAAGAATTAAGTATCATAGCGCGCCTACAGAAGATGACCGAAAACTTGAGTGTACCATCCTGTTTGTAACTGCAGAAACCCTATTCAGCCCCAACAGTCTGTGAGGAGCCAGGCAGGATGGGAGATTATCTCTAACATTTCCAAACCACAGCAAGATTATTACTGCTATCCCTTTCCAGCAACCACCAATCATATCACAGATTATACCTCATAGCTGGTATGTGAATGATTCATTCATGAATTTTATGACTAGTGAATAGATCTAACAGCCATTCTCAATAAGCTTCCCAAGGAGGACATTCTTCCAGCCACCATACAGCAATTCATTAAATACTTGCTGAGTCCCCACCACGTACAGGAGCATGGCTGGGGTCAGCGAGGCTCTCCTTCCATTACTGCTAGGGGTAGTGCCTTGGACAGCTCTGGCTAAGTTTCAGTTCCTCATCTATAAAATGGGCACAGAGGTGCTTACCTCATAGGCCTGTCTGGGTCAGCCTAGTATGTCGTAAGCACTTAATCAATGAAATATCTTTCAAGAGATATGTATTTCCTTAGCACCCTCCCCATACTAAATAGGACCAGCCTTTTATTTCTTTCTTTATATCCTGTAAGCTTTCCTTTCTAGCTCTTTCTCATTTCTAATTATAATTAATTTCCAATTTGATGATCTGATTAACACTACTCTCTCCCACTGGACTGTACTTCAAAGAGAGGCTCTGACTGCTCTTTCCCATGTATCCCCCACCTAGAATAGTAGATGTACATGACAGATGCTCAGTAAATACCAGATGAACACACCATGGGGACAAATGCACCAAACAGAAGGACTAGAGACACAGCACCAGCTCTCATCAAGGCGTCCACAGGCCAGTGCAGCAGTGATCAGTTCCAGCTGCAAGTCAGTCTCATTTATGGAGTAATATTTTCTAAAATTTCAGTATCTCGTCCTACTCTGGAACAACCCAAGGTGTATAGGCCTGGGAGATGTCTGTCCCTGACTGTTTAAAAGTTCTTGGGATTCTAACCAACAGCTGGGGCAAGAATCACTGGTCTAGTGTGATAAAGCTGGTCAGCAGTCATAACCCCAGCGGACACATGCTTTCCTGCAGAGGCACTGTCTGTCGGGACTTTGGAAGCCCTTCTGTGTCTGTGCTGTACAATACGCTGGCCACTAGTCAGCAGTGGCTACTGAGCCTGAAGAGCAAATATTATTTTATTTCAGTTAATTTAAGTCATACAAACCATATATGCCTACAGCTTCTCTAACAGACAGTACAGACCTGGGGGAAACACACAGCAGGGCCCCTGATCCAGGAAGGGATCCAGAACTCAGGTGGCTGCATCCTGATCCACAAGGAGAGCATGGTCTAGTGAGGAAATGACAATTCAGCTCTGCAGAGACCCCTTGAACTCTCTCTCCCGCTTACAACAGGCGGGAAGGCCTCTCTCTCCTCATTCCAGGGTGGCTGTGACCAAGACACAAGGTGAAGCACATCCCCCAGAAAAAGCCTTTGTGTGAGCCGTGGAGCGACGTGGTCCCTGTGGCTAAGGAAAGACACGCATCTACAGCAAGGACACTTGGAGCAGGCTCACACGGAGGCCCAGCTCATTAAGTATGGTGGCACCTGGGAGCTGAGGAACTAGTCTCTCCCCTTCCGTGGCCCACAAGCTAAGACCCTTGAGTATGAGCCACAGTGATGTGGCGATCGGACAGTTGCTCCTGAGGCAGTGTCTTTGTTGAGCTCTTCAGACGGCCCTGGTGCTATCTAAAGAAGCATGAATTAAAACAGAGAAAGCACTGGTGCTATGGATCTGACATTACACCTACTATCTGCTAAGCACCTATTATGTGACAGGTAGTAGGTTAGGGGCCTCAAGAGTCCTCTCATTTTGTCTATACAGTGCCCTACAAGTTGGAGATTATTAATTCTATGGTGAGAAAATTGAAGACTAATGGAAATTAAACAATTACTCCAATGAGTGTGAGAAAACTAGGATTTAACACTACTTTAGCTTCTTTTTTTTTTTTTTTATGAGGACTGAACTGAGGACTTTGTGCTTGCAAGCCAGGTATGGTGAAACTGAGCTAAATCCCCAGCCCCATGAGCTTCTTCTTTTTTATTTTTTTTTAAAGGGTATACAGTTAAAACTATTCAAACTATTGTTTACTTACAAATACTAAGTATAGCATTTAATGAGTTATCACAAAGTGATTCTAATCTTGCAAGCACCACTCAAATTAAGAAATACAATAATATTCGCCTTTTCTATGTATTTACCCCACTTTTCTCCATGAAGAGCTACTACTATCTATGAAGGGCCTACCAAAATGTAGGAGTTCATTAAAATGAAGCAAAGCATAGAGGTTATAAATTAGGTATGTATTTTAGGCGACAACTTAAAGCAATATTTGGGCACTATGTAAGTAGACAAGCAATATTTATTGTTATTATTATTATTATTGGTATTTTTGAGACAGAGTCTCAATATGTAGAGTTCATGCTAGCCTTGAACTCATGGAGATTTTATTGCCGCCTCAGCTTCCTAGGTGCTGAAATTATAGTTATGTGCCACCACAGCAGACATTAGTGTTGTGCTGAATATGAAGAAATTAAGCAGCGGTACCAAGGCACCAGGACACAGAATGTGTTAACAACTTCTGCACTGACAGAACTCCTTGAGGCCTGTGGGGCTTTAAACACAAGAGGCTATTAGGATCCTGCTTCAGTAAGTGCTTCTCAGTTTTGAAGAGGGAAAGAGGGCCATAAAATATCTAGGAGTTGAGTTCTATTCTGTTCATGTTCCCTTCAGCTCTGTAACTGTACAATGATACAATTAAGAGGACTCAGCATTTACTGAACTTCTAAAAATGGTAGGCCCTTTATAGATATTAAATCATTTTGACCTTTCTAATACCATCACCCCCATTTTACAGATGAGAAAATCAGAGGTTTGAGAAAGTGAAGTAAACAGTTCAAAATCACTTGTGTAAATAAAAAAGTTAGCAAGGACGAAAACCCACATGTGGCCATATTCAAATTCTGAGCTCTTTGCATTACAGTCGGCTATTTTCCTAGCTCCAGTTTCCTATAGGGTTACAGACAGTTGACTTCTTAGGGAAGGAAGGGGCCGCTGGGTAGGCCACTGGTACCTAAATACTAATGTTGAGTCAGAGACCTTGAAACTCAGGGTCTCCTTTCCTGCAATGCTGGAGACTGACCTTTCTTTTTCTTTCTTTCTTTCTTTTGTTCCAGGGATCAAATTCAGGACCTTCAGCTTGCAAAGCAGGCGCAGTGCCACTGAGCTACACCCCCGGCCATGAGCCTGCCATTTCTTGTGGGTGTCAACTGCTTTTCTTAATGTGCTTTGTTTCTTATTCAATGACAAAATACTTTTGACTCCAAGTTGATAGTCATTAAGTCAAAGCCTAAATATTTAGTCACACTAGACTCTGGCATCCCCTAGGACAAGGGTCCAGGCTTGAACTTGTCTTTGTCCCCTCAGATGTTCATGCCAGTGTGATGGTCCACAGTGATTCCTGCAAAGGCACACTGGCGAAGGAGAAGGGAGCACGCTTTAGTCCTGGCAGTTAGGGACCAAGGCAGGAAGATTCCAAGTTTCGACAAGCCTGGGGAACTGAGCAAAACTGTGTGTGTGTGTGTGTGTGTGTGTGT
>NW_022900917.1:72881237-72885031 GCF_012274545.1 Fukomys damarensis
AGTTTCGACACCTGTGGAACTGAGCATATCTGTGTGTGTGTGTGTGTGTGTGTGTGTGTGTGTGTAGGCCCTGGGTTTGAGTCCTAGTCTTGTCCTCCAAAAAAGGGAAAAAATTCCCATGTACTTAACTGAAGCCATTAAATCATAGGCTGAAACAGATTTGTCTTAGGTCTCCTGTGTCAAAATCACCTCTTACTCTGCTCAGTTCAAGGCATAATTTTCAAGGCAACTAATTTTTTTTTTAACTGTAGTAAAATTGACAAATTTAGGCTGAGATAGAGAGGGGAAAAAGAAAGAAAAGCTGAGTTTCTTTAACCTACTAACTTTTTCACTTATATCAAGTCTTTTATACACACATCCCATAGAGAAAGCTGTACATAGTACTTATCCATCATGCAGTCTGGTTTAGAAGGCACTTACCTTGGCCAGAATTGTATATTGCTTTTACAGATTTCTTCACTTTCTGTAGTGCTGTTCTATCTTGGTCTAGAGCCTAAAAGAGAAAAAATACAGGAAAGGGGATGTTGGAAAAACTTGGCACATTAAAAACAGAAAACTGGTTCATAACTACTTGTTTTGCTGAGCACCAGAGCAACAACAAACAGACAAATTTATGAACAATTAGCCATCTCAAAGGCCAGAAATGCCCAGCTTGGTGTAACTACACTTTCTGCCTAAGGGCAGAGTCACTCTAAAGTTCAGTGTTGGGGAAATGGCATCTTGGGGCTGGTCAGTTATCATGCTAAAAAATGACAGAGGCACGTGGGAAAACTCAAGATAGTTTGTACTCTCATAAGGGAGAAAAGCAAACATAAGACAGGATGGCATGATACCCAGGGAACAAAACACATTTGTGGTGATTTCATCCAAACCAAAAGGACTCAGGGAAGTGTAACAGGAATGACCTTCTCACAGTACTTCTAAATCTGAGGATTTTAGTGTTAGAAAATTAACTATAGCATATGAAAGTGGTTTGGGGGGCAGTTAATATTTAAAAAAATCTTTCTACTAAAAGAATGCAGTATGTAAATGCTACATGACATTTTTGATGCTTTTAAACAAATCATAGCCGAGAACCAACACATCTGTATCAGGCTACCTGATCTATGAGGCTATCTGATCTGCTGCTGACTTTTAATCCAGGTGGTGGATATGGAATTACATGTAGTGCATTAAAATTCACTGAACTGCACACTTAACTTGTGTACTCTTTCCTGTATTATACTTCAACACCGCGTTTAAAAGGGGTGTAACTCCATATGTAGATGTGGCACACTGAATGACACCCCGCCCCCCGGGACTGAACTCAGGACCTTGTGCTTGCAAGCAGGCACCGTACCACTGAGATAAATCCCTGGCGCTATGAATTTCTTAAAACAACTTCAAGCTCATCTCTGCTTTCCCAACAGTTTGCGGTCCACAGGCTAGGAACCCCTAGGTGGTATGTCAAGATTTGGAGGGCATAAGCAATAAAAGTAATAATGATAAACTTGCAGACATTTGTGTGTATGTGTGCATGTGCTAGGGATCAAACCCACAACCTCATGCATGCTAGACAAGTGCTGCACCACTGAGCTACATCCCCGGCACCTAGACATAAAATTACAAAAGCATTGAATTTACACTTAAAGGTATTACAGATTTTAAACTCCAGAACTTCCAGTGAGAAAACTGAAGCCCAGAGGTTAAGCACTTTCCTGCAGGTCACCATATAAAGAGCTGAAAGGGGTAAATGCAGAGGCAGCAGGCCCTGGTTAGTCCTACTTTTCTACAAAGTGGTCTTTTTCTTAACGTGTAGTTCAATTGTCGCTCAAATGCCATTTTCCTTCAGGTCCTGTTCTCTAGACAGCAATGGCTGGCCAGGTGGGCATATGACTCATGCTGGGTTCAAAGACCTTTCTAGGATTTCTGGGACTGGGATCACAGTGCCAGTCCCATTCTGATGAGGTCAAGCTGAGGACCACTAGTGGTTCTTTTTCTAAATGTGTGGAAGAGTCTGGCCAGACCTGATGGTAACAGAGACAGGAGGTAAAGAGTCTTGGTGGCATCTGAGCCCATGTTTCTAGGTGTCTTCCAGGCACATGTCACTGATAACCTTAGTGCAGTCTGAGTACCCGAGACAACAAATCTCTTCTGTCTCAAGCAAGTTGAAGTTGGGTTTCTGTCACCTGCAACCACAGGTCCTAAACTAAAGTTTACTAAGCAGTTACTACATGGCAAGTATAATGCCTGTTACATAAAAGACACCAATTATATGATACATATGTTGTCTTTTTGCATTGGATCTTAAAAAAAAAAACAAAATTCAACTCTGTGATGTATCATCTCCAGTTTTTGGATAAGAAATTCTGGTAGGCCTTTAATAAATATTCATGGGGTAGAAGGAGGAAGGTATGAACTAGTTTGCCCAAGGTCGTGAAAACCAGAAAGCTGAAGCCACAGGTCACACTAATATCTACGGAATCCCAAAGCACATGTTTTTCCACCTGGATGCTGCTATAGGTGCCAGTTTTCACAATGTGAAGCTAATTCTATTTCTACCACACCCTTCACTTATATTCCACCTCTATAATTTGTCACACCCATGGCCTACTAGGATTTGTTTAATTACTAAATATATATTTTTTTCTTCTGGTACCAGGGATCGAACTTGCGACATTGCGCTTGCGAGGTAGGTGGCAGAAGCACTGAGCTAAATCCCCAGCCCAAATTACTATATTTTAAAAAATCTATGCAATCCTTTTTAAGTTGAATGACTGCACTATAAAAGCCATAATACATGGAAAATCAGGACCACTTGCCATTTGTTACGGTTTATATCCAAAATGTTCCTCAAGAGGCTCATCTGTCAGATGGGACTTTTGAAGGTGCCTAGGTTATGACGGATTCATATTAGGTGGTGCTGGGAGGCAATGGACATGCAGAAGTGGTGCCTAGGGAAAGGAACTGTATCTTCTGGGCCCCTTCTCGGGTTTTCTCTCTCTCTGCTTCCTGGCTGCCACAAATGAGCAGCCTCGTCTGCCATGCTCTGGCCTCAAGGGTATTCTGCCTCCCTTCAGGACCAAAGCAATGGGACCAACTGACCTCTGCAATCATGACCCAAAATAAAACCTTCCTCCTTTGTTTTTCTCAAGCATTCTGTCACACTGATGAAAAGCTGAATAACATAGCATTAATAGAAGATATCTTCAACAGACCACATACCTCTGACTATATAAGATGCCCACCGGCTCAGTACCCATGTCAGTTAACATACTGATTACACTGGACATTTCAATCGTGAAATGTGTAAGGAAACATTTCACGAGACAGATGAGAAAAGAGATGTTTAGAAAGTTAACTAGTCTGGGATGGCAGAGCTGGAATTTAAACACAGATCTCGACAACAAAACCTCATCTCCTAACCCTACCTGGTTCTTCATTTCAATGATCTGTGACAGGCAATGTTTTATCATATAGGGGTGGGGAGCACTGCCCACCAGTTATCAGAGAGAAACCTGAATTAAGCAATTATAAGACATTTACATTGCTAAGAGAGTAAAAAGAAATAAAATAGTGTGAATAAGCACTCACCCAAGAGATTAAATTCAATAGCTTTGATGAACTGTTTTTGAGGCAAGGACAATGAAATAATAATCCTAAAACTGTTCATCATTTTTTTTGTTTTGTTTTGTTTGGTTTTGGTGTTTTTGAGCCAGGGTCTCACTATGTAGTTGAGATTGACCCGGAACTCACTATGTAGCCCAGGCTGGTCTCGAACTCACAGCAATCCACCTGCCTCAGCCTCCAGCCTC
>NW_022900917.1:72885059-72912089 GCF_012274545.1 Fukomys damarensis
TCGCCCAGGCGTCTCGAACTCACAGCAATCCACCTGCCTCAGCCTCCCAAGTGCTGGGATCACAGGTGTGCACCACTATGCCCGGCATGGTCATCATTTTTATATGTATATATCATTCCCATTTTTTTTCCCTGACAAAAAAAACCATAGACTTTAAAGTAGTAAAACAACTTGCCAAATGCCTTACTAGGTAATAAGAGAACCATGCTCTCATTTTCAACTGTGCCATTTACCTGTAGTAGAAGCACATCAGTATCTTTATATTTCTTATTTTTAAGAATGAAGAAAGAACTGCTTCTAGTAGAAAGCTGGAAGTTCAGCTTTAGGGAGTAACGAACACATAAAGATGGGTCCATTCAAAGAGAAATTAATACCTGGACTTTACTGTCTATGCATATTTGGAGTTAACTACTGCAAAGGAGCAAAAGGGTATGGGAAAGTTCAGCCATGCTTTATGAAACCATCTATCTGCCTCCTTTTGGGAGGATACACAGGAAGGGTGGAGTCTAAGAATTTATGTTGACTGTTTACCAACTCATCCAGGAAAGGTTATTAACAGCATTCCCATTTGACAGCTACAGTCCCAGTTAAGGCCTGAGTGACACTTCTGTTTTCTCAAGCTCTAGTGTTCGGCCACTGGCAAAAAGAAGGTAAGTAAAATACACTTTTAAGGGGCCTGCATTTTAGAGAACCCAGGAATACTGGCTTTTTAATTGTATAAGGCTTCCTCTAAAAATGGCATGTCTAAATGTGCTACAAAGTTTTATTCCCTCAAGTGCCAGGCAAATAATTTCAGTGATGTTCTATGGAACGTCATACATGTAAGGTTAGACTAGGGCAAAGAGAAAAAGAGCAACAATATGGGCTATAAAATTTTAATCTTCCAAACCACTAAAAGCGTAAGAAATGTGCCTGTTTCTAAGTGTGAGCTGGTAGTTGAACAGGGGTGCAGGCAGGAAGAGAATGACTAACAATTAAATGTGCACAAAAGAATCTGCAAGATCTTTTAGAATTCTATTCAGTTGTACTTAAGTAGGAAAAAATGCTTTTATTTTCAGATAGACTTGACTTCAAAAACAAGCATAAATCTGTGAAGCTAAATTTTATGAATATACTTACAGAGAAGAGAAAACCATGTGTGATAATAGGACAGTGGCACAGAATTCTAGAGACCTGGAAGTAGATGAAATCTCGGCCACAGTACTGTGCCTGCACAGAGAAGGTGCTTACAGTGCTTCATGGTGGTTCCAAGGAATAGAAACAGTGAAATCTCTCAGAAACATGTGCTCCTACATCAAAGTGTTATTATTGTTTGTTTGTCTTTTAAGACAGGGTCTCATTGTGTGGTTTAGTCTGGCCTTAAACTTGCTATGTAGCCCAGGTTGGCCTTATACTTGCAGTGATCCTTCTGCCTCAGTCTCCTGAGTGCTGGGCAAAGTGGTTTCTTAATGAAATAAACTTTTATTCATTTAGGGGAAAAAAAGAGAGTGTTTTCATTTTTATTTCTTTTAGCTGCAATTAGGTCATTCCAAAACTGTATTTTTATGAAAATATATTATATACTTTGAACCCCACCCCCCAAAACAACTCTGAAACTGGGATGGGGTGGGATAAGAAGAGTGATGGGGGAATGATTAGAGTATGCTGTAAGCAATGCAAATCTTCCAAAATAAAACCCATTAATCTGTTTAACTAGTGTATATTACTAATAAAGGTGGAAAAAGTACTTCTTTTTTCCAGCGGTGCTGGGGTCAAACCCAAGACCTTGTACATGTGAAGCACCCAAATGCACTTTAATAGATGTTCTTGTCCTATAATCACCACAGAGAAAATGCTCTTCTTAAGTGTTTTCTTTTAGTAGGGGAAACAAGAAGTCTTTTTTTGGTCTAATTTTGTTTCAGACCTCCATTACCTCAACCTCTTGCTTGGTGTGCAATTGTGCTACCTTGAGGGGAAGAAGACAGACTGTGGTGCAGGCTGCGTGAGGGAGGGGTGTCTAATTATACTACACGAAGTCCCCAAGGATGAACAGTGACACCAGTTCTCATGCAGCCCTACAGCCATTCAGCAAATTACTCATCTCTGCAAAGGCAATGTAATAGAATATGTGCACGTTTAACTGTACTGTGAAAGCACAGGCTCTAAAAGCACAATGTTATCATGAGAACCACAACGAAAGGTCCTGGAAGAATGGCCATGAAAAATACACATTTCCTCCAGAAGGGCGAGGGAAAAAGGTGATCATGAAGACACGTTCCGAGGATCATCACCCTTGGATTTCTGCATCATTTACTCTCACACATCCATTAGTAAGTGTGCCAGGCAGCTGCCTAAGTGTGAAAACCAAATACTACTGTATCCACTTCTCCTTTCCCAGGTGTGTGCCCCTTCACCCAATTCTACCTGCCACAGCACCACCTTCCCCAAAACAAAGAAACCTTCTTTGAGAATTCATGGTACGCCTGGTACTACTACTCGGATACAATTGATGAAGCTATCCATAAAATGTTACCTACGCTAGCTTAGGGCTTCATCTACATTTCTCCCATCACTTCACTCTTACCTTGTAATGCAGATGTGTACTACCTTTGCCTGTGCCACTACAGCATCAACCAAGAACCGTGTAAGGAAGATACCAGGCTAACATCTGTTTATTTCTTTTCTCACTGGGAAGATACTCTTAATTTTTTTTTTTTCTTACCGGGATGAAAGTCTCTCTCTTCTCTGAAGGGAGGATAAATTATTCGGTGTTCTTTAAATAACATCCAGGTTGGCCTTTGCGCCTACCTGCAAGGCCCCAGATGGCCCAGCTTCTGCCTTCCACACCCATGTCACTGTCCCAGCCACTCCTGCCATCTTTCTCACACACCAAGCTTGTCCCACTCAGAGCTCCTGAAATTGCTGATTCTCTCCAAATCCTTTTCTCAAAGCCCTTTCCAAAAGTCAAAGGTGGCCTGGCCCACTCCTCTTTGTTCAGCATTCAGCTACTACAAAATCACCTCTGCCAAAGACATCTCTTTCTGACTACCTGACTACTCTCTGCTCACTACCCTCTTTTATTTCTAAGCAGTACCAACCCTGACATTGTCTCAAAGGGATTCTCCCATGTTAGGCCATGCTCTGGCTGGAAGGCTGAACAGAGGCGTGGAGATCACGCTACTGTCTGGAAGACTCCAACACACAGCATGGCCTCAGACTCACTGGAACACTAAGGAAACCTGAACAACTGACAAGCAAACAGATGGTGAAAGCGTGCTTTTCTTATGTCAGTGTGCTGTGTGACATTTGAGGGCCTGACATTTTCCTGACATTTCAGGAAAACTGTGGCCTCAGTACATTATGTGGATAACACATTGCCATAGCTCATTGCCATTCACCTCCTCCTGCTATCGTCAATGGAGGTCCCGGAACCTCTCGACTAGAGACTGAAAGAAGGATGCCCCTTCCTGAAGACTGTGGAATAATTCAAAATGACCATGGGGGCACAATGAGTACTGCCAAAGCAATATCCTTATCCTGAAATGATAAAGACAGTGGCCGCAAATGAAATTAAAGCTCAACTGGTCTAAAAATACTTACAGTGTTGGCATCAAGTGGAATTATCTTTGTATGTATGCATTCACCCAACATTTACTAAACACTGGCTATGTATTAGGAGACACAGATACAATGGTGAAGTGAAATGTAGTCTACACGGTCTACCTTTGACACAGCAAAGTTCCCCGAGGTTCCAGGAATAACAACAAGGAGGAGAAAGGGAGAAAAAGAAGGGCACTAACACTAGAGTACTGCTGTGTGCTAGGTGGCACTTTATCAGTGCTGGTGAATCTTTCAGAGCTTTCAGTGATAACAAACAGCCCACTGTGCCACGCGTGCCATAGGTTCACCACCACTAGTCATCCCATCCTCAACTTCCGCAAATCATGGAGATCCTATTCACCACCAGGACACTGTTCTTAAAGGAAACACAGAAGAACAGAAGAGAGGAAGCAGGCATACAAGTCGAGTCCACGAAAAAACAGCAGCACTAGAAGCTGGAAGCAGAACCCCTCTTACGTTGATGTGAGGAGCTGAAATTTGGGGAGCTATAAATCATCTTATGTGCCAGCCAGACAACGTTAGTGGGTACAGGAGGGGTTATCCAGCAGCAGCAGCCCAGAAAACCTGCCAACAGAGAAGAGGGGCATAGCAACAGCAGCTCATGGGAAAGGAAGAGGTAAAGATGTTATCACTGCTAGTTTCAAGATTAGTGTCTGTTGAATACGAGGGGAAATAATGAACTGGAAATAAACTCAGATTTGCATACTTCAGCCAAGAAAAGTTGATGCATCACATACAAATAAAGGGTTTAAGCTGTTTATTTGTGCTGCTGTCGGCTATAAAACGCGTCTTAAAGATTCAGATCCTCCTGCACTCACACAGACTTCTGTCAGAGACACTGAATGTCCTCTACTGCACTTGCAGTAGCATGGCTGCAATGAGTGGAATGGGACCCACAGAGAGCAAAGATCTGCAGGTGCTAAATTAAGGATGTGGTCCCAGCTGACGACTTACTTCACAGTTCACCTGTGGCAACAACTTAATTTCTGTGGCTTCGAGACTCTCAGGATCTTTGCTATGCAGGCTACTACCTACCACCAAGTTATCAACATTCTACACCAAAGAACAGCTACTGCATAAAACTGTAACCACTGAAGTCTGTTTTCCTGTTTTTATCTGTCAGGATAACTTTCAAGGGCACAGACTGTGCCAGGCCTAGAATGAGATTCAGTACGCATCAGCATGGCCTCGATGTAGAAGTATCTAGGATACAAATAGTACTCTGTAATGTCTCTCTTTATAATTCATGTGCTGCTTGTTTTAAAACCTTAATGTTTATTCCAATCATTTGAAGGAAGTGTCATCTTAGCTAAGGCAAATTTAGCAACTTTTTTTTTTTCTGCTTGAGTGATGGATGTTGAAATATTTATTATCAAATCTCCCCAGAGCTTATCAAGGCTAGAATGGTCCCCATGGCTCACCTTGCATTTCAAAAGTCAGTTACATCTCTGATGTATCAATAATGAGATTATTATTATTCTGTTTTCCCTTGTGAAGGCCTAGGATGTGAATGAAACATATCCCCTCACTTAATTATGCTGAAGTTGCAAAGCACGGTTTACAGAAGTTCTACATGCAACACAGACAAGGGGAAGCTTCCTGGGTTGAAGAACTTGCCCCCTCCCCCAAGGGGCCATTTTCTCTTTTGGGAAAAGCACACTCAGAGAGGGCAAGAAATGGTTAATAAGCACTGCAAAAGGTCTGGGTCAGCTCTCTCTCTTTTTTTTTTTTTTGAGACAGGGTCTTGCTTTGTAGTTTAGGCTGGCCTTGACCTCACTGTAGTCCAGGTTGGTCTCAAACTTGCAGCAATCCTCCTGCCTCAGCCTCCCAAGTGCTAGGGTTACAAGTGTGTGCTATCACGTCCAGCCTGGTCAGCTGTCTTATCCAATGTTCCTTCCTTTTGCTAAACCACTCTGGTATTGATAAGAGAATCCATGAATGCAAACAGAGAAGACAAAACAACAGATCCCCTTCCAAACACTTAAAGTCGAACCCGTCATCACAAAGATCAGCTCTTCCTTCCTTCATTCTGCAAAGGGAACCTAATCCACCTGTAAGGACCAAGCATAATCTTGCTCTTTTCTAGGAAGCTCCTCCTGTGCACCCAACCACTAGCACCCTTGTGACTCCACACCTCTGCACTATGGCAGCAGAGATGAACACAGTTCCAAGTAATTGTCAAGTCACAGTTCTAGCAATCAACTTCCAGTTGTTTTTTGGGCCCAGCCTTAGACTCTCAGAAGAAGCAGGGCTTAGTTGAGGAGTCAGACACGATCTTGAGAAGAAAAGTGATGCCATGGCTAGGAACACACACGGTGGGCCAGGAAGACCTATGTACTTCCTATGTGGCTACCACTTAGCAGCTGTGGGACTAACCAGGTTAGTCACCCTCCCTGATGATAACAGTACTGTTAATGCCTTCCTCACATAGTATCAGACTTGTAAGCACTACTACTCCTTTCTCTGATGACTTTCAAACTTTTAGCTCTTTCTTTCCCATAGCAATAATAAAAATGGTAATGTGTGTTACGTATCTTATTTAATTCTCACAGTAACTTGCTCGTGTTTTATAGATAAGAAAATGTGCATCTTATAGGGGACAAATGCAAGATTCAGGACCAATCTGTGTTAATAAACATGCTGCTCTCCAGCCTTCTGACCTGATACAGTGGAGTCCACACTATGAAGAACCCTTTAAAAGAGTCAGCCAAGGATTCTGCAAT
The DNA here is from genome assembly GCF_012274545.1 of Fukomys damarensis. Lineage (NCBI taxonomy): Eukaryota > Metazoa > Chordata > Mammalia > Rodentia > Bathyergidae > Fukomys > Fukomys damarensis. The sequence goes on from NW_022900917.1 coordinate 72,891,383, forward strand.
TGGACCACTAAAGATTCAAAAATTGCTTCCTCCTCCAGGAGTCTCTGCGAAGGAACCAAGGAGGAACTGCCGCTTTCCTGGAGAACTGAGCAGCTCTTTAAGGCAGAGAAGTGGGGGGGACGTAAAGCAGCCAAGTGGGAGAAGCTGGCAGGAGCTGTGTCCCCCGAGCAGCTCAGACTTGAGCTGCCGGGGAGCACTGCCCGCAGCTCCACTGCTGAGCGTCTGCTTCGCACAGTGGGGATTTACTGGTCAGACCCGTGTGGGCCCTGGCTCACTAATGCAGCCTTCTCCGGCATCACTGAGAGACACATCAGCCTCACCAGCAGGCAGCACTTCTGCTAAACTCACTGCTGGGCCTGTGTGCCGTGTACCTGCATCCAGAAAACCGATCACAACAGCACACTGTTCTGAAACTTCACCTTTCTCTCTGATTTGGGAAGTAATCACTCTTCACCCCTCAGTGCTAAGAAACACTGGGTTACAAGGACCTTTCCTTACATTTCTCTCCAGCTAACAGTAGGTATGCATGAAGCGATCTGGTTGTTCACAGGGCCAGATGTGCAACCCCAGGCACCTCGATTTCATGCTTCTGGTTTCCAGCTTCCTGAAATATTTTCTGTAAATCAAATATTTTCTGAAAATCAAGTATTTTCAAGCCCTAGGAGCATTGTCCTTCTGTTTCAATTCTCTTAGCATGACAATATTTAAAAAAAAAATTTTTAAAGATAGGGTCTTGCTTTGTAGTTCAGGCTGGCCTTGGACTTGTAGCAATCCTCCTGCCTCAGAAGTAATTACAGGCTGGAATTACAGGCATGCACCACCACACTTGGCTTAGCTTTGTTTTAAATGAAATAAATTTTAATTAAAAAAAGTAACACAACTAGCACCACACCCTGAAGGAGGATTTTGCATTTAAGATTTCTAGGCAATTAAACAAAAGATGAGTTGGGATGTAACTCAGTGGTACAGCATAGCCCTGGCTTTGATCCCTGGTACCATGCACAGAATAAAAATACACCCCATAACCTTTGTCTTGAGTTCTAATTCATCATTTATATTTATTTTTTACCTAAAATTTTTTTCTGAATACTCTATCTTGGATTTCGTTTTTGAAGACTGTATCAACTTTATAAGATAAACATTAATAATGCCTTTTTACAGATACTGAATCACAAAGTAGGAATGCAGGGCCAAACAACTCACAAGTGACAAAATCAGGGTTTCAACCATCTCACACTTCACCCCAAAGTCCAAGTTCCTTCTGACATGTCTCACTGTGTCTCCAATCAATACATTTTATTCCACTTCTTCAATGGCTCCAGGTTGCCATATGCTGGCTGGACGCCCTCCCTGTCTTCTGAGAACAAAATGCTTAAAGGGAGTAGTACAAGCTCAAAGACATGGGAGTTCCTCAGTTATGGGCTCAGGGCTCTTGGTGTTCACCAAAGACAGACAAGACCTAATTCAACTGAGGCCAAGAAGCCTGCGCTGCACATGTGCAGAGAGATGATCACTAAAAGTGAAGGACTATTTCTCACAAAAAATTGACAGAGGTTAAAAAAAACCACCTAGTAAATTAAAATGGCAGCTCTTGTACTGTCGATGTCTGTATCGATATATATAGGAAGCCATGTCTCAGAGATGCTGGGAAATGCTCTGGTGAAAGAGCTTGTACAGAGCTTGAGCCACATGTCATCCGTCTTTGTCCCGGACATAAAGCACATAGGGATATGAATGCTTTAAAGAATCATGCTTCATTCTAATACCCAGCAATTCACTTTTAAAATAATTTCAAATTATAAAACTTCGTTGTTTTTTTTTTTTTTGATACCTGCAGAACAATGTTTGTTGGCAATACGGCTAAAAAAACAAACAAACAAAAAAAACTAACAGGATTCAAAAATACAACCTGGAGCTAGAGAGCTAGAGAGGTTGGTTTTCTAAGGTCAACAACAGATATTATCAGGAAAAAGATAAACAACTGGAAGCCATTTTTACAGAATACAAACTAAGACGAAAGAATACAAGGGATAATAATTACAATGAGCACGACAGACAAGGGCTGACCTTGACTAGTACTTGGAATTCTTCTACTGCTGCCTATACAGACCTAGAAGGACAGAGAGGCAAGGACAGTAACAAAACTAAAACAGCAAACATATGCAAATAATCATAATCACATTTGTAACAGTAAAATTCTAAGTAAACAATAATGAAATGCCTTTTTATCTTTAAAGTTGTAAAAATACTGGGGTAAATGTTACAACAATAAATAGAGAAGCTTCAGAGAAATGGCCAGATGCCAGAGGCTACATTTTCTTTTTAAGCACAAAATTCACATTTCTACAGTAATTCTACTCCTGACAATTCTTCCAAAAATAACTGCCATCACTTCAATAACAGAAAAAAATACTTATCGAACGCTCTACATGATTATTAGCACTTCATATAAAAAGTTACGAAGAACCTAAACCTAGACACAGTGAAATAGTAAAATATAATACAAATCGGAAGATTTATATGGTTATTAGAACCATATAAAAGACTACCAGTTATTATCTTTTATGTGTACATTATGAAACATCATTTAGAATGCAAAATTATACATGCCATAATAATGTGAATTACCTAGACTGTAAAGTTTAGAGAAACTGGGATGTCTAGAAGTCACCGGTGATTAGGAATTTTTTCTCTTAATATAATTTCCATACACAATGATACAAAATTGACATTACCTAAATTTAAGCTTTTAACACTGTCATGAAATACAGGCAATGGCTGATTTTCCCCCAGCAATTTTAAGAGCCTCAATATGTTGCCTTGTATAGAAAATAGGGATACTACATATTCTCAGTAATTTCCGCGTCGCCTTGCAAATTGTACATTTTAAAAATTAGTAGAATATTGTGTTTCAAGAGCTCCTGTCTGGGGCCAAGAAGAAAACTGTAATCACAGCAATTACCTTGTGAACCTCTAATTTCTGTTGTAGTTCTAAAGTTTGGAGTAGCATACCCACCCACGAGCACCATGGTTCTTTCATCTACAAGTAATTTCAGCTCCATTCTTGGGAAAATAATAATTATAGGTATAGCAAGGTATTTAAAAACCAAAAAAAAAAAAAAAACACGAAAACACCACTTCTGTGTTCTAATAGTGAGAGTTCCTTAAGAAAGTTAAAACCTAGACTGGAAAGAAGTTCCCTGAGTTGCATCGTTTAAGATCATAAAAACTTATTAGAAGCTACCTCATAAGAGAATAGGAATTTTTGCTGGTGAACACACTGGGAGCTATGAAGTGAGTGAGCCTTTCAGGCTTCCTTTTAAGAGCCTATAAATGCCCCATTAAACTTGCATCTAGGTCTTTACTCAAAGATTCAAAACATGCTGACAGCTCAGACGCATTAGGCCATAGAGTATTACAAGAGGGTGAATCATGTACAAGTAGATGCCAGAATTTAACTATACAGGTTTACAGCAAGAATATGAAGCTAGCTCTCAAATTCCAGCTCCTCTATGCATTAACTTACATGACCTGGCTCGGTTACAGATCCTGGCTATGCTTCAGTTTCCTCTCCTGTAAAACAGAAGTACTTACAGTAACCAATTTCTTAGAATTATATGGAATAGTCAGGTGTGGTGGCACATGCCTATAATCCCAGCACTTGGGAGGCTGAGGCAGGAGGATTGCTGCAATTTAAGGCCTGCCTGGGCTACATAGGGGGACTCTGTCTCAAAAAAAAAAGAAAGAAAGAAAGAAGAATTCTATGGTTTCCTGAAGAAATCCAAGTAAAGTGCTTCTAATGGTGCCCAGAACAGGGCAAATCTTCAGCAAATGTTAGCTGGAATCTGCAGGTGAAGACACTTTATTTTTGTTTTAAAATTTCCAAGAAGTAATAGCCAAAATAAAATTTTAAGAAATGTAGACATTGAAGCTACAATAGAAGGAAAGAAAAGGGAGACAGAGATATAAAACCTTTCATTCAGACTAACTCTTTAGATTGATGTCCTTAGAATGCACACAAGATAGTCAGCTGTAATACAGAGAAAAAAGATATTACAACTTGTGTACTATTGATGTTATGTAATTATATAAGCATTAGTAGAATAGCTTTATGTGTGGGTTTATACATGGAGATGGGGTGCATGCTCAAAAAGTTTTACAAATGTCATAGTTATGTTAATTAAGAGATTTTTCTTGTTTGTGGTGCTGGGGATCAAACCCAAGGCTTCCCATATGCTAGGCAAGTGCTCTATCACTCAGCTAGAATCCCAGCCCCAGAAGATTTTACTTCTTTTAAATATTTTATTTTTTTAAAGTATTTCAGGAAAAATCATGAAAATAAAACATTAGACTCCTATACATACAGAATAATTCCACGAATATTATGCTGACAACATCGTGGGAAAGATGGATTAAAACTTAGCTGTGTGCTGTCTGTAGAGAGAGAAGATAAGACACCACTGTCCAGTGTTTAAACTTCTTTAAATTTTTTTTAGTACTGGGGATAGAATTCCAGACCTTGCACTTGGCAAGGCAGGCGGCGGAACCCCTGAGCTAAATCTCTGGCTCACTGTCCAGTGTTTAAAAGGATTTTTAGTAATTTCTTAGTTTTTTCTTAAGTAAAGGCAACCAACCTAATAAGTTTGAGCTTATTAGGCTCAACTGGACTGCATCTAATAGCATTAACATTATTCAAAATAAAATCACTATTTATATTTTATAATTTTTAATAATTCACTTCTAATTTTTCCAACTGTCCAAATATTACTACCATCTTTCCTTTCCAAGGAAATTAAGACCCTCTACAAAAAAGTAACTTTTTCTAAGTTCACATGGGTGATAAATGATGTCTTAAACTTCATCTTTCAAATCAAAATTTAATTAAAAAATCATTCTGTTCATAGGTGTTTCATAAAGTAAGGATATCATTTTGCTAAAGCAAATAAAAACAGGTATTTTGGAGCTGGGAATTAGCTCAATGGTAGAGCACTAGTTCAGAAGGCCCAAAGCCTGGGGGGTAGATTCCTAGCATTGAAGGAAAACAATAAAGGCATTATCATCTGTCCCATACATTCCTACTGTTGAAAAGCAGCTTAAACAGACAATTTTTCCACTTTTATTGTGAAAGCCTATTTTTAGCATGATATTAAATTAAAAAGTTGATTTTAATAGATATTTTCAAGTTCTATCTGCTTTTAAACAGGATTATGAAACATCACCAATGATATTTTCAGTGTATTCATAATTCATGATGTCCCTGTAATACTGACAAAAAGTCTTAAGCAAATAGCACGAAGATTTAGCAAATCCTCTCCCAAGTTCTATTTCAGTGCAATTGAGGATGGCAATTAACACCAAGCATAGGCTTCTTCTAAGGGTCCAATGGTGAATGTGAAAAACCCCCACCCTAAGTCATACACACACACACACACACACACACACACATGAATATTTTCCTCATACATGAATATAAAAGCTTTTGTTAAATTACATTTTGTGGGCTGAGATCTACTGTAAAGGGAGGAGGCAAATTTCCTTCAAAAGATTTCTCTACTGCTGGGAATAAGATTAAAGGGATATGCCAGGGATTTAGCTCAATGGTGCCACCACCTGCCTCATAAGAGCAAGGTCCTAAATTTGATTGCTGGTACCAAAAAACAAAATAAAATAAGAATTAAAGGGATATTAATGGCTTAAGAAGTGGTTTCCATTTACAATACCAAGATTGAAAAGATGGACCTGGAGTACTAAAGAAGCATCCCTTCTTAGAATCCATAATTTCATAAAAACCAAGCTAACCACTTTCCAAATGTCCATACACGTGATACACACAGTAAAGCAACATGTTTAGGGGACACGCCACAGAAGCCTGAGTCTGGGGCAGTTCCCATGATGTGCAACCCTAAGTGTAGTTTCTTCCCTTTCTAAAGAAAACCAATCTACCTCGGCATCACTTAGCATAATGTCAAATGACACACCCCAGGGATCCTTCAAGTTACTCCACCTCTCAAAAGTAAGCAAAGAGCACCTCCCCACTATCCAACGACTAGGTCCACCATGGACAGACAAGTGGTTTAGAACCAGCCACAGTCCAACTATGATAAATGACACAGCTTGGCTAAGGTTTCACACAGCGCCACTCTGGAAGTCTTGGTAAGACAAGCTGTACCTCATGGTGATTTTCATCCCACAAGCTTTTGTTTGATAGCTGTAGTAAGGCAGAAGACTCAAGGCTTTTCACAGACTTAGTATCTTTGCAATCTACAGACATCCCTCAGTGTAAGTGTGGGGGCGGTTTCTGTGGATGCTAAAATCCCTTTTATGAATTGGTACAGAATTTGCTTATAACCCATACAAACACTTTTATACACTTTAAGAAATCTCTAGATTACTTATAACACCTAATACAATGTAAGCAGTTGTTAGACTGCATTATTTCAGGACTGACAAGAAAAACCCTGCGTGTTTAGTAACAGATGCAGTTTTTTCCCTCAAATATGTTCAGTGGATGTACACAGAACTCAAGGATACAGAGGGTCCATTGTACTTCCCTAGATCAGTATTTCCCAAACTCTGTGCCTCACTAGCTCAATTAATGCTGTGAAGGAAAAAAGGGAACTCAGTTATGTTTTGGAAAATGCTGGACACTACATCCCTTTTAAAGATTTGTAGACATTACCATATATTTTTCGAAGTTCATAAGATACTTGTTTTTAAAATAATTTGGTAAACTTCAAATTGTTTTTACCACACTATTTCCCAAACTTATTTGGCCTCAAAAGGAACACATCCTCCTCTTATCCTTTTAGAAATGTGTTGATTTAAGAAAGGATAATCTTGTAGTTTAGGGAAAAGTAATGATTAACTCATTAAGATGAGCTGCGTTTTCCCCTTCATACCATGGGATTAGTATCGGAGACTCTCCCTTGGGATTGCTGCCAAGTCTTTATTTGCTCCTAACAAGCTACAAACATTCTCTTATTTTCTATTCCTTTTAAACTTGAACCCTTTCATTTTAGCTAATAAATGAAGCAAATTCTCATGAGTTACTGCTGTGGAAAGAAAACCTCAAAGCAGATGTCTAAATGCTTAGAATTCACTTTAGGGCTGGGGGATGTAGTTCAGTGGTACAGTGATTGCCTAACATGTGTGGCTCCTTGAGTTCAGTCCTATACACGCACACACACACACGGTAAGACTTGAAAAGATTCACTTGTAGCCTTCGCTAGTTCTCTTCAGTGACACCGCACTGGAACTGCTCTGCTGATTTTCCTCATGGCTGCAGACCATACCCCAGGAACAAACAGACGAAACCAAACCAAAGAGAGCAGGGCTGTGATCTAATCCAACAATTATCCTTTATGGTTATGGTTACATAAAATTTCAAACAAAATCAAACAAATTAGAAATGCTTCTCCTAGGCTCGGGATATAGCTCAGGGCCGCTGTGCTTGCCTAGGATCACAGGTCCTGAGTTCAAGTCTCTAAGAAAGAAAAAGCAAGCAAGCAAGCAAGGCAGGCAGGCAGGCAGGCAGGCAGGCAGGCAGGCGAGGGCTGCTCTTTAATACCCAACTTAATGAATCATCATTATCTTGTCATGTGCTCTTATCATATGCTCTGCAACATTGCCTCACGTGACTTCTATACATTGTAAAGTTTCATATTTTTACTACGTTTGTGATACACGATGAATATATTCATTATGGTGAGTTGATACATGTACACAGAGTTTCTTTTTTTTTTTCCCACAAAGTTTCTTATAATGCACAGGACAGGGAAGGGTTTTGGCATTTCCATAATGTCTAATAAATTATAAAAGGATGGATTAAGAGTTAGGGCAAGAATTCTAATATAGATTGTGCATTTTCAGATGCTTCTTGTGAAGATAAAGAAATATTGAAGTTTTCAAATTAAATGCACTTATCCATCAGTCATCATCTACTCTACTTGTGAAACAAGATGGCCAGGAAGATGCCAGACACCAGGAATCCAATATCCACTCTGGTATGTATGGCTAAATGGGAGGCTAAACATCCACCAGGCAGAAGAGCCCTGGGCAATCTTCTAATTGTCTACAGTAAAAATCTCTAACACACTACAGAATCTCAAGACTCATGCAAACAGTGTGCCTACACATAGGGAAGGAGGCCAGAGAACCTGGATGGCGAGTTCTGGAGGGGTCAGGATTATAGTCAGGGATCACCTACCCTATTCTATCTAATCTCTCTTCTTAGTTCCAAGAAAATTGACTTTCCACCCCCAGTAACTATCATAATTATCCTATGCACACAATAAACACTTGCAGAATGAATAGAACAACTATGATTAACAAGTTAAAAAGAAAAAAAACTTTATAACTACTGTAAAATCTTATAAAAAGTAACTGCTAGATGTAGACAATATAAAGTATTCATATTTTTTCCTTTGCTAATAACCAGGAAAAATGTTTTTTGAAAAATTATTTTATAATCTTCATGTTTCTAATGATGCTTAAAAGTATATGTGGGATTCTATATGGGTTAAATAGAAGGTTTGACCACTGTCCTTTTAGTAAACCACTGGGATGAAAAACAGAACTTTATTAAGTAGGAAGAAAGTAGTCTTTGAATGTTAGTCGGAATTCCTAGTTCCTCAAATGTCTTTAATATTTAGATTGCAAGAACTTCTCACTTTCCAGGTCTGTGATGGAACAAAAGCTATCACAAAATTTTGAAAATATTTATAAGACAGGCAACACTGAATATTCTCCCCCAAAGCACAGGAACAGCGCTCATATACAAGTTTTTCTTTAGATGCATTAGTAAATGCTTCACATTTTTTACTTCTACACCAGGATAAACAGAGAAGCCTGTTCCATGACCCTAGAGACAGGATTTCCTTGCATGACACGTTCATGAAATATGCAAACCAGTGGAAGTCTTGACTCACTGCACCAAAGTTTGCTACATTCCAACCAAAGGTCTGCTTTGCATCAAGGAAGAAGATGTGACTCCTCAACCCAAGTCACCTTCACCTCTTGCTTTGAGAATATTTCTGCTTTTGCGAAACATGCAAACAGAAAGAATGTCCCCACATTTAATACATTTATTGGCACAAACAACTCCCATTTACTGGACTCCTACACAGGCTCTCATCATACATGCTGATTACAGTATTACCTGCAAAAAGCCCAACTCAAAAAAACAAACAAACAAACAAACAAACAAAAACCGAAAGCCACAAAAAAACGAATCAGCTAAGAGATAGAGCCGCACTATGATCCCCCCACAAGCTCTTCTTGCTACAAACCCACGTGGAGAAGACACTGACAAATGTTAGGCTCTAGCCCTGTTAAAACTGAGGGAACCAGGAAGAAAAGCCCATCAGTAACTAAAAAAGGCGGAGAATCCTAAATATGACAGGGCCCTGACACGGAGCGGAGATCAAAAGAGATAAGTGTATGTCAGGGCTCACGTGCTGCCTCCACATGAGGAGGAGAAAAGACCTGGAAATGTCAGAGTTGGGCTTAACCTAAAGGTAAATCCAGCCGGGAACCCCAGCCAGCCAGCAAGTCTTTTAAACTGGGAGGATGGGAAACGAGAGAGGGAAGTGCTGACTACCCCACTTCATGAGCTCTTTCCATAGTTTACTTGGTAGGAAGATGTCACCAGGTCTATAATCCTGTGGTCACTAGCACTGCGTCCAGATGGAGGTGAAACTGTGTCTGGGGAGGCTCTGACTCCTGCCAGCAGAAGTAGTGCCCACAGGCAGGAGGACTTGCTCCCCTGCTCCTCTGCCTGGTAAGATCCTAGCAATGCTTACAGAACCTGGCCAGCCTGTTTATGGGCTCTCTCTTTCAAAACTGGCAAACAATAGTCATCCAATACCTTTTGTTTAGCAAGTGTATCACTGAATTGTTATTCAGACATTCATGTACATAATATTTCTTTTTTTTTCACGTCCGGAATTTAGTAAGCACTGACTACATGCTAAACAATGTGCCTGTTCCCTGATCCCTTAAGATGAACACAAATAAGAAAAAGGGTAAATACTGTACTTGTTTTCCAAAAACATGGTAGGTCACAGTGTGTTGTATCTCATTTAAAGCACAATGACAGCATAAGATGATACATACATACACAGGACACTAGAAGCCCTGCTTGGGAGAATCAGGGAGACCATTCCAGAAAAGATGGTATTTCACCTGGCTTTGAAGAGTAAACTGCCTCCAAGCATGGAAAGAGAAAAAAAAGTATTTTAAGAATGGAAGATGAAGCAGGGTAAGTGAGGATAAGAGACACAGAAGACAGAATGAGAAGGTTTAACACTAATCGAAACCTACTGTGCACCAACCAAATAAAATGGTAGCCAATATGTGGGCACAGAAGTACTGCCAGCCTTTTTGTACAGTGCCACTGAGAAAGCCCCTGAAAATCCCCTAGAGATTATAAAACGCACTGCTAAACTACACCCTTCAGTTAACTCTAAAGCCAGCAACTAGGGCAACTCCAGCTCAAGAAAATAACAGTGGAGTAGGAGCTTTGAGCAATCAAACATTCATGGGCTTTGAAGAACAGGATATAATATGGATGGCTAAGACTTACCAAATATCTACTCCATGCAAGACACCACACTAAGCACTTCAGATGACAAATCATACTAGATTCTCTCAAAAATCGAATGAGATGGGCACTAGACTATGGTAACTGTTTCACTGATGAGAAATGCTAATCCCCTTGCCAAGTCACAAACGAGGGAGCTGGAAGTCAACCACAGGCAGTCCAACCCTGCAGGTAGACTCCTAACTATCATGACTATCTCAACAGAATTCCCCTCCCCTGAAAAAAAATCTACACAGGTTGATAAAAGTGTATTTAAGGACCAGGGTTTTAGCTCAGTGGTTCTGCCGCCTGCCTCGCCAAGTACAAAGTCCCAAGTTCAATACCTGGTACCAACAACAACAAAAAAAGTGTATTTAAATAACAAAACTTTATTATACTAATTCCCTTCAAAATACTCTTGGCTAGGTTTAAACACTTATCCTATTGTTCTTGATACTTTCTGAAGCATTTCTGGAAATCCTCTTTCACGTCTTTACAAAGTGTGATAAAAAATACAGTTAGTTGCTGTCACAGAGCACTGTCCAATAGAAAGGCAGGCCTGTAAAACATTATGAGATGGCCTCACCCACTTTATTCACTGGACCTGGCACCATGCAACTTCTGGCTCTTCCTAGAAGTCAAAATGACCATGAAGGTGAACATTTTGGTTTCAATCAATTCAGTACTTCCAGGCAGCCATGACAACACAGCCAAAGACATAAAAGAGGACTTCTAGAACTGCTTCATGGAGTGGCAAAAACAATGAGATAAGTGTGTCCAAAATGAAGGGGCATATTTTGAAGGGGATTAATGGCAGTGTCTTTCACTGTAATAATTTAAAAAATTTAAATGTTCACCATGTTTTCTGATCATACCTTCTTAATTTATAATAAATGAATTTCATTTTGGAAAAAATTATCTTTTTCATCCCTATAAAAGCAGTGAGTCAGGGTATCAATAGCATCTCCTAGACTTATGGGTAGAATATACTTCCTTCCTAAGAACACCGAACTCAGCTGTGACTAAACAATCTTTGCTAAAACTATGGCTCATTATTGTGGAAAGTGAAGCTATCAACACTGACAAAGTAAGAAGGCAGCATAAGACCAGCTCCAAGAAGAGAGAGCGCCATTCCTCTGTCCAAGAATCTCAATTCAGGGAATGCATCCTAAGGCAACTGCTCACAAGGGGAAAACAGTTAATGAAGTGAATTATGGCACCGATGGATATCAGTCAGTATGCAGGCACTCACTGAGATCTGGTAACAGAGAAACAGCCAAGGGAATTTTAGTGTATGTGCTACTAAGCAAGCACACAACTAAGGAAATTAAGGAACATCTCTATGTAGTGATATTATTATATGGCTCTTAAAATGAAGACCTGCAGAACAACAAACAATATTTGTATTATTGTAAAGTGAAAGCGCAAAATTAAACATAGCAAGTATTTAAGAAAGATAACTTTAAAACTATGCAGGCAAGAAACAAGGACTGAAAAATAACAACTAATGGTTGGGTTAAGTTAGTGGGATCATGGGTGATCTCCAAATATTTTTAAAATTCATTATTACTGTGTAGTATACTAAATTTGAAAAAAAAAAAGCATTCAGACTTCTTGATATCTCTCCAGTTCAAGAATCATTTGCAGGCTCCACAAAATTACAGTACTTTGTGTTAAACTCAATTATTTCCCTGAAGCACTCTCCCAATAATTTTGCCAATGTTAGCTTACATTATGCAGGACAAGAGCAATATCAAGTTACTTAGCATGATTTAAGAAATCTGAGGGAGGAGAAGTGGGGGGTGGAAGAGAAAGAACAGTCAAAGGCACTTAAACCACTAACAAAAAAAGCACTGTGGCTTGTACATAAAGCCATTATTGGCCTCCATAAGGCATTATCAGTCCAATAATACATTTCTGTTTCAGACTTTTAAGAAAGTGTACTTGAAACCAGAACAGGCCTTGAATTTCAAATACACAGAACTAAAGGAATGCCGCAGAGGGAGAATTAAAGCCAAATGAAATTGGTCTTTTGTCTAGGATGCATTCTTTGGACTCAGGAAAAAAGGCAGAGGCTGGTTTAGTTGTGAATGAATTTGAAAGTTAAATCCAAGGTTTTCAGAAGTACCCACACAGCTAGAAACAGAATGCCAATGCAGATTACTGTGATATACAGTAGTTTCCAAATAAAATGGTCATTGTGTGACCTGACTGTGCTTCTTGTTGCTCAAAGAAAGGGGACAAAAAGATGTTATAACAAGATGTGCTAAGACAGAGGTACATACAGTCCAAATGGTTATTTACACAAGACACAGAGGGTCAACAGCAAGAAAGAAAAAATGCTAAATCTATGTGCCAACGTGCTGAACTGTCTCAGATAATACATGCCATCTGCCAAAGTTCCGTCACTAAGTTTCACCTTTATATAATGATCATCCCAGCCTAGGGCTTAAAAACTGTGTTGATTGTTTCCCTCCTGCACCAGGATACCAGTTTCTGAACTTTTATTTATTTTTGTACCGGGGATCAAACTCTGGACCTTGTACTTGCAAGGCAGGTGACAGAACCACTGAGCTAAATCCCAGACCCCAGTTTCTGAGCTTTTAAAGACAGGTCTCTATTCAGACAATGGTGGGTGGCATCCTCAGGGTCACTATCAGCTGAGTCATGGTCCTAAAAGATTACAGAAATGTGGGGCCTGAGCTATTAAGGCCAGATCTCTGTATTCATGTCAGGTAAGCTTGTTTTGTTACTCTATCTGGTCTCTGGATTAGACAAGTGGGCCAAGTACAATGCTCCAAGCATCCCAGGTTCTCAGTTATAGATTTGGAGGCATTACTTCAAAGTAGAAAATATCACTGCATCTCTAACTCAAGAGGCCTAGATTAAGTCACCTCCCTAATGGACCTATGCTAACCCTTTATTAGATCAGACATTTTTGTGGGGAGTGGGAAAATCATACTAAATTCATTTTTAGGACCCATTAATGCATTGTGCTCTGCTGTTTTTGTAGAGTGTTTCTGCAGTCCCTTATAATTTTTTGGGTTTTTTTTTTGTGGTACCAGGGAACAAACCCAGGATTGTGATTGCTAGGCAGGTACAGTGTTACTGAGCTAAATAGTGGGGCCCCCAGTCTGTTATAATTTTGATGATGTGATTCTTGCATTTTTCAGTCTGATCTTGTAATCTCTAACAAGAAATCAGCTCTCTATATAAAGAAAATACTTTCTTGTTTACAACTTTAACTGCATTAATTAGTTGTAGAGGCAAGTGTCTTATATTTAAAGCTTTTCTGCACACAGGGGGTGGGGTGGGGGTGCTGGAGATTGAACCTAGGGAGCACTGAGCTACATTCCCAGCCCTTTTTTATGTCTGTCTGTCTTTCCCTCTTTCCCTTCCTTTATTTGCTACTGAGGATTGAACTCAGGACCTCGTGCTTGCAAGGCAGGTGCAGTGCCACTGAGCTAATCCCCAGCCCAGCCCCCACCTATTTTTAGACAGGGTCTCACTAACTTTCCCAGTCTATCCTAGAATTAAAGATCCTCCTCCCTCAGCCTCCTGAATAGTTGGTGTGCCATCATGCCCAGATATAAAGCTTTTTTAGAATTTTATTCTACATGGATAGAGTCTTTTAATTAAAACCATATGTGGGTATAAAAATTAAATCAACTAGGGCAGATCTTTACCCCATTTTTTTTTGGTACCAGGGATCGAACTAAGGTCCTTGCACTTGCAAGGCAGGCGGTGGAACCACTGAGCTAAATCCCCAGCCCGCCCCATCTATTTCTCTGGAACAAGGTAATTGGTTCTCACATCTGAGTTTAAAAAACAAAAGAATAAACCCCTCTAAAACATAGAGGTATCTCAGGAAGGTAACTTTTGCCCAGCAGGTGGAAGCTGCTGGGAATAAAACCTTAGACCATGAACTACAGGTTGTACACGACTGTTTCTTTCCTCCTTTTAGAAGCTTTCCCCCAACCTGCTCGAAGTAATTTTTCTTAGTAATTTAATTTCCTTTTTTTGAAACAGAAATCCTTCCTATAACCAATATCCAAGGAGTTCTTCACCCCAGGGTGTGAGTCACCATCACACACAATGAAATTCTGCATAATCTCTTCCAGGTACCTCCACAACCTGGGTAACTGAGGAGCCGCTTTCCAGTCCCTGGTGAGACTTCATTGATAAAGAGCCTGCTGTCTCGCTGCTCAGAACTGGTCTTATTTGCCCAGTCAATAATAAATTCTCCCTATTCTCTAATTCTTCATCCTTTAAATCAGGAACAGGGCTACTCCAGGTTGTGCTTAAAGTATAGAGCTGCACAAGTGCCTTGGACCCGATGACAGTGTGAGGCTTCAGTACGTGTCATGCTGCAGGGGCAATTTATCCTCTATGCACCTTTATCTATGCTGTTTGATTTTAAAAATAAAAAAAAGTCAAAATGATTTGCTATTGAAATACCATATAACACATGCCATTTAATTCTAAGGTTCATTACTAAGAAGTTATACCCTATATAGTTTTGGGGAGAAGCAAACACACAAAAAACATACTTATTGTTTCAAAGAAAAGGGAAAAAATTAGACTCATTTCTTCTATTTCTACATGCAAAGTTTAGATTCTTAAACAATTCTTCTAACCTTGCAAATTAGCTTCCGACATCTATTAACCCATATGTATCTTGGTATTTCTTGATCTTTTCTTCTTGCATCCTTTTGAAATACAATAAAAGTCACAGGTTTTTAAAAAAGGAATTAAATTTTAAAACTGTAAAGCTGATCACTCACTGTGTTAAACTTGCTAACATGAATAGTTTCATATCATTAGGAAATGCTTCCCAATGAAACTATATATGATCATTCCGGCTGTGATGTTAAATTTAGTTCACATGCTCCAGTCTCCTGTTTGAAAGACTGTGTGCCACTCTGAGCCCCATCCCATTTGTTTTTAACATGCATAAAAATCAATATGGAATTAAAAAAAAACCCTATGCATATTATATTGGAAGAGAAAAATCAAGAATTACTGAGTCATTACTTAAGAGGCTGGATGAGTGAATTCTCGATTATCTCATTCTACCTTCACATAAGTTCCTTTAAATGGTGCTGTCCATGGTGTGCACTGGTGCCTTGGATGTACGTATCTTGAGTGTTTCAGGTGGGCTTGCCCCACTCTACTGCCCAATACCAAATGGCTTTATTTAGTTCAGAAAAACAGTAACAAAGATTTCCTCCCGGGGCACAGATTCAGACCTTTGCACAATGGAAGGTCCAGGTTAGAAGGCCTTATAGAGATTATTTCAGGCACTAATTCATATTCCAGCCCCATCTTCTTATCCTATCTTCAAATTTCTCCTTTTTCTTTTGGTGGGGTTGGGGATCAAACCCAGGGCCTCTTGCATACTAAGAGCTCTTAGCTTTCCTTCCCCTGTCTTTCAAGTCAAGTACTTTTACATGAGTAGTCCTATTCACTAAATCTAACATTCAGAAAATCCAACTAAATTATGGTGTCCACTATACACTGCTATAATAAATCTGGGTTTTCAGTATTTAAATTTTAGATACCATAAAACCTTTATACTGAGCTCTGTAAAGACAGAAGTGGAAAATTTATAATAGATCATACTTATTTAATGCAGTACTGATGTCACATTTAGAGGCAGGATTGGGAAGGAAAGCTTCCCAAGTTTCTAGCTCTAAAAATTGTTTCCACTATCAAAGTTCCCCAACACATCCCTGATCTTACTACTTCATACAAAATTAATGACAAGAAAGCAAAATAATATGGTAAGCAAACAGAAGAGATGAGCACAAACATTAATGGGTTCCTACATCACACAGATAAGAGGGAAATGAGTGAGCGTTTTTTTCCTTTGAAATATGAAAATATCGAACTTGAGAAGCAGTCGGATGAAAATGCATTTTGTAATTGTGTGAGCTATGTTATGATTTGTCTTTTTGTTTCAATGCTTTTTCTTGGAAGCATGTATTTCTTTTTCTTAGCAGAAAAATAATATTAATAAATTCTCCCTATTCTCTAACTCTTCATCCTTCAGACTGGATGTGTGATGAAATAAATGAGACAACCCATGTTCTTACCATGGGTTCTGATCTTCATAAAGCTTTCTTCAATGTGATCACTCCAAGATTGACTAGTTCTTAGATGAACTTACTATAATTATTATTTTTCTTATACTCTTTTTCCACTTGTAAGTGGAATTGGAGAATGGATTTTCTCCACTGCTTACTATACCTAAATGGGAACAGATATTGTTTAATGAGGCCTAATGAGCATATTCTTGAGATTCGCTGAGTGACCTTGGACTGGTTCTCTAGTTTTCTTAGACTTAGTTACTTCATCTGTGCAGTAGGGGGATAATCGTAACCATCCCCAGAGTTTAGGTGAAAATGAAATGAGAGAATACTGGAAGCTCCCAGAATCCAGAAGACTGTCGAGAAACAGCAGCTCCTTCTTGCGTTCCAAGCAAGTTGAAACCCACAGCCAGGAGAGTTCCACATGCAGAATTACATTCCTGGCTCTGGTAGAAGGAAATAAAAAATGTGTGAACAAAGGCAGCCTGCAGCAAGGCTATCTGCAGGTCACTAAGAGCTAAGAAAGCCCACTAATTCATTTATCAAATCTTCCTGGAAAGCAGCAGTAATGGCTCTGGGAGCAGCACTTACCCACACTCAGACAGATGACCCCTCTCTCCATTACTAACCCCCTGAGGATCTCTGCACCTTCTTTGCTTAAGTGCTCTCCTCTCCACCAGCCTAGGATTCTGAAAGCACTTTCCAAATGGCAAAACACAAAGCTAAGGGCTCATCTGGAGATGTAAAATGGGGATTAAGGAGCCATCCGAGAGCCCACATAGACTTGCACCCCAAAGCCCCAGCTCAGCATTCCTCATGTTTAGGGGTGGGGGCTGGATAGCTCCAGCTGTCACAATCTATCTTGCTTGTGTGGATTCAGAAAGTAATTCCACATACATTTTGATTTATCCTCTTATGGTAATAAAAACTACACGAACTCCCATTTTATACATAAATGATTTATCCCAAATCACACTGCTAACCAGTACTAATTAGGACTGGAACTCATAAATAAATCAAATACTGTTTTCTCCTAGAGCCAGTTATGGAATACAAAGAGCAAGTTTACTAAGACCCCTGCTGGTCTGTGTTATTAACAGGTACCCCAAGAAGGAAAAGCTGTCCTGGGTGTCTCGGATAGTCCCATCCCAGAGCCTTCTGTGACAGGATTCCAGCCACAGCTGAGACTATGAGGAGTGAGCATCGGACTCAAATTAAAGAGATCTGTGGTAGAGTTCTGCAGACCCCAATGTGAACTGAGAAAATAAAGGATATGTCATATTATGTGAGCCCAAACTGGAACCAGACAAACACCCCCCCCAAAAAAAAATCTCTGTGGTAGCATGAGTGGCACTACACTATGAGGAAACTGAGTCCATAGAAGCCAAGAGAGGAGCAGAGGAACAGACAGGGCAGGAACCTATGGAGCTCAAGTGGTCTTGGGAGCCATAGAGAGCCAGTGACCATAAGGGCACATGATGGAAGGAATCTGCCTGTTTTGGGGGCAGAAGGACAGACTGTACCTGTCTCCTTGAGTCTGGCCATTAGCCACTTTGCAATTTGGACAATGTTGGCAGGAGAAAAAGACCAATAACCAAAAACCACACAAGCTGTCTATAACCAGTGAGTTTAAGATAACAAAAAGATAAACCAGGTAAAGCTAAGGTCAAAGAACCAGAAAATTCTATACAACAAAAACAAATTCAAAATATGAATTCCATTTTTGCTACATAAAAAGTGTTTACACAATCTCATCTTTAAAAAAAGTAAGCAAAAATAAAACGGGGAAAAAACAGACACACTCACACACACACACACACACACACACACACACAGTAAGTAACATGATACCAAGTGTTCTCACAACAAAAATCCAAAATAAGTGCCACAGTGCTCAAAATCTAACACAGCACCAAAAACAGTCTGGTGAGTGTGAATAAAGGAAGTACAGATATAGAAATGGTTTTCAAATGTTTTAGGACGCATCATAAACAAGCAGCCATTAGCTCAAATTTGGAAATAATTTGTGAATTTCACATTTGTCCTCACATAACACAGATTCCTCTGTGGCTCATACAGAATCTGCTGATTGCTTGCCAGAAGTTGTTGGGCCCATCACTGGCCTCAGCAGGACTTTTTTCTGACTGCAAATTGTGTTCAAAGAGCTGGAAAGAGTGGCAGGGAGCCCCTAAGGAGGATCTCATCAAGGTGGAGCCCAAGTGGGCAAATGTATTCTTGGTAGTGAAAGGAAGGTACTCTCAGTAGAAAGGCTCTCAACGGGGCTGAAGATTCATTTACCCACGCCATGAGAAGAGACCTGATTTATGTTCTGAAAACTTGAGAAATATCAAAGAGCCATGTAAATGTTAACTATGTAAATTAGCACCAACATCCTCAAACCACGAATTGCCTAACTCTGCATGATACTAAATCATACAAATGAAACAAAAGTAAACACTTAGGCTATGGCATGCATGCTTCTCACTGCATGAGCATTTTCAAAAGAATCTTGAGCTAAGTAAGACCTTTAGGAAGGATCTGATGAATCACAGGAAGCTGTAGCCACATCCCATATTCTAAACATATTTTATTAAATTAGAGGGGTGTGGCATGTAGAATCCACCATTCCTAAGCTAAATGGAAAAAGGGGAAAGGAAAACATGACCCTCTCCAAAAATGAACTGCATTTTTTTGCTGACATCAACAATGTCGGGGTGGAAACAAAGAAATAAACCAGAGACCCACTGGCTTCTGTTTCATTAGAAACACATGGAGTCAGTATCTGCCAATGAGAAAACTTTCTTTTATTTTTGCGAAAATGCAAATCAACATTCCTTCTTTCTGTACAGTGTACATCATTCAGTTTTGTAGTTAAGAGTTCTCATATTAGACTCAGACATATGATAAAGGAGGTGAGTGATACAGGACAAAAAAGCCTCAATAATTCCTAGAATATTTTATCCATATGCATTAAATATCCTTTCTTAATATAAATACAGAGGGGTGTAGCAGAGAAGAGACAGCTGCTGTTTCTGGACTACCCAACATTTATTTGCCCTACTTGGTAACCACACAGGGGAACCAGAACTCAAACACAGGTCTTTTATTTCCTCCTCAGTTCTTTCTCATCTACCAGTGTGCTTAAAACAACCCTTAGGGATAAAGCGGGCAGGGACTCTCAAGCCCACTGTACAGATGAAGAAGCTGAAGCAAAGGCATTACAAGGGCCAACTCCTACAACACAGAACAGATCACAACACAAAGTGTGTCGATGGCAGATGTCAGAAATCCATGTTCATGGGGATGGTTAAGCTGTTTTACAATGAGAATGAAAGCCTGTTTTGTAGGAACACAACTTAAAAAGTAGCAAAGCACAGTGTGGTGAGGTTGGATTGGTTTTTAAATCAAGCATACAAGTTCAGATTCAAGCTTGGCTGCTTATTAGCTGTGTGATATTCAGTAAGACATTAACCTCTCACTTTACTTTCTTCTATCTATAAAATAAATGGATTTGACTAGATTACTAGTCTCTCCTAATTCTGAAAATGACCTAAAGTTTCCATCAGAAAGAGGAGGAAATGGGGTGCAGAGAAACAAAAGAGACGGCTAAGACGGAAGAACACAAGTGTTAGGTGGGAAGAGCTCCACTAAGCAGCTAGGGCTGTCCACACTCAAAAGGTGTCTGCTGTTTGGAACCCACCGCTCCTCTTGAACAGAAATGGACAGAAAACTCATGACTCAAAAAGAGATCTGAACTAACTTTTAGTAAACATCAACTATGTACCAGATTAGAAACCTGAGTCTGTCTCAGTTCAGTGAGTTTCCAATGTTATAAAAATATCTCACAGACACTCATATGTTATTTTATCTGGCAGTCAAAAAGAGCCAGGCATATTTATTTCACTTAGGAGTATATCCTCAAAATGTACCTATTTACCTATGAATGAAGCTACTTTCTCATTCTTTATGGCTGAGTAGTATTCCAATAAATTCAATTTAAAGTAAAAAAATAAATGCCAAAAAAAAAAAAAAAAAAAAG
>NW_022900917.1:72912174-72932580 GCF_012274545.1 Fukomys damarensis
AAAAAAAAAAAAAAAAAGAGGCAGGCAAATGTGGTGGCCTTGCCTCTGTTCCACTGGCAAGGAGCTGTGGTTGAAAGGAGTCAGGGGGACTTCAGAAAAGGTCACTAGGCCAGGGAGTAGCAACGCTGGGCTTGGATAACGATTATCCTATCACATAGTCCAGTGCTCTTTCCAACATTCCTGCTGTCCCCTTCTTTCCTACCTTTTCAGCTGGAGAGTAGATTTCAGGAGAATCTGTGAGGATAAAATGGTAGGAGTTCTGGGCTAGAACAAAGTTTAGAAACACAGCTCACTATATACTCAATTCTGAATTCATTTCCATAAAATCCTAGGCATTTTATAGAGTGTAACTATGATAATGGCTACTGCATATTATCAAGTCTTCACAAATAAGCAGTACTATGGAAGGTGTCCTTAATATACCCTGTACCATGTTAGAAAGCAGCCAATCCTATCGGCATTTTCAGAATATGGATAAGAACTTTATTAGAGCATAACTTATGCAATATCATTCAGTCACCCTACTGGACTCTTCCAGTTTGAAGTCTATTTATCTAAGTCAATAAAAGGCAATAGAAAAGAGGGGAACTGGTAAAACAAAACAAAACAAAAACAAAGATTAAAGAATGAAAATACATAGCAAAATAGTAAGAATTATACAGTTTCTTAAAATTTAAAACAGTGCGGCTGGGAAGAATGCTAAAAGTGAATTTTCTATATTTGAATGTAACAACATTTCAATTTTATTGAAATTTAAACAACAAACAAGGAGAGTATGTCAGTCCACATTTCGTAGACATGAATAACATCATTTGCCTTAAAGCAATCCACAATCCACATAGCCTATCAGTCCCTAGTTTGTCCCACAAGAGGAAAATGAATGTATGGACCTATAGGTTCACCTTTTCCCCCAAATCATGTAATAAATAACAGGTTATTTCCCCAAATAACACAGTTAAGGCATGTGTTTATGTGTGTACACTCAGAAAACATATCATATTTGGTGGCGGTATTGCCAAACAGAAAAGAATGGAGGTTTGGGGTCTGATAACCTGGGGCTGTGCACACTGGTAAGTTATTTCATCTTGATGAACTCAACTACTTCATTAGTAAAAATGGAAATGACACATCACCGAAGGGTTGTTGGGAGGAATAAATACACCTACAAACCAATAAATGGTAGCCACTGATATCAGAAATTTATAGAACAACAAAAACTTTTCTCTACCATTTATAACTCTCTTCCTTGCTTTTAAGTTTATACAAATCTCTTCATGGCTTAGTACCATTACTTGATTGTTTTTCCACTGAAAAGACTGTTGTATACATATTAATTGAAATTTAAAATTTACTCTAGGAGGAAGGGTAACTTTTTTGGTCTTTGGTTTCTGCATTATGCCAGGGCTTTCAGATTGAAAAGTTTCAAAAATTCTGGGACACATCTACTTTTGCTGATTATGTGGGGAACCCAGGAACTAAGATACACAATCAAGGCAGGCCAGATGATTTTTCCTCTAAGAAATTCTACTTTACACATGTTCTATTCAAAATACCAGTTAGAATCCAACTTTATCTGATCACACTATCAAAGCAGAGCTAGCCAAGATCCTGTAATTATAGTTTTAGAGATCTATGAACAACCTAAAATTAATCACTTCTCTACTTCTTTTACCAAATAGGGAAAAAGAGACATAGAAATAAAATTACTCTGTTTTAGGTGCTTTAAATAAAAACTATAAATTTCACTTATACTTTGTACTTTAATCCCTTCTTTTTGTATAATTTTATTATTATTAATCTACTTGCAAAAACAAACTGAAATATTTTTGAAATTTCACCTAAATCTGTATGCCACAAATTACAATATAACTGGTACCATCTGCACCCTGTGTAACTATTATACATCATGCTGGGTGAATGTGACTGTGAACACTTCATATGATCGCCTCTTAGCAAACTGAAAGGCTACATAGCTTGCTTAAGTGCTTTTCTTTTTTCTGTAATACAAGCAATGCCAAAAGAGAAAAAAATCTAGTCCCAAATACAACCACACGGGAATTTAATTAGACATAAAAAGGTCCACAAATAAGCTGGAAAAAGTAAAAACAATCCACACTTTCCTTTATCCAATATTTTCTCATGCCTTTTTTGCATTAGGTGTTAAGAATATAAAGCAAATATATTCCCTGATCTGTGAAACTCACAGACAGAAAAGCAAAAGCACATACATTAATTATAACAGCTCTGATACTTTATATTGGAGGGACAGTTTAGAACAATGCTTCAAATCTCAGATTTTGAAGTCAGATCCACCTGGGTTTGAGAAACTTCCTAGGGGATTACAACTTAAATTCTTGCCTTAGTTTCCATCTCTGTAAAACAGTAAGAGCTGCAACTTCCTAGGATTTAACGAAATGAAGTAGGCAAAAGTACTCGATAGGAGAAAGGAACCAGGTGCTCAATAAAATGGGGATGCAAAAGGAGAAGTGGGAGAAACTGATGCTGGAATGGAGTCCTGAAGGCTAAAAAAGAAGTTTCTTTTCTCTCTCTAGTGTCTTCCTTTCCAGAGCTTGAGGTCTACCTTCATGGCTCTGTGCTCTGGCCTCACCTTGAAGATGCTGAGATGTGCTGCATGGAGCTTGTTCATGATGGTATTAGAACACTAAGTTTTTCAAACATTGCTACAGCTAGGCAGTGGAAATTTAAAAAGAAAAAATGTTCTGGTATTTGTGCACCAACAAGTTACAAAATCAACACCAATTATCCAACACAGCACACAGACTAGGGAGAATTTTTCGGCTGTTTTTAAAGGGTGCTATCCCCCATTCTTATAAAAATTATATAAATAACAATGTGGAAATAGCAAGACTAGTAGTGGGTGGTAGAGGAGGAAAACACAAATAAGAAACCAAAGGATTTTAAATTTAAATCATTAGGAAAGACAAGAATACTAATGTTAGGGAAGGAAGCAAGTTGGCCTATTATATAACAGGGAGAGGACATAACACATGTGGCAGTGACAACATCCTTTGCCATTTAAGAAAAACAATGACTAATCAATTAGTGTTAGCTGGTTTCCACCACTCAGGAAAGGTGATTCAGTATCGTCAGACTGATTTTTCAAAACAAACCAAAAATCCAGTGTTTATAAGACATTTCCTGAAACTAGGTGTAATTGGTAGCACATACGAAACCTTTCTGGCTAGATGTGGCAAGTGGGTCATGACATTGTGAACTGCAGAAAAGTACTACAGAAGAGAAGAAAGGCAATTCAGGCAGACTGAAGAAATAGGGACCACTGTGCAGAGACCATGAGATGATGTGAGTAGGCTTAACTTTAGAAGACAGCAGGATGCAGACAGCTGGTAAAGAGTGGAGAAGCTAAGCAAAGGCAAGGAGGTTTGGGAACAGTGGAAATAAAGACAGGAGAATGATCTGATTAAAAAACAGAAAGTAACAGGTGAGACCAGGTATGTGATAAAAGTAAGATATAGGAGGTCTTAAAGCCAGGCACAGAAACTCAAATTTCATCAATAGGCAAAGCAGAAAAGTATATAACTGACTACATAGAAAAGCAATGAGGAACTCTCACAAAGACTAAGGACCTGAGAGAATGTGCAGATTCTTGACAAAAAACGACAGGATGAAAGGCAAGGTTCTCAGAAGAGTATTAGTCCTCAGGAGCTTCAAGAGAATCAGTTTCATCAGATGTACAAAATCATCTGAAACCAAGAGGAACTTGTCTGGATGCACAAGACTGAACCTTGCACTAACTGCATACATGAAAACCTGGTGGGAGACTGAGTATGCGAACCAAACAGCTCTTCCAAGACTCATCACTATCATATCCTCTCTAAACTCATGTTCCCCAGCACAGTGGGCAGAGGTTCTCATGGACAGGGCCCAACCTGGAGAGGTATATTCAGTGGCCAACTGAATATGCAGGGCCCCTTGGAAATTTGGAGGGCCTAAAAAGGTTTTATTTAATCCCATATATAAAACTTGGAATTTAAAAATCATAGCCATGATCTCAGATGTTAGAGGAATGGAAAATTCAAACAGGGCAAACAAACATCTCAGAAAATAACCAGATTCCATAGATCATATACATAACTGGATTCAAGTGACTTTAGAGTAATTCTGCCCAGAGATCAGACTCAACTGAAGGCCAGAAAGACAAACACAGGATCCAAACTGTGACATCCCAAGAAACTTAAAGATTTTAAGCAGAGGAAAGTGAGCTGTTTTAAGAAGACATATCATGGGGGGCTGACTGGAAGAGGAAGAACCTGCGTACCACTGGGATTTACAAAGACAGGAGTGATGACAAGACCAGTGGCTTCTTCAGTTAAGTTTTGGAACCAGTGACAACGAATCCCAGCAATGATACACAGAATGAGAAGTAAGATGAGCTACAGGGAGGAAAGGGTAATTTAGCTCTGCAGTGGTATCACAGCAACAAGTGACAAAGATGATAGCTCTGCAAAGAAGGAAAAACATCTTTCCCAATACTCCTTCCCACCATAAAGAAAATGTGATTTCCTTAGACGGTAAAGAAACAAATTATCCCTTTTAGTCTCCACATATACATACTTGTCATAAATGGGTGCCTGCCCACAAGGATTGGTCCTAATGTCCTTGAAGGAGAAAATGGAAAACCTCTACCTAGCATACCCTTTTCCAGGACCTAAGAAAGTAAACAGATCACTCTTTGGCAATGACAGTCCTAATTGTTTCTTAAAATTTGAATCTTCCCTCACTGTAAAATTTGAAGTGAAATACTTCAGGGAACAGAGACCAAAGAACAAAAGAAGGCTTAGCAACCCACTCTCACTCTCATTTTCCTACAGCAAGCAAGAAGGGAAAGTATTCACAAAGTAAATATCAGGACTTAACCAGCAAAGACTTTTTTTTCTTTCCTTTTTTCCTTTGCTTCTGGCAGTGATGGGGACTGAAACCAGAGCTTTCCTAATGAGCTATACTTCCAGTCCCTTTTTTGCTTTCTTTCTTTTGGTAACAAGGTCTAAGTTACCCAGGCTGGGCTTGAACTTAGAATATGCCTGCCTCTTGACACCTGGAATGCACGGATTACAGGCACATGCCACAAATGACTTTTAAATAATCAACTTTCCTTGAAGAACTTCCAGAAACACACAAATAAAAATAACATACTTTAGGAATTTTGAATCATCAAATTAAAGAAAAACTAGACTCAGTGAGTGTCAGTCTGTGGGCATTAGTTAATCGTGGAAATTTCAGCCAAAACAATACAATCTTATCACTACAAGTATTTTTGGTGGTAAAAGTAAAATAAAAATGTAATTGTAATCTTATTTATTTCAACAGTTATTTAAAAATTGATTTAATTACTAAAATAAAGTCATCATATATATATAGCAGCTAAAACACTCAGCCAATTGTAAGCCTGACATCTTTGAAAAATTAAACAAACACAAGAGGTTGTTTCTGATTTTCTGAAAGTCTGGGAAGGCATCCATGATCAGTGTCAATCTGGCATTCAAATTCAGCTGGAATAAGGCTGGTGTCAATTTTTGTCTTTCATAGGCAACAGCCAGATTTTCTTTAAAAACATGAAGTATTTGTTTATGTCTTTCACAGCAGGTTTGCTGCCTCTGGTTTCTGCTGTTTGTTCTTGCTCAGAAATACCAACAAAGATTAGTGAAAGATCAGATAATGATATGAGTGGCATAAAAACCTGTTTATAGAAATCATAGCAGAAATGTTTCCAAGGATGGGGGAAGAATTTAACAGACATGTAAGTGAAGCACGTAGAACCCCAAACAGCCACCATCAGAAAAGAACATCTCCACAACACATTATAGCCAAAATCCCAGAAGTCGGAACAACACAATGGCAGAATCTTAGGAGCTGTTAGAGAGAAAAGCAACAAATCACTTTTGAAGGTAAACTAATTACAATCATGGCAAACTTCTCAACACAAATCTTACAGGCTAGGAGAGCTCAAAGTTTCTAGCCCTAAAAGAAAACAACTTCCAGCCCAGATTACTATCTCCTACAAGATTACTTTTCAAAATCAATGGAGAAATAAGGTCTTTCCACAACAATGAGCACTTTAAGAAATTCCTGACCACCAAACTAGCACTCAAAATTTCTCAAGGATATCCCAAAAAGAAGCCAAGGACACCAAAATGTCTAGTGGAATAAATGTATCATTCACGGTGCAGAGTTAAGTAGAAGGGGATGGGATGGGGAAAGAATCAGCAACAGAAAAACAGTGCACTGACAGGAGTAACAATACCTTTCAATGTGAATGGTCTCAACTTCCCAATCAAAATATACATTAGATTAAAAAACAAAACCCATCAATATGCTGAATACAAGTAACACATTTAATAAAAAAAATCATAGACTAAACATCAAAGGATGGAAAACAATATTCCATGCAACTGAAACCTGAAAGCAAGCAGGAATAGCTATCCTATTTTCAAAGTGGACTTCAAGGTAAAACTAATTAGCAAAAGTCACTACATATATTGGTTAAGGAAACAATTCAACAAGAAGAGATAACAACTGTAAATATAAATGCACCAAATAGTAGCACACCTAACTTCATAAAACAAACAGTGCTAGGCACAAAATATCATATAAACATCAACACATTTATAGTGGAGGACAGCACAAATAGATCAACAAGGCAAAAATTAACAAATGTATACAGGAATTGAACCACACCTTTGAACAAATGGACTTAATAGATATGCACAGTGTTCCATCCAACAAAAGAATACACATTCTTCTCAGGAACACACAGAACTTTCTCCAAAAAGACCACATAACAGGTCACAAAACTTGCTTAAATTTTATGTACATAGGGATAAACACTAGAGTATCGTAAATTAGCCAAACTGAGCTAACAGACATATAGTACCTTAGGAACTTATCAATAAGAAAGGAAAAACTGAGCCTGTAAAAACAGGGCAGGAGGATACTAGCAAATCCTGATCAGCTAGCTTCTTGGGGAATAGACAAGAACTCCAATGACCCAAACCAAAGAATAAGCAGCACAAGACTGAGTAACTAAGGGTCCCCATCAATCAAGAGGAAACAACATTAAGAATCTATCTGATGTTGATTCTCTCTTCCTAAAAAGCTGCTTGCCAAAAACAAAAACTCACTAGGGAGGAGGGTTGTACAAGCCAAAGAGTGAATTAGTCACAGTCAAATGAATTGCAATCTATGGAGTCTCTCAACTCCATTAAGTAAAATATTGCAAATTCATAATCAGAATTAATATGATAGGTACAGGTGCTATGACTTAGATCTAAAGTGTCCCCCCATGCTGTATGTATTTGTAAGGTGATTAGATCATGAAAGTACAGTAGTTGGAATGTGCTATAAGGATGTGGCCCTGGTTGGAAGTGGGTCATTAGGGATGTGACCTAGAAGGACATATCTTCCTCCTTGATTCCTCCTCCTCCTTGATTCCTCCCTTTTCCTCTCTCTCTGCCCCCCTCCTCTTCCTCCTCCTCCTCCCTCTTCTCCCCGCTCCATTTCTTTTTCCTTCTTGCTTGCCATGAGATATCAGCTTTCCTCTTCCCAGACCCTTTCATCATGGCATTTCTGCCTTGGAACCAGCTGACTGTAATGAAACCATGTGCCAAAATAAACCTCTCCTCCTTACAAAAAAACTTGCTTAAATAAGTACAAAAGAATGGTAATTGGCCCATATAAATTACCAGATCATAGTGCAATGAAACTAGACTCAGTGTCAAAGGAAACCACACAAATTATGCAAATATGTGGTGATTAAACAATACATTCCTGAATAATCAATGAAGCATCAAAGAAATTAAAGAGTTCCTAGAACCAAAGGAAATGCTTGCACAACATACCAGAACTTGAGGGACACCATAAAAGCAGTCCTAAAAATGAAGTTTACAGTTGTGAATGCCCAATCAGAAAAAGAGAGCAAGCCCAAATAATCAAATGATGCACCTCAAGGTCTTATAAAAACAAGAGCAATTCATATCCAAAGCTAGGACAAGGAAGGAGATTATAAATATCTGCACAGAAATTAATGAAACTGAAACTAAATAACACAAAGAATCAATGAATTAAAGAGCTAGTTTTTTTAGAGAAGAAAATAGACAAACCCTTAACCAAACTTAACAAAAGAAGGAAAGACCCCACAGCAATGCAATTAGAAATGACAGAGGTGAAATCAAAACAGACACTACTGAAATCCAAGATTAGTAACTCCTTAAAATATACGTACTCCAATAAATTGGAGAATCTAGAAAAAGAATTCCTAGATACACATGAATTACTAAAACAAAAATCTAGAAAATATAAATACCCTCCATAGTCCAATAATAGGCAATGAAAGTGAGGCAAGAAAAAAAACCTACTGAGAAAAGCTTATCACCCAATGGATTCAATGTTGACTTTTATAAGAAATTCAGGAAAGATCTAATGCCAATTAGATCCTCAAACTCTGTAACGAAATTGAAGGGAAGAAGCATTGCCAAATTCATTCCTGGAAGCTAGCATGATCTTGATTTCCAAACCACACAAAGGCTCAAATGAAAAGCAAAAACAAAAGCAACATTGCAAGCCAATCTCTTTAATGAACACAGATGCAAAAATCCTCAACAAGATACTGCCAAACAGAACGTAACATATCAAGATGATCATACAGCATGATGAAGTAGGTTTCATCCCAGAGGTGCAAGGATGGTTCAATATATACATATCAATAAATGTTATATTATCACAGAAAACAAGGACAAAAACAGAAACAAGGATAAAATAAGCAGAGCTAGACAGCAGCAGTGTGAGTTGTCTGGGCAGTGTGGATGCTTGACTGGCTGTGTTTGGAAGTGCCTTGCAGAAAACTTTTCAAGGAAAGAGACATAGCAGAAAAAAAGTCATTTCAGAGACCTGATGGGGCAACAGAGTATATATTTCAGATTTTAGGGAAATGGGAGGTCAATTTACTAAACTGTCCCTTGTGCTACATGATATGCATAGTGTACAGGGCCAGGAGTACAAAGTTGCCAAACACAGACATAGTTTGATAGACATTCACTCTATTAAAGCACAAAGATAGCTAATAATGGTCTATAAAATATCACATAACAATGGCCTTTGACATAATCTAGGTCTGAAATTTTGTAAAACAGTTTTGTAAAACAGGCCTTATTTTCATTTTTCAGAGAAGAAGCTCAAACGTAGGTTTATGGGATTTGTCCCCAGGGGTGGGCTTCAATTCTTGGTCCTTACAGTTTATATCCCCATTACTACATTAAACTGTATTTCACTTTGGATGGAAAAATTACTTGAATTAAGCCTTCCCCCCAAATCAGTTTATCTTCCTTCTCAGAGATGGATGAATAGATTGATGGATGGATGGGTAAATCACTCAGAAGTATTCATAAAGGAGAGCATGATTAATACATGTCACTGTCTACTTCTGTGTATCTGAGGTCTTCTTAATTTGAAATCTTTATCCACTTTATCTGCAACTACCCTTGAACACCAGTCACACAGTCCTTCAAGCTGTCTTTCCATCCCTCTATGCCAGTGGTAGTGAACCTATGGCATGTGTGCGCTGCAGCCGGCTGTTGGTTATCACTGAAAGCTCTAAAGGGTTTGCCATCATTGCTCTATACCATCATCCTTTGAACCAGTATCTGACAGTTCTAGGCATATGAATGTGCAGAGAACACACAAAGACATATGAAGTTTGGTCCCTGACCTCTCTTGGTGCTTATCAGTACTTTCCTGTGCTCACCTGACCTGATTGCTAGGTATGCACGCTCTACTCTTCTCTGAGAAACAACCTTTAAACTTCTCCCTCCATACTGGCCTTCCATCCTGCAGGTTGGGCTTCCTTTCTTTGATCTCTATCCTTTATCTACATCATTTCTACAGGAAAATCTGTTTTCTTACAACATCAGTATATCTCATCCTGTTAATAAAATGGTGCTTAATGTTCCCTAAGTGTGTGAACTTTGCTCCCTTCTTATCATTTCATAATGATGAGTTCTTAAGATATTCCTGTAGTTTGGATGTTAAATGCTCCCCAAAGACCCTATGTTAAAGGCTTAATCCTCAGGATGGCACTTTAGAGAGGAGGCAGGGCCTAGCAAGAGGTCACTGCAGATGTGCCTTCCAACAGGACTTTGGGACCCCGGCCCTCTTCCTTTCGCAAATGGACTGGAACCTTTAAAACTACGAACCAAACACAGTAACCCTTTTCTCTATATAAACTTGATCATCTCCAGGATATTAAGCTTGTTTGCTCAGGTGTACATTTATTTGAAAAGGTGTATACCTTTTTGTACAGTATGTTGTATGCTGGGCATCTTGATCATACTTCTCAGGGCTGGGGTATAGCTCCATCCTAAAGCTCTTGCCTAGTGTGTGCAAGGCCCTGGGTTCAGTTTCCAGCATCACAAAAACAAAGATACAAACAAGGGAGTGAGGAGCACTAACTGTGCCTCATGTACTGCTCTTAGTGCTTTGCATGCTTTAAAACATTAAATCAAGATGGCAGCCCTCATTTTACAGAGAAGCAAAATGAACTTATGGGTATACAAAAGTAAGTGACTTTATCCTTGCTCAAGCAGGATTAAAATCCAGCAATTTTGGCCTCTGCACACCCTTAGTAACCACAGTCCCTAAATCCATGAGAGGGTTCCTCTAGCCCGTAAGGCTCTCAATTTTGTGAATGATGTTTTTGGTTCATATCAAACTAGTTAAACATCAGTCAAATGAATGCCAGCTTTATTTGGGGGGACTTGTGAATAACTCTGTAAACTCATTCCGTGGCAGCTTTTATTTTGTTCTCATTTTTGCCAAAACTCAGTGCTAGTGTTTCATAAGAAGCAGTGTGGTACTTGCTTCTACAGCCTGCTCTGCCCTTTCATACTCTGAAACCTCAAGAAAACTACCGTGCTTCACCAAGCCTCATTTTCTTCATCTGAAAATCAGAGGACAATTTTGCATGGCAAAGCTGTTGTGAGGATTGCAGGAGATAATACTTGTCATCTGCCAGTATCAAGACCCGCATATGTGAGTTTTCAGTAACTGGTAGCTGAAAGTAAGATATTTTAGAAGTCTATTCTAATTTTCTACTTTAAGACAGGCAGCTAAAATTATTTATTATATCTGTGCCAGTAAAGGCTAGAATTACTGTTTTTGTTCACTTTTAATCAATATTTGAGGCATTGTACCTATTTTTTGGTTAATTTTTTATTTTTACTAGTACATATTTGCAGTACATGACAATTACATTCACACGGGGGAGTTGGTACCTATACACAACACATCTAATTCTTTCACTTTCCTTTCCCCTCCCCTCTCTCCATCTCTAGAACCCCTTTGCATTTTTTTCTTTCTTTTCTTTTCTTTTTTTTTTTTGCAGTATCAGGTTCGAACTCAGGACTTTGCATTTACAAGGCAGGAGGGGAACCACTGAGCCAAATCTCCTGCCCCTACCCTTTGCCTTTTCAAAAGATCTATCTCCTTTTGGTTGTCCATCTTTTCCTTTGCTCCTTAAATTATTTATCCTTTGGATTTCCTATACAAGAGAAACCACATGATGTTTAAGCTTGTATATCTGATTTATTTCCCTTAACATTATGGTTTCAAGGTGCATACATTTTCTTACAAATAACTCAAATTTGTCCTTCTGTATAGCAGAGTAGCACTACTCCATCGTGTATAAATAATTTTCTTTATCCATTCTTCTGCTGATGACATATAGACTGCTTCCAAGATTTAGCTATTATAAGTTTTGCTGCTATAAACATGGATATACATGTATAGTTCTGTTGTCAGAATCATCAACATTTATATTTCAGAACAGCAAATAAAGTAACAGTGGGCCTACAACTGAACCTATTATGTTGCTCTGGGTCATTTATTTAAGTGCCTTTCCTGGCAAAAGACAACTAGCAAATGAAGGACAGACCAGTGCCATATGCATTTTTGCATCCCAGAGCTCAAATGGCAAAGTCAACGTGAAGGGCACTCCATATGTATCTGGAGAGATGGTCTTGCAGTGCAGCGGTCATCATGTTCACCTCGTAGTATCTAGAGAACGAACGGATGAATGAAAAGTAATACTGCATCAATTTGCCACTGAATCAACATCCCCCACAGCCCTGCGCACTTCTCCAATGGCTCACTTACTCTGCTGTGGAGTGGCTGTTGTGTAATTGTGTTTCTTCTCCTTCTCCTCACATTCCTTCCAACTAATTTAAATCTTTTGAGGGCAGGGACTGTTCAGGTAAAACAGCAAGGCCTCCAATACTAGCACAAAGCTCCTCACCTGGGATATTTTCAACTTGTGGAGCAAAAAACACCAAACTCTGAGTCAGGATCCCCAGAAGTGCACCTGGCATCAGTGCTCATCTGGACATGCAGGACTCCACCTTCTCCTAAATTCTAACAATAGGATCTCACAGCACAGTGGGGAACAGCTTCTTAGAAAGAAGAACATACCAACACCAGGGCTATTCTGTCTAGCCTATTCCAAGTGGGATGCATACATCACTTCATTAAGAACTCCTGAGTCCTCACAGCTATGCCTCTTTCCAATGCAGTCGCTCTGCCCAGGTTGGTGTCATGTTTATGAAGTCTTTCAAAATGTCAAACTGCTTCCACCACTCCAAACTGCTTGCTGATCTTTATCTGTACATTACTGCCTCACAGATGCTCTGAACCAGCCCAAGTCCTTGTACTCTGTATTTAACACACAGAATAACATCCCTCCTTCCGTTCCTTGTATCAAATTCGGTACAGCCAATTTTAGCATTCTGTCATATACTGTACACTTTCTCTTCCTTGTTTAACAATAGGCTTTCAAGCCAACAAGATACAACTTGGATTAAAAAAAGACTGAATTAAAGTGGCTTTTGATGTATTCAATGTATCATTCCCACGAAAATCTCCACTAGTAAGAGCCACTCATCTAAAAGAAAGAACATTCTGCAGGCTGAAGAACAGAAAAGACAAGTTACCCTTTCAGGGTTCCAGGTATCTTGATTTTTCCCTTGAGGTTTGTCTCTACTGCAGCTAAAAATGAACTTCAGATTCTTACATATAATCACACAGTCTTCCAGTCAGGAATGAGGAAAACTGGTATGTAAATGGGTACAGAACACTCTCAGAATGAAAAGTGCCAAGTGCCAGTGCTAGAAAAACCGAGATGAAACCAGACTAACACCAAATCAAAAAGTGCTAGGGCCTGAACTAGACAAATGCTGAAGTATATATTTGAAGTAGATTAACTCTGGGGAAAATAATCTCTTGCAACCTAGACCAGTTTCTTGTTCATCTGCCCCTTCATCTCTGTCTCCACAAGTCCCCACTCCACGTATTTTCTGTGCCTGAAGTACAGGCCCAGAGCACTGCACACGGTACCTGGAAAGATGACATGAGATAATATTTAATGTGTTCAAGTGGCTGGCGCACAGTGGAATTTGCTCACATCTAAATTCTCCCTAAGGCCACTGCTTCACTTCTGCAGTAGAAAGGGCATGCAGAGCCACACGTCTCTCACTTAGCTGATGAGTAAGAACAGAAAATTATATAAATAGCAGATAAAGGCCAATGCCAGCATTCAAAGTCACAGTCCAGTTACTAGGGCCCAAGTGACTCTGTCTAACCTGGAAGAGAACAGAAGCCATTAAAAGGACAATGAGATGCCTTCTTTTTAAAATTAACATGTCTGCACATCAAAAAGATGAACAAGGCCAATTTACATGAATGTGGATAGGGACTCTAGAACAGGGAGGGAAATAAATACAGCCTACATTTTCTCCCACATAGGTTTGAAGCCCTGAAGGTATTCTTTTTCTTTTCTTTCCTTCTGACAAAGACAGCCACACAGACTACTATGGAACCACAAGAGCAGAGGTTCCTGAGTCAGAAAGAACTGAGTTCAAGTGATGGGCACCCACGGTAAACCACAAATCAATCCTTGGTCTCCCTTTGCATTGCTATACAACAGCGCTGACAGTAATAGGAAGTAATAGCTATTGCGAAGTTTAAATGAGATAATATTTATACAACAACTAGCAAAAAATAAACATAAGTGCAGCTGTTAATTATGTGGCTGGCCCCTGGAAGGCCCCAAGCGGGAACAGAAAGGCTCCTGTAAACAAGCTCACATGACCTACGTGCATATTATGCTCCAATCTGTGTGCTCACTTGTTTCAGAAAGGTTCCGAAAAATACCACTGAAAACATGACACAGGTATTTTTTGCCTTTATTGTTTCAAGGAGTTATCAGGAACATTTCTGTATCAGGTCCTAGCTGTGCTATATTTCAAAGTAACATATATAAAGTCTAGGAGTTGGGCTACATTAAACAGAATTGAAAGAAAGAGAGAGAGAGAGAGAGAGAGAGAGAGAGAGAGAGAGAGAGAGAGAGAGAGAGGAGGGAAGGAGGGAAGGACTATAGGTGGGTCAGTCCCACCTTTGTCAACCAAGCTCTTCCCTGAGTTTCTGCAACATCATCAGATTAAACAGACTGTGAGATTATATGAAGGCCACATTGCTCAACTCTGAAATCCCAGTCCAGTGGGGTTTACTGAGAGCCGGTATATCTTTCATCCTCCCAGCTCCTCCCTGCTCAGAGAAACCCTTCCTTACAAGGGTGCTGGCTTCTCAAAGGACGAGATACTCCCCCACGCTGAGAATGACACTTCCCACCAAGTGGAGGTTTACTTGGTTGAGCACCAGGTAAAGTAGATCTTTGTGCTTGGGTGTTTGCCCTTGGGTGCTTCTGTTTGAAAAACAAATATGCTCTGTTTACACTGAGTTCTGTGAAAACTTTGCTCAATGGAGGCAGACCAAGCTGTGGCCATGGGAGGAGGCAGGAGTCCTCTCCACATAGCACCATTTATCCTGGAGCAAAATTCTATGGTGGGGGGATAGTAGCTAAGAACTTCTTGTTTATTTAAACTGTTCTCTCAGTCCCTCATTTTCCCCTCTTCTCTTTGCTTCTGCTACACCCCTGTCTCTGTCCTGCTGAGAGGTAGCCATGGACTTATCATTCATCACAAAACAGCTCTTTTTGGCCTCAAATGTTTAACCTCCTACAACCTCAGATCTTACATCTAGGAAGACTTCACAGCTCTGAAACAAAGAATTCATTTCTGCTGTATCACCACCCCTTTCTAATGACTTATCCATCTCCACAGAGCAAAAGGCTGACTATACATTTAGTTTAAAAACAAAAAAATTAATGCACTTTTCTAGTAGATAAAATTCACTCCTAAATAATATTTTCTATCAGTCACTCTGCTTCAGACACCTGTAAATTTGGAAGGCTGAAGGCCTCTCCTTGGACCATAGTTCTTACTCACTTTTCCATAGTTTCATAGCTTTCAATGTTAACTGACTGGGTTGGCAAGACAGACAAAAGTTTACACATCACTCAGAAGAGTAGAGATAAAGGATTCCATACTCTGAAAATCTCAACTGACGCTTGTAGAAGTGATCATAGACAGCTACAGGGCAGTTAAAGTTATGCTTTGGGCAACTGTATTAAATGAACCGGGAGCAATAATCTAGTGTAAACATCATTATTCCTGAGCATCAGCTACAAGCCAGGCACTGCACTGTATTTCAAAATATCCATTTTTTTTCTAAATTGGCAGTCTAGTTTTTAAGTATGATTGTCTGCACTTGATCTTAGCCAAAAGGCCAAGAAGCAATTAGTATGATTGTCTGTATTTCACTGATGAGAAAACTGAGGCTGGCCTTGTTACCAAAGGACCAAATAGCAGATCTGGGATTCAAATCTTGTCTGATTCCAAAGCCCAGGCTCTTAGCTGTTGGTCCATAATCTATAGAAGGCAGCAGGACTCTCTCCTACCACACACAGTAAAACTCTCCAGAAGCTTCCAGAATCTTACTGCTCCCTGCTACCATCAAGCAGCTTATAGAGCGGAATCCTAGTCGTGATTCTGTCAGAGATAAAGAAAACAAAGAGGTTAAAACTCTGGATCAGCCAATGCCTGATCTACCACTCATCTTCAGACCAGCTCATTAGCACTGAAGACAGTAAGAAATACAACTGGTAAAGTAACACCCTCTTGTAATTAAATTGGTGAGGACACTCTAGCCTAAAGAACCACCTAACTGGGAAATGAAACATGGGAATTTCAGAAAATCATTTCCTTTTTTTGGACCACCATGTCTTTTTTGCTAAAATGTGGAATTTGATGGGATAAGTCTCAAGGAATCATTTGGCTCTAAAACTCTTGGATTCGAAGATTCTAAATAAATGACAAAGAGCTAGTTGATGAACATGAATACTACATAACCAGTCTAACCATATAATCTTCTCACTTTAGTAAGAAGACACTGTACTGATCATATATAAGTAAAGATGAAGCAGACATAATGAAACGATTAGGGCTGCTAAAAGAATAAATATTCTAGAGGGGTATGTGTTTGTGGTGTGCATTCAGAGCTTGGGGGCATTTTTCACAGATGTGGAATACATACCATTATAAACAACTATCTGAAAGGCTGACAGAAAGGCAATGCTAAGTATGAAAGGCGAAACCCCAAACAAAAAAAATGTCAACTTTCAAACCAAAACTGCCAGCTGCTCTTCATAGCAAACAAGAACAGATCAAGAGGTCAGGCTATGAGGTCACTGAAAAGAATAAGCAACTTCCTTATGCAGATGCACTGCCATCTCTGGGAGATCTAGAATGGTAGCAGCAGAGACCACCACAGAGGCAGCCATGACATGTGCACAGATGTCAACTGAAGGGAAGGAGAAGACAGGGACATCTGAAGCTTCAATCTCTTCAATAAGCAAATGGTTCCCTGAAGAAAGCAGGCTTCGGAGCAGCTCAGTCACCAGTGAACATGTATCCCTCACCGCACCTTCATCTTCTGAGGCGACCACATCAGAGGGGAGAAAACAATGAGGATATAAGGGACCTTGGCTTATCCATCTTTGTTTCTATGACACTGAGGTCTGGTGTGTAGTCAAATAACTTTTACTTAGTGAAAAGATTACAAGAAAAAGTTTTCATTGTTTTTGCAGTGCTGGGGATCAAATGCAGGATCTTGCGCATTCAAGGTAAGTATGCCAACACCGAGCTACACCTCCAATGCTAAATTACAAGGAATTTAAACCATATGGAAAAATGTGTAAAAATTTTGGTTAAAAGGGAAAGATACATAACTAATATAGTAGGGAAGACCACAAATAATACCTTGAGGTGCCTGTGTTTAATCTTAGAGACAGAGGCTCAGTTTTAATCCTGCCGCTGGCCATATACCAGCAGAATGACCAGAGGGGATCACTGACATCTTTAGACCGTTTCTTCATGTAAAAAATGGAATTTGTACTGCCCTCTGCTCCTGAGACTGTTGCGAGGCTGATATTCTTGGGCTATGCTCTGGCATAGCAAAAGTGAAGTGGGCACTTAAAATATTTCCTTTATACCACTTAAAATATTTTTAGAGAAGAGCTTATTAACCTCAGCACCAGTGACTTTTTGGGTGGGATGATTCTATTTAGGGGCAGAGGGCAGGGGTCTCCCTTGTCTTGCAGGATATGCAGCAGCCTCACTAGGCTCCAGCTCCTCATTGCCAGTGCGCTGCTCCCTGAGAGGGGCTGAGTGAGTCACATAACAATGGGGCAGGGCCAAAGCCAGGCTTTGCAAACCATCCCTCCCTGGACATGCTGTGTAATTCAAATCTGTACAACCAGTGGTCTCCTAAAGATCTGTTTGCTCAGTGTCTGGACAGGGAAATCTCATTTTAAGTCTTCCTGCTGTTCAAATGTGTCTGTTTTCAATTCGATGGAGAAAGTGTATCATCACCTGGATGATAATCTCACCTGCAGGATTTCAACAGCCTGAGCTCCTTCTTCAACACCACACCCTCAAGGTCTATTTTCCAGGGCAGCTGAAGTGATACTTATTAAATGCAAACCCATTCAGATTATCCAATTTAATATAAATTACAAAAACTAATCTCCAAGGGTCCCTACTTGGAGTAGAGCCAAAGTCGTTATAATGGTCAGTGACCATACAGGATTGGTCCTCTGCCATTTTTCCAGTTTCTTTCTTTGGAGGGAAGTTAGAAGAAATAAACTAGGTAAAAAGGAGAGAAGGGAAATTGTAATTTGAAATTTGTACTTTAAGGAAACAAACAAACCAACCCTGAAGCTTCAGGTAAAGTTATAATGCCCTCTTACCTTCTAAGAAACTCCCTCCAAAACTCATAATAAGCCTAAAATCCGGGCCTGTGCTTTTCAGCTGCGAATTGAGCCTGTGCTTTTCTCCCCATAGACATCCATCCTCAAAAAAGCAATACTGCGGAGTGGAAGCATGCAGCATCTCTAAACTTCAAACACAGACAAATGGTTTGCATTCTAACATCACCCATGAGACAGCCTGACAGGAACACACATCCTAGATTACCCGCGTCAAGGACACCCCAGGACCACATAAAACCCCCAACCCCAAACCATCATGTGCTTCTCCCTTGAGGGCTTGCACTCAAGTACATACTTTTAAAATTCTGCTTAATAAATCTTTCTAAGCCTTTCACTGACAGGTCTTTTCTTTGCCATCCTAAAGATGGGGTGAGGTGAGGTCCCCATCTCCTCTTTGGGGGGACTCCTTGGGTGCTGCCTGCTTACAGCATGCTCTACCTACCTCGGCCACCATAGGATTTCCTTGCTGTTTATTGAACAGGTCAGCCATGCTCCAACCTTGGTGCCTTTGCACTTGAGGCTCGTGTATCTACACAGCTAACTCTGTCACAGCCTTCATATGCCCTCTGGTTCCCATACTGCCCCTCTATCCCACCTCTTTTCTCTTCACATTATCTATAACCATGTAATGCACTGTATGTTTGTTTATTGCTTGACTGCTCCTCTCAGAAAGTAAATTTAGTGAGTGTGTTAGTCTATTTTCATTGCTCTACCCAGAGCATTTAGATAGTTCTTACCACACTACAGGCTCTCAATGATGGGTTTATCCACTCATTCTTATAACGAACCACTTAATCTACCATCCCAATTTGGCATATTTCGGTTCTTCTTATGCAAGTTAGGCTCCTCCCCATTGGTCATCACTTCTCCTGGGATAACCTCATGTGGTGTCCTTTACTGCCCCTACCATCATCAGGGCACAGCATGCACTATCATCAACTAGACTGGGATCAGAGAGACCTGGGTACAGATTTCGGTTGGCCGCTAAATGACTATGAGGCTTAGAGCAAGGCAGTTAGCCTAGGTAAGCCTTAAGTTTCTCATCTGTTTAATACTGATGATAACATCACCCTACGGAGTTCTTGGAGGATCAAGGAGAATTTGGCACAGAAAGGCTGTAGTAACAAAGGCAATCTAGCAAACGGTAAGCACTTAGCAGGTGTTAGTTTCTGCTATAAGTATTATTTAGAGAAAGATTTGTTGAGTTCTATTCATCCAAGTCATCATAAATACATACTATAAATGAGTTCCTTCCCCAGTCACTTGGATAATGGCTTCTATTTTAATATCCTTCTCCCCACACAGACAATCCCTTTAGCCTTTGATAGATGTCCTATTTTTTTAAAGCTGCAAAGTCAATTCGGAAGCAAAAAGGAAAACTTATGTATTATCATTAGCACAAAACCCCCAAGGATTCACAAGGTTAAAGGTCTGAATAGAGCTGGCCCTTCATCTCCTTTTAAACTTTCTACTTCAGAGACTGTGAGATAAAGGTCAATAACCTTAGGGCATAAAAGAAACAAATGTAGCTTTTCTACAAGATGAAGTTAACAGACATAAGGCTGAAAGGAACCGAGAAGCTATTTTATTCCATCATTTAGGGTATACTCAAAGTAAATTCCAATGAACCACATAAATCTTTTAGCACCCACAATGCAACTCATTATGTAACTTAACATTTATTTGAATTCGCCAGCTCTGTTTTATTGTACTCTTCTCCTCCAGTTAAAAATTTAATTCTTTCAGGCCAGAGCCCACACAGACAAATGAAACTAGAAATGTAAGTTCACAGCATGCCCGGCTCAGCACCTCCGAACCAGAGGCTCCCTCAGTCTGCAGCCCCTGTGCTTGGCTAACTCTTCGCACTCTTGACCCTTCTCATATCTGAGAATGCAGCTTCAAAGTTACCTCTTCCAAGAGCTACCCCTGGCAGGCAATCCTTGCTAAGCCCTCCCCAGCCTCACTCTACAAGTTCCTCTACTGTTGTCTTCATCACTACCTGAAAACGTGTTTGTTTTGTCTGTCCCTCCCCACCACATATCAGCCTTTAAGATGGAAAACTGGGGGACCAATCACGTGGTTCTGCTGCCTGCCTTGCAAGCACAAGGATGCAGAGTTTGATCCCCGGTACCAAAAAAAAAAAAAAAAAAAAAAAAAAAAAA
>NW_022900917.1:72932710-72944787 GCF_012274545.1 Fukomys damarensis
AAAAAAAAAAAAAAAAAAAAAAAAAAAAAGATGGAAAATTGTGTGGGTTTTTTTTCCCCACAACTGTAATTCCTAGCACCTAAACAACTGTTATGCAATAGGAAGCATTCAATTTAATATTTCTTGAATAAATTAATGTAGTGTTTGGGAAATAATATTTAACTAGCTAGAGGTCAAACCTTTTGTTTGTTTTTTGAGACAGGGTCTCACTCCTGCCTCAGCCTCACTACTGGGGTTACAAGCATGGGCCATCATGACCAGCCAGGGGCACACGTTTTTATCCTGTGGCAAAAACAAAGTTTCAGAATGGATGCTGGCATGTATAAGCTCCAGCAACTGGCTCACAGATTTAGATCCTCGTCACATCAAGTAGACTATAGATGTCTATTTCTGTCTCCAATAATTCAGAAGGACCCAGAAACTCAGCAAAATAATAGCCTTGTCTGTCACTTTCCTCTAGTTTTTCTCTTACTTTTTTCTCCCCAACATCCAATAGGTATCCTTCTGTCCAAGGAAGAGAAACACATTTGTACACCACTCCACAATTTCAATGTTTCCCTTCCACCTCTCAACCTGATCTTCTGACATCCTGTGAGGGAGCAGGAACAGCCCTGAACACCTATATCTCCCAACTCCAGTGCTCAATTTACCAGGGAGGAAAGTTAAACTCCAGCCCAAAGCCACCAGGGGGTAATTGGGGACACTGGAACTTGAAAGTTCGTATTTCTGGCTCCAAAGTTCTTATTCTTTGTACTGCAGTGAGCTGCCTTTTCTAATATATTAGTTATTTAAACCTTGAATATTAAAATATACTGGAGAGAAGTAACTTCCTTACAAGTTGTTTCTCCCTTTCCTGAAATAGAACTTAGGAAGTGTTAGTATTTTAAAATAGCTCAAATTTGCTCCTTGCAACACATTCTTGAATTTATTATACTATCATAAGCTCCTTCAATTATTATGGAAATATTTTAAATGCAAGTAGCTGTGTGTGTGTGTGCCATGTACATGTGTGTGTGGTACTGGGGATCAAAGCCAGGTCTGGCACATGCTAGGCAAGTACTCTACCATTCAGCTACACCCCTAGCCCTAACTACACATCTTAATGAGAAATATTACAAATTACAGCTTCAAAATTGTACTCTAAACTTATAAAGTATTGTTAGTTACTTTTCTCTCATTGTGGAGACAAATACCCATGACACTCAAAGTTAAGGGGGAAAGGTTTATTTAACTCACAGTTCATAGGCGTTTCAGTCCATACTTGGCTGGCTCCAAGGTAGGGTGGCACATGACAGAGGAGCAACAGTTCATGGTGGCAGAAAACAGCAAAAACACAAGACCATAACAGCCTCTCCCTGCCCCTTTTATCTTATTCTGACTACCTAGGGCAGGTAGAATTCAAACCCTTAATCCTAGTGCCCTCAGGCCTAGCCCCACCATGAATCACCCACACAGGCTAGATTCAGCCACCTCCAAAATAGCCTATGACCACATGAGGCTTTGGGGGACATCTAGACACAAACCATAACAAGTATTCCATGAGCTAACACTTTCACAATCGTCCAATTTAAAATATAAAACACTGGGCTGGGGATTTGGCTCAGTGGTATCGCAACCTGCCTCACAAGCACAAGGTCCCGAGTTTGATCCCTGGTACCAAAAAAACAAAACAAAAACTAAAATAGAGTGTTTTCTCTTGTTGAATTTTAAAAATAAGATTCTCAACTTTAAACTAAAAAATAACCCAACCTGACAAATTAAGAAATCTAAACACAGGTACAAAGAAGGGGTGAAGTAAATTATCAAATAAATAAAATATATATCAAAGACTGAAATCAAGTTGTACATTTATGATTCTACATATACATATATAAAAATAATTTAACATTTTGTCTTTTCAGCAATAGATTTATTTTCTCAACACATATTTGTTACAGACATAACACACAAGTTCAAGCCCCTCAGAGCCTATCAACTAATAAGGAGCTGGTCCACAGCCATCACAGGCAGTGGAAAGAAAGGCAACCAGTTGGTATTCTAAATTTCTTGTGGGTCACCCAAACCATAGGTAACTTACATGCAGATAATTAAGAGGTAAGAGATGATCAAGGTGGCCTCAAGAGTTTTAGTTCAGCAAACATGTTGAAGCACTACTATGCTTCAAGTAGTTAGTGTGTTAGGCAGTGAGATTAATCCATTTGATAATCTTTGGAGTACCTACATTGTACTTAAAAAAACAGTGCTTGCTTCAGGACATAGTTCTAACTTTTAAAAATGCTGGGTGGGCAGAGACGTAAACAAATTATTTCAACATAATCAGTACTAAGACAGGGGTATAAGTTTCTATAAAGTAATAGAGAAGTACTAACCCACCCTAGACTGACTAGAGAGATGATAGGCAGAAAGGTATTAAGAGAAGACTTCAAGTGTAAGGAAACATGGATCAAGTCCTCAACAATGAGCAGAATAAATCATGTGAATAAGCAGATATCTGGACATATCACAAAGGAAGCACAGAACGTAACTGCTACTGGAGATGAAGCAAGATAAGCAATAAGGCGGCGGGGGGAGGTTCACCA
The DNA here is from genome assembly GCF_012274545.1 of Fukomys damarensis. Classification (NCBI taxonomy): domain Eukaryota; kingdom Metazoa; phylum Chordata; class Mammalia; order Rodentia; family Bathyergidae; genus Fukomys; species Fukomys damarensis. The sequence continues at coordinate 72,935,290 of NW_022900917.1, forward strand.
GACTGGCTTCATGGGCTGTCCAAGGCATGTGGTTCACACCACAAGCACTGGGAAGCCACCAAAAGGTGCTAAGAAGACAGTGGCAGAGTCAAAAGGGCAGCTCTGATATTGAGATGCAACTGCAATTTCCTGATCCCTTGTTCACAGCTGGGGGAAAAAATGGAAAAACTTCAATGCAAATAAGAGACTGGCTTTAAAGGGAGAAAGTAACAATAGATTTTGGTTCCTCTAAAACTAGAGTTTTAACATTAGTGCTTATGCTATAAGCTTGTCTGCCACATGAGCTCATGGCCATGTTCACAAAAATGAAAAATGTAATCAAGCCAGCTTACTAGGTGTAGTGAAAAATTTCTCAAAATCCAGAATTTAACATATGAGAAATCAGACATTTTTATGGTAGTAGTAGGGTAATCGTAAAAGTAACAGACAATGGTGAAACACAGTTCTTTTCTAAATCGTATTATTCTAACCATACAATTTCTGTAGCACAGAGTCTCAGTTTTATCTTATACTAGCTTGGAATACTTGCCTATAATTTCTTTGTTTCACCTTCCTCATCTGCAAAATGGGAGCAATACAATGTATCAGTGAGTTTGGGGGAAAGAAGATATTGAGGGCAATTAAATGACAGAATAAATATAAAAGGACTTTATAAACTTTAATTCTACAGATGATGCAAATAACGTGCTATATGCTCAGGTGATAATACTATGGAATAAAATTATTTGGAGGAAGTAGCTTCAATGCATTAATTAAAAGGACTGTTTTAATTAAACAAAATAGATTGGCCAACACTTATTTTTAATAGCATAAAACCATCTACCAACCTCTCCTTGACCCTAGCAGCCATCAGGCAAATGCTAGGACAGACAGGGTGAAAAGGGTAAACCTCCCTGTGATGGATATGTCATGAAGTGAATTAACCACAAAGGCAATTAAGTCATAAAAGCAGCAGTAGAGATATCAACTAGATAGCAGGATTTCATTAGCCAAACCACAAAGCCTTGCTGAAAAACCAGCAATCTAGTTAAAAATGGGTCACACTATTTATAGATTACATCACTAAATCACATATTCTTTAGAAGGAAGAAAGTCTGAAGATTTTCTTGAACAGGCATGTTAAAAAGGACTGTTTCATGCTTGTTTAAGGAAAGTTTCTGAATTTTGCTCATATGCAAAAAGTATATACAAATGTGTGTGGGGGTGGTGGGGGTGGGGGTGTTGGAGATTAAACCCAGAGCTTCATGTACCAGGCAAGTGCTCTAAAGTGAAATAGAGTCCCCTTCCCCTTTCAAGTCTTATTTTGAGACTGAGTCTTGCTATGTGGCTGGTCTCACATTTGCAGTCCTCCTGCTCAGCCTCTGAAGCTGCTGGATTATAGATGAGCACCACCCAAGTTTAGAACTTTTTTTTTTAATAGTCTCACTACAGAAATGATCCCTGTTTCCCTATACATCTGAACTTTGCTGTAAGTAAATAACTTTCAAGTGATGTCAAGACACATGTAAATTATACTTAACTAGAGAGCACACTATGCAAGTTTAAGGTAAGAAAACAAACCTGGGGTAGAATCAGGAGCGGAGACTGAATCTGTGATGAAATTCCAGTTTGGGTTTACTGGGGAGTTTGGCAAGGGCTCTTGGTGCATGGAGCAGAGCCAGTCTTCACTACTGTCCAGGGCAGGTTGTCAGAAATGTGCGCCAGGGAATGTGAGAATGTACCGAGGGCCTGGGAAATGGAGCACATTCCTGCCCTGACTGCAATGACATGTGCAATGGAACAAAACGCCAGATGTGATGATCTGAGTTGCCAAGTTATGTTCAAATTATCTTCCCTGAGTTCTGCCTTATTTTCAACTTTTTCCCCGATAGCCATTATTTTGTAAAACTACAAAAAGATACCCATATCCACAGCCATACAGGGAAATTTTGCAAAGTACAGAAACACATGCCTAGATCAGCTACAGCGAATTCAGTCAGCCAAAGACCTGATCTTGCCTGCTACTCTGAGTTGACGGACAGACATGCTGACTTGGCTTTTTCCACATTTTTAGGGATTGTAACACTGTAATTTCATCTTTAAATGTTCTGAGAAGCCAACACCACTGCACTTCACTTGCCAAAATGGCTTACCCTTTAAATCGCATGGGACAAATTTAGTGCTGGATACTGAACCCAGGGCCTTGCCTGTGCAGGGCAAGTGTTCTACCCTAGCCTGCAAAGTCAAATTTAGATGGTTTTCGAAACCAGATCTACAGACATCTGGGATTCTGAGTAAGGCAAGGGTCTTCCATTCCCTTTGGAAAAAAGTCAGTCTTTTCCGTGGTAAGAACATATGAACCTAAGTTATGAGATACCTTCTGGGCCCATTCACCGTATTTCACTATCCATTAATTCAATGTGTGACCTGGAGAAAGTCACCTCCTCCCTCAGGACCTCAGGGACTGGACAAGAGGATCATTAAATGTCTTTACCAAAGTGCTTACTATAATGTGAAAGCAACAGCACTGACCAGAACAATATGACATTTGTATTAGTAACTAACTCAAATTCTGTATGGAACTAAGCCTTGGTTTTTACACTGTCTAGTTTGAACAGGCACCTAAATATACATTCAGATAATATTAAGATACTAAATTGAGTGGTTTTAGAAAGCCACGCAACTTGAGTACTGCCTAAATTATGTGAGTCAGAAACACGAGGCAGTAACCCCTTAATCCGTAAGTGCCTAACTTCATCCTACATCCTGTAGCCTTCCCTAAAGCGGTCCTCTGGACATACATGTCATAGCCATAATAATTTGCAATCCTGGACCAATGTATCTGAAATAAAAGTCACAGAGATGGTTTATTAATATGAATCTTTAAAAGTAAGAATAAAGTGTCCTTTAAGATTAAACAAATAAGCACAGACAATAAAACACATACTACGGGGTGAGGATGGTACATCAGGGCAGCAAGCACTCACCTGACGCATCTTACACTTGCCCCTGGAAAGTTGCTCCAAAGATACATTAGGTAAAAAAAAAACAAAGACCCAAAAACAAAAACAAAAAACAAAACAAACTGGCTGATAGCACCTGAGCCCACCAGTCAATTTAAACAGACAGAGAAAGACAACAAAAATGAAAATGCCAGTCACTGCTTGCTTCTTTAAGCAAATAAACTCCATCATTTGTGTAGCATTCTTGCCCCACCCAATCCCTCCAAAAACGGGAGGAAGAGACAAACCTGCAGCCATTAGATCCGTTTTCAAGAAGCAAACGAAGAGTGGAGGAAGTTAAATATTACCATGATGCAGTCAGCAAAATCCCAGCAAAGAAAACTTAGCAGGTCAAAATAGTTGCTTTTAATAAATTCTTAGAACTTTAAAAAAATCATAGATACAGGTAGAAGTGTACAAGCTCTGTTCAAAACAGAACAAAAAACAAAGACACTCATAAGGTATCAATTATAGCCAAAAGAGAGCAAACCTTAAACACATCTACAGACAAGAGGAATGTGACTCCTCCCACAGCTTTATGCTTTATTTTTTTAGTGCTAAATAGTCAGCTGTGTGCTGTTTCAACTTTAAAGAGTGAGCCCTGGATGGTCTGAGCCTCACATTGTCACTGTCTCACAAATGGAATGAGCACTCCCCACCTGCCTGCATCCTTCAGTGGTCCTCAGTGTGGCCCTGGCCCTGTGATGAGGGAACCACTGAGCTTCTTTCTGTCAGACTGAGTGCTCCGCTCCATCCCTGGCTGCGCTGTGGAACCGGCACCAGAGGGTTGTAACAGCTCTCCAATCTGACAACCACCGGCTCATTTCATGTGTCTCAAAAGAGTTTCCAGATCTGAGTTAAAATTGGACCGATCTGGCTAGACAAAACTATATAACTTTGCAAAATAGACAACTGAGAAGGGAAGGAGGGCTGAGTACTATGTAGGTGCCAATCTCTGAAGTGAACACTTCACATGCATCTCCTTATTGAACTGACCAAGTGGAGACTATTGTGATTCCAGTTTGTACATAAGGAAAACAAGCCTAAGGAAAATTCAATCACACTGCACAACTCTTATGTCCTGTGTGGAAATCTGAACCCAGACCTGTCTGATTCTAAAGCCTATATTCAATCACTTTAGAAACAAGGTCTAACACAGATCTATCCCCCCAAAGAAAACCCTCACCATTTGTTTAGTTTGTTTTGCCATTTAATAATCATACAGCTCTGGATTTGGGGTTTGCCTATGCAACTCCCAACCAAATGAGATCAGAGAGGGAGCATCCAAGAAAGGCATCAAATGACTACTGCCAGATGTTCACTTATCTAAAATGGTTTTAATCACAGCACAGTGGCAGCTCGTTAAACTAAAAAACTAAAACAAAATGATTTGCAGATGAAGGTAAGCAGACGAGTAGCAAGCTCGTACCTGCTCACAAGGCGTTTTGCCTGAACACTTCATAGGCAGGTATGTGCCGCTGGGCTCTGAATCCTTACCCTTAAGAGTTTTAAAATAGGTTTTCATGGAAGAACTTCAACTACAGAACCTCTTCAATAACCAGATGCTTATGTTCTCCTTGTCAGTGCTTGTTTAGAGGAACAGAAAGGTGGGCTGGAGGACTGGGTGGGTGAAACAGAAGGCAATGAGCAAAAATAATGGCCTATAGCTAGTTTATATTATTTTGGTGGGTCCCCACAATAAAATATGTTTTCTGACTTCACTAAAATAATATAGCCTTATAATAAAACACTTTTTTGTTTGTTTTTTGAGATGGGATTTTGCTTTGTAGTTCAGGCTGGTCTTGTACACTATGTAGCCCAGGTTGGCCTCTAACTCACTCAAGGTGATCCTCCTGCCTCAGCCTTCCGAGTGCTGAGATTACTGCTGTGTCCAGCTACAATGTCCATGTCCAGCTACGATGCAACTTTTAAAGGACTACTTCCTTCTCTCATCATTGCTGTACTCACTCTCAATGAAATCACACATAAATTTAGTCTTCCTTCTCTATCTTTAGCCTTGAAAAGGAAATTGCTATTTTGCTTTTCAGTAATGGGTCAGAAAAGGAAACTTTTAAAGTAATACCTCCATGCCAATTTACTGGAGGGTTATCTGTGGAGAAACAGGCTAACCCTGCGGTATTCTTAAATTACAGTTATACTGCCACACAGGAGAGATGCTTGACAGCAGAACATACACATAATCAATGTCTTCACAGAAAACCAGAGGTTTCAACTAAAGAAAAAGAATTAACTTTAGTGCCTAAAGCTGTCAGCCCCAGAATATACAAAGCATAGCTCTAATCTTAAAAACTGTCTACCTTCTGCAGAAACCGAAAAACTCACGACTTTCCAATGATGAGCCTGACCATTGTAACAGTCTTTGCAGAAGGAAAATGAACAAATCTTCCAATGGGAAGAGAGCCACCTCTCCAGCGATGATCCCTTGCTTGCTTCCTCTCTCCATGTCAGGATGGCCTTGAGAGCACTGCTTTCCTCACACACACTTTTTCGCAGCCCACCAACCACTAATTCTGCTACAGAAAGTCAATTTGAAAACAAAGTACAGCATGTAAAAGTCATTACCAATGAAAGGCTAGAATGAATTCACCCTCAATTTGGTGAGAAAAGGTCATTTTCAGAAGAGAGAGATGAGGGGGAAGAGAAAGGGAAATCACAAACGAAGGACATGCCAAGTATAGGGACTTCAATGGGGTAAACTCACGCCGTAAATGAGAGTTGAGATTAAGACCAAGAATGAAGACGGGGAAGGAGAATTCAAGCAGGAGGCAGGGAGGGGAGACGAAAGGGCGTTAAAGACATAAACAAGTTGTATTCTGTACATGTATCCACACTGAAGATTACTGTAAACTACATGTACTAATAAAAAAATTTAAAAATTGTGACTAAGTCAGGTAAGGGACACATTAATTCCCGTAACTGTGGCAAGCATTTCAGTGTAATGTGTAATAAGTCAATGCACTGTATCTTACATAGATGTACTTTTATTGTCAACTGTAAACTATAATAAAGCCAAAAGGAGAAAAAGAAATAAAACATGAAGTACATCATATAATTGTATTAGTAAATAAACCTTTATCATTCAGACAGAAGACAGTGATTTTCAAGGCTCTTACTTTGAGTCAAAAAGTAAGCTCGCTCATTCACTCATATCTCACCTACCAATTCTACTGAGAGGGTAAAAGCTTTGAGACAGTGGTGACCTTGACTTTATTTTTAACCTCCACTTATATTGGGGGTGGGTGGGTATGCAGAATAGAACTCAGGACCTTGCGCTCGCCAGGCAGGCGCAGGGCCACTGAGCTACATCCCGGCCCAGCCTCCACACACTTTACGAGACTCTGGAAACACTAACAAGATAAGGAGAAGGGAAGGGCAGCACATTTGCTCAGCACCAGCTGCACACACCTTTTTGCACAGCACTTTATTTAATCTTTACAACATTACAAAGTAGGCAGGTTACAGAGATAATCCACTGATGAACATTTTAGAGACAAATGCCCAAACTGCAACCCAAAACCCACTTATTTACTGCCAAGTGCCAACACTGCAATTAAATCTGCATACTGAGGTTTTAGTTAGAAAAAACTCACACATTAACATCTTTTGTTTTAAAAGAAAACAAAAGCGTGCCATAGGTTGGCCCATGCTGGCTAATACTCACACAAAGAGCCAGACACTGCTTCCTCTGGCTGGATGGAACCGCTTGGAGAAGCTATCGCTGGTACACCAGAAAGAGAGATGAGCCACAGATGACACTGAGCACTGAACAATCAAAGACTGGTTTAGATGTGGTCAGGATATGCATGTAAGGTTTTCAGCCACGGCAGATGAAGAGTGCTAACTACCAGACCTTGTTCAGGCCAAGATTTAACATTCATCTATTTGCTACAAACTTCTGAATTTAAGAAATAGCCAGGCAAATAGGGTCTGATCTCAGGTCTCCACATGTTAGCTGGACAGCCTCTTAGTTTAGGCTTTGTTTTTTGGTGTGTGTGTGTGTGTGTGTGTGTGTGTGTGGTACCGGGGATTGAACTCAGGACCTTAAGCTTTCCAGGCAGGCATAGTGCCACTGAGCTACATCCCTGGCCCCTGAGTTTAGGTTTTTGCTTTGTAAATAAATGATAAGCAATGTCCGCAATCTTCAGTTTTATTATGAGGATCAATGGCGAAAGTGTGTGAAGAACATCTATTTACCACAAAAACATTAGACAAATGGGAAGAATGAATATTATGTATCAACTGTGCAGGAAGAAAGTTTAATAAGGAAAGCACTGGACAGCCCCAAATCATGCTGGTGGAATGGGAGGTCATTCTAGAATTTACAAAACAGAGAAGAAACAAAAACAAAACATTTAGGAATACTCCTCATAGTGGTTACTCCTTTGCCTGTAACCAAAAAGGATCATGGAATGATTCCTGTTAGGGTGAAATCCTGGAACGAAAAATAAAACAGGGTACCAAGGAGGCAAGAGCCAGGAACTGGCATTTTAGAGAAGGGGTATATCTCAAAATCAGGACTAACCTCAAAGATTACTCACCATGAAGACAGAATTGTAACAGTAAAAAGGAACCCTACAAACCAAGAAAGGCACAGGAAAGAGGCTCTTCCTTTCCCTACTAAAGGGACAAGAGGCACTCTAGGTCCTGTCATGCCAAGGAACAGGTCATTCTGTCTGGAGTCCCTTGAAGCATCCAAAGCAGGATGGATGAGACAGGAGGATCACAAGTTTGAACGCAGCCTGGGCAGTTCAGCAATTTAAAAAATTAAAAGGGTGGGAATATAGCTCCTTGCAAAAGCCCTGGGCTCAATCCCTGGTACCACAAACAAAGCAAAGCAAGGCGAGGCACGGCAAAACAAAACGCCCCCATCAGCAAAGTTCTCCATGCACCAAGTTCACTAAGGTCTATGCCCACCATCATTTCCACTCACCTGCAACCTCAAATGCCAGCTTCCTTTTGCCTTTGGCAATATGTACGGCTACCATCTTAGACATAATTTCCACTTACCTCTTCCCTCCCACCCGGTTTAATGTCTCATCTCCCACTGGCTGTACCCAAACCTCCCTGTGCCTTCTACTGAGGACCAACTCACCAGCTACTCCATGGCTGGGAGAGAAAAGCACTTCTGCCTCTCATTTTAAAAGCTGTCATTCCCCTTCCTCAAGACTTGGCTCGAGTGCCAGTCCTTTCACTACTGTTTGCTGCCATCCACAAGCACACCCTCATCACACCGCAGACTCCTCAAAAGAAAAGAGATGATTTGTGCCGGGCATCTTTTCCCTGAGTTTCAGGCCACTAATATGTAATACACAATTCTTTCCATGCCAACATCACTCTCAACAATTTTTAAATTTTTGTTATTTTTAAAGTTCTATTTTTACTAATACCTATTTGCAGCACATAATTACTTTGGTCAGAGGGAGTCGGTACATTATGCAATGTGTCAATTCTTTTTATGCCCCCCTCCCAGCTTTTGGTCCTCTTTTCATTTACAAAAAAATAATTCTGTTTCCTATTACCTTTAAATTAAACATTTAAAAAATTTCTACGTTTGTAGTACATAGCGATTACACCATCACAGGGAGTCTTTACATGGACATAACACATCTTAATTCCTCTTTCATCCCCTATTTTTGGCAGTAGACCACTGAGCTATTATCTCCTTTCTACTCCAAATAGAGGCCATAAAAATGGCCTCGTAACAGACTGCTGTGTGATCGCCCCAACCTCTATTCTCCCCTTCTCCTTAACACCAAAATTCACCAGGTCTTTCTTGCAACCAAATGTGATTTAAAAAAAAAAAACACACTTATTTTTTGAGGCAGGATGGCCTAATTTCACCTTCCATTTTTAGAATCTGCCTCTCAGAAATATAACTCTGCCTGTAATCTTAAACCAAGGTGTGACCCTGAGGATGAGCCATGTGCTGAGAAAGGTAGGGTAGAAAAAGAAAGGTGGTCTGAACCTCAAATGACACCACAGACCTGGCACTGCAGACCTCTTTTCAGATTCCTTTCAGGTAAGAGAAATAAACTCCACATTTATGCCTCTAATTATTTGAAGTTCTTCCCCACTGTACTATGCAGCTCAGTGTAATCCCAACTAAGACAGGCCATGGATTAAACAATGACGAACAATAAAATGAGATGCAGGATCTTCAATATGATTCATAAAGAAAGCTGCAGAGAGACTGAAAGACCAAGGATTCCTAACCCTTCGTCAGTGCAGGAAATCCTACTGAATGAATCTTCTGGGCTCCAGGGTACACCATTTGTGTGTTATACACCTTCAGACAAATTCCTAATTTGCTTTTGGTTTCCTATCTCTTAACCTTTTCTTTTAAATCTCTATAATTATCTACAATAAGCTTTTAGGAAAGTACCACAAATAGGTTAAAAAAGAAAAAAATAATGGCCAGGGATTTAGCTAAGTGGCATGGCACCTACCTTGAAAGTACCCAGGACCAAAAAAAAAAAAAAAAAAAAAAAAAAAAAAA
>NW_022900917.1:72944931-72963798 GCF_012274545.1 Fukomys damarensis
AAAAAAAGATAAAACTTCAAAAACTGCGCATAAGCTGTGAGTTTCTAAGAATAGCAGGGTTCACTTTATTCTTCACTCACCCATTCCACATATCACACTATAGGCTACTACCTCATGGCCAGAATGCTCATGAAACTCCCCTGAAAATCCAGCAAGAAGGAATGGCTTTTGCAGAGAATTAAAAAAAAAAAAAATCTATGATGGAATACGTCAAAGAACGTAGTGAGCACAGGACCTATTCTGTGACTTGGAATGAACCCTTATCTTCCGTGAAGGCTTTTCACAGCTGCTTCCCCGCCACGGAAAAGCCAAGTGCACCCCAAGGTTGGTCTGCACTGGAACTGCAACGGTACTGACAGCGCACCAACCTGGAAACTACCTCAGTGCATTGGGAGCTTTCTGAGGCCTGGGCCCTGCTGCCACCCTGTTTGTGTCAGTGGTGCTAAGAGTGCTCAACAAATGGTGGTTAAATAAAATTAAAAGTAAAGAATAAGACAGTCAGGCAAGATGACATCCACTCCTGAGACACTACCCCCACCGTCCTTTACACATCATCCGCTAGTCTACACTGACAACTGCAAAGCTGGGTAACACTGTGGCTGAGGAGATGAATAAGGAGTCAGGTGCACTTCCTGCAAAGACCTAGAACTGTGTACGGACACAGAGCTCAAGAAAGACCCTGAACACTGAGGCAGGAGGGCACGGAGGGAGAAACCAAGGAAGAGCCAGCGAAGAAATGGCTGCTGCACTGTTAGTCACTTCTACAGGAAGGGCTAAAATAAGGAACAGGAAACTCTACAAATGGGTGAAGCTGAAATCACCCACTAATAAAGCTTCTATGCTGAGACAAAAGGAAAAGCACTTAGTAGTCTGATGGAATCCATGGATCAGGTGGTATTTTCTGGTGAGGAACATGCTGTGCCATGGGGAGAGAGGGCCTGGGTGCTGCTGCATGGTGAGAGGGAAATACAGAAAGAACTGCTATTTGCCAAGCATGTGTGTGCACCAGGCACTGTACCACAATTTTCATGAACATTTTTGTCCTCATAGCAACCCAGCATCCACAGCTGAAGGCAACTAACATGGTAAGTTGAAACATTCACTGTCCACCCTGTGCTCTAGCAGCAAAGTCACCTCACCACCCCAGGTAATCTCCCCAACAGCCCACCAAGGGTGTAGTAACACCTCCTCTACAGATATGGAAACTGAAAGGGTCCTTTCTCAAGGTCTTCAGTGACAGAGCTGGGACTCTGCCCCATGTTCATATAACTTCAAATAAGGACTAGACACTCGTACTTGAAGAACCAAGCCCCCTTCCCCCAGAAAAGACAGTACTGGTGGAAATGTCAGATAGAAGGGGCAGCAGGGGGAAAAAAGATCAGCAGGGCAGAGCCTCAGGGCTGACAGCATTCCCTGGTTTGCCACAGCAACACTGGTCTGCTCCGGAGAGCTGGGAAGATGTCAGGCAACCCTAAAACTTGGATTGAGACTTAAAAGCTGGGGCTTCTGCTTTACTGAATGGAAATTATAAGAAAATTAACAAATGCAACAGTAATTTATGAGAAGTTACTCCTACAGTCAACATCACTGCCAGCTTTCACCTCCTCTGTAGCAACTATTGTGGGCAGAGAAGAAACCACAAGGCAGCCAGCACCCTGGGGAAAACAAGGAAGCTCTGCACAGGCGGAAATAGAACGGCGCCTCATCTAAGCTGCCACTGCACCGCCTCACCAGGCCAGAAGCAGTTCCAGTGGCTGCTAGTTTTGAGCATTTGTTTGTCCTTTCAGAACACAAAAAGAATCTGGGTACAGCGGTGCACACCTGTAATCTCAGCACTCTTAGAGGCTGAGGCCTAGGTTTAGGTTTAGTTTAGTGTATCAAAATAAAAAAAATTTAAAAAGAGCTCAGAATGTTGCTCAGGGCAAAAGCTCTGGATTCAATGCCCAGTACCTCAAAATAATCGTAAACATTATGGCAGCAGTAAAAGAATAGAGGTAACAATATTAACAGGAATACACGTTTATTTATATAAATGTAATACTATGCAACCACAAAAATAGAGAGCAAGTCTTTAACACAAGGAAACTACCAAACTGTAAGTCAAAAGAGCAGAACATATAGCTATATGCCAGGCATACTTCTACACAATAACTGCTTTGTACAATACTTATTTATATGTGCTGCAAAAAAACTTAACTACTGCTATATACTGCAGACTGGTACATCTTAGTGTATCCCCACCTAGTTAATATTACAATGACTGAAACTGTGCTATGCAATTGTCTTTATAGTTTTCTGTATTTTCATATTAAGACATTACACTTCTAATCAGAAAATAGCATTTTTAATGCAAAACCAAATTTAGCATGTTTTTCAAGATATGAGGCTTAAGTGACATGGTGGAGTAGAAAGCATGTATCACACGCCCCCAGGACTGGGCTCATGTAAAATACAGGGGGCTATGTTTGGTGAAGTGCGCCTGTGGCCCCAGCCACTCAAGAGACTCCCCCCAGCCCAGAAGTATTCTGAATACCCAACCTAATAAAATTTATCACCAATACTTATCTATATCTTACATTCTCCCCTCTATCTCCATGAATGTTTAAATATAAAAATGATTACTCATCATTTCAACTGCCCAAACAAATACACTCCCTCCAGTATGTCAGGAAGATACACCACGTTTCTGTAGTAACCTCAATTATAGTGTTCCATTATCACAAGAACCCCAGAGAAATTCCCCAGCATTTTCTCCCCACTATAGTTTCCTAGGGTAAAAGGAAATAATATATGTACAAGTATCTAGTACTGTGCCTGGTTTCTAACAGATGGTCAAAAGAGAGAAGCTAAATCTGAATCTAACTGACCTGGTTTCTTTATCAAATTAAATATGCTTTGAAAATAAGCACTGGAGAGCCCTAGGCTGGGAGGGAAAAGCATAAATACCGTATGGAAGGTGCTACTGCTGACACAGTTCCTAATCCAGGGATCTAGCTGAGGAAATGAGGTGAGGAGAAGACGAGAAGCAGCAAGTGAAACACACAAAAATAGAAATGAAGACAAAACAACAACAGACCCCCAAAACTTATAAAAGGAGACCAACTAGGTAGGGAAGCGGTGTCAAACTACCAGGTCCAGAGAGAGAAAACTATACATTCGGGTCAGACCCAGGAAGTTTCTACAGATAAATTTCACGCCATCTGTGGTAAAAAATGAAAATGCTGTAACAACTGTGATTTCATCTGTCTTAGAAGCAAATATATCATGGAGTTGCTACAGTCTATTGAATGCAGGTGTCGCAAGTCCCTGACCTTCCGACAGGGATATGTCATTGGTCTTGTCCCAGTGGCACTTCACCTTGTCCTACCCATCCCTGGGATGCCATGTCTTTCAGGACATAAGTGGACGTACATCTTACCTACCTACCTGAAAACAGGACATGGGATCAGAGGGACGTAAACGCTATGGACCCTTCTAAAGATAATTTCTGGATGTAACAATAAGAACTCAGCTCCAGTGCTATCTGGATCCGGTTCAATTCAGCAAACATTTATTGAGTCCTCCTTATGGCAAACCCTCAGGCTAGCCAGGTACTGTCAAGAATGCACAGAACATGAAGTCCATGCCCCGAGTTCAAAATCTGGTAGGAAAGACAGGATGTACACATAAATACGTAACAAAGGGGAGAATGTGAAAATAGTAAAAAAGAAAGATACAAAGGCAACAGAGAAGCGGAAAAGATCATTTCCAGACCAGGGAGACTAAGAAAGCTTCAAAGACAAGATACTCCATATGCCAGGGCATTCCTATGCGACAGTTTTATGCAGGCTTCATGACATAGAAGCAGTGTGTGGAATCAAACTGGCTAAGATAGACTAATGCTTGAACAGGCAAAGTAAAGACAACATCAGCACTTTTGACCACTGCTGAGGCTGCAAGAGAACCTATCTTTCTAAACAGTGAAAGCAACTACTTTCCTCGTTACCTTGGCAGTACTAGAAGTATGCTCAGCTCACCACCGTGTGCTTGGAGGACAGGCTTCCCTCCATTTGCTGAGGCAAATGGACTGCTCCGCCGTTCTGCTCAAGCATGAGGTGTGGGTTGCAAACAGAGTTCTGCAGAAATGCCTAATACTTTTACATACCAGTGTAGAAAAGCAATAGGGAACATATTCTTTTTCCATTTTTCTAAAAACAGCAGATAGACGCTATAGCCAACATTAACAAAGTGAGGAAAGGCAGCACTTTCAGACAAATCCAAGTCATCTCAAGGCAAGAGGGCACTAGGCTCCAGCACTGCTGTACAAACGTGTGCACACCATTCCAGTAGCATCTGCAGCAACCTGCCTCATTTAAAAAATTATTTTGAGGGGGAATGGGATAAAGTTAAATTTTAAAAAACACAAAAACAATTCTGATGCCTCCTACTTCCCTCATCCCTATTTCCTCATCTCCAACCAGACTGCTCCTCCCTCTATGTTTCCATAGCCTTCTGCAGATACCACTTAATACTCATCATCCTGTTATTAACAACAGGCATCATATGTATGAAGAGCACCTGACACCATGCAGGGTGGTGCTCAGGAGAGGCTTGCTAAATAGCACACAGTTCCCTTCCTACCTACGAGGTCCTTGGGGCATCCTTATATGCTACCACCTAATAGAATGCCGGACACGAGTATTTCTCTGGATAAATACCCAACAGCACAGAGAAGATGCAAGAGACCTTCTCCTTTCCTGCTCTGAATCTCAGAGCTGCCCATGGCTGTCTTACAATACCACTCCCCTAGCCATCACCCCATTCCTCTAGGGCAGCAATAGTGAACCTATAGATAGGTTCCCCATTTGTATCACTAAAAGTTGTAAAAGGCTCGCCACTACTGTCAAAAACACAGGAGGCCAGCCCCCTACTGCCCTGAGAGCTCTGAGATGCCAACTAGCCAAAACCTCTGAGGCAATGACCAAATCAGCAGAAGCCAACTTTCTGCAAGGGCCTGGGAGCTACCAATAAGGAAGATCTGAACAGTAAGTCCCACTTCACTCCAGGCTGGCTGGCTATTAATCTAAACTTCCAGGAATTTTAGTGTCCTCCACCTGAAATGGAATGAGAAAGTAAGAATGGGGGTGAAGTGCCTTCAGCTGTCTTCGAAGTAGGCAGAGACTGCAAGGGTTTAATCTTATGCCCAACTATAGAGGTGGCCCTACTTGAAGAAAAGTGATATTTTAAAAAAACCTACACTTGAAGATGATCTAAGTCTGATCTCTTTGTTCTACAGAAGAGGAAATTGTGGCACAGCAAGTGAAAACACTTGGGGAAGCACTTACATGGAACAAAGACATCAAGTAATCAGGGAATGGGTATGCAGGTACTGGATGGCTCACATGTGTTCGAGGATAATTAGTTATAGCTAGATTTAACTCTGTGCCAACTTAAGCATAATTCGTAGTAAGATCAGTTAAAATATGAGGTCTCTTTTTCTACGGATACATAAATAAGGCTATGAAATGTCCGCAGAACTTGCAACTTCATGTCTTACTCAGAGGCCTGCCTCCATGGCTTGTGGATATCTAATCCAAGAAGTAAGGAAGGGCTCTAGACTGACTGCTCTATAACCCCAAGAGCTGCATAAACCAACCAAAGGCCACTGCATCCTGTAAAGCACAATTTACACCTCAGACCATGAACCATCCAATGCCAGTACCAGGGGGTGCCTGCTCACAGCCCTGCCTGCAGACCCTTCCACAAATGGTGTCTTACTACTCTACTCCAAACATTCTCGGTAACTTAGGGAACAGAATTCCTTTGACATGCTGGGAAGAAATAGGGGATGGAGGGGGAATACCAGCAACAGCAATTAAATGAGAAGGCTTTCAATGCTCCCTTTTCTTAAAACTGTGGAGTTTACAGCTAGCTCCTCTTCCTTGAGACCAAATCAGGTGTGTTACAGTTTACAACCAGATGTCTCCCCAAAGCCTCATGCACTTTTGAGTGACTGGACCAAGGAGGCATGATACTTCTCAGGGGATTAGACCGCTGATAAGTTTATAGCTAAATGTGATGCTGGCAGGTGAAGCCTGGTCAGAGGAAGTGGTTGCTGGGGGCGTGGCCTTAAAGAGTACTGCATCTTCCTCCCTCCTCCCTTGACAGCTCTCAGCTTCCCCCTGCCATGTCATGAGCTTCTTCTTCTCTGCCACACTGCCCTGCCTTGGACCCAGCCCATTATGGCCTGGCTACTGTGGGCAAAAACAAAAACTTCTTTCCTCCTTTCAACTGTGGGAGTCAAGTTATTGTGCCTCAGCAGTGAGGAAAGAGACAAGGTGAATTCTCTTCAATTGGAAGGAGACATGAACAAATCAAAGAATTTCTTTCTCTCAAAGTATGTGAAGGCAAACAGAATGCCTAAACAGTTTTGTTGATACAGATTGCTAGCACTGAGGCCAATCTCGGACAGCACATAGTGAGGTAAGACCAAGCTGCGCTTACCTCATGTGAACTGAGTAACCACACCGTAAGTGTCCTAGTAAAGAGAAAGACATTTATACTATCTGTCATATTCTGATCACCGTGTAAGCAAAGTAAAAAAAATACCTGTTCTTAAACTGTGGGCTCTGTAAGTTCAAATACGCCTGTCTGAATAACCATTTGTATAACAGTCATTGTGTGGAGCTTTGCATTTGAAACAAAGAAGAAATCAAAGCCTCTGCTTGTAGTTTCTCAAAGGGATCTGATACCTAATAACTAGTTACAGCTCATAAAGCATAATGAAGTGTTACATGGGCATTAACTGTTAGCTGCCACGTGCTGAAATGCCAAGTGCCCAGTGTAGGTCAGCACTAGGCTAATGCATCTCCAGCACTCTCTCTCCTAGAACTTATAAAACTATTGCGTGATAGATGTTTCTGTCCTCATTTGTACATAACAATGAGGCTTAAGTGATGTAGATAATCAGTAAAGAGGTTAAGTGATCCCAAATCACACAATTAGTAATAGTAGCCACAGTCTTTGTGTAGGAATGACAATGCCAGAAACTGGTAAGGTAGGCACCTAACTTGGAATTGTCTCATTTCATCTTCATAACAACCTTAAGTACTATCTTTATGCTCAACTCACAGATGAGAAAACAGAATTTAAGTAACCTGCCCTGGCAGCTGAGTTAGAAACCTAGGTCTGTTTCACTCCATAGTATGTATCCTCATCCAGTGCCTATCTGTTCCTAAGCAGTGCTATGAGACATCAGGGAAGGCTGTAGGGAGAAGGGGACATGTGACACAGATGCAGTCCATACTGCTGATCTTGCAGAGCACATTCTTCGCTGCTGGGGACTGAGGACTGAGAACAGCCCCCGCACGCGAAGGCAGGAAGAACAGGAGTATGACATTACATGCCCACTTTCATGATTCCAGCCCTCATGTGCCTCCCATAAAGCCTGAGAATTCAACTGCCTACATCCTTTCTACTTTCTTCCTTTTATTTTATGAAATGCAATGCTGCACTGAAATGACTGAAGCAATTTTCACCCCATATAAAATACACATTTCAATACATATGAACAGACTGAGGTAGCTGAATGGCATAAGTGCAACCTTCCCCAACTCCTATTGCTTCATCTCCCCTGGCCTAGCGGATGCTGATCAAACTGAATTAACAGTGTATCCACCTGAAGGCCAGTAAAAGGTGAACAGTAAAAATAAAAAGCACATACAAACATTATAATTCAAACACATTAAGACAGCCAGACAGTAAATGCACAGAAAGAGGTCCTTTTATGATTGTCCCAATAGTTAAAAGAACAGCACGAACTTTTAATGCTCTAATGCAAACATGATCTCACAGAAGACACCCAGAGATGATGAGGGGCCTCTTTCTTCCAGGTTCCTTTTTTCCCAAATCATCTTAATCCTTTTCAACTGCAGCACATTAGAATTAAGTGTAGCAACCCCCTCCCTCCCCATGATTTAGAGGGGGAGAAGCGAGTGGATGCCTCTCAGAAGCCCTTTCAAGTAGTGTTAAGAGAGCTTATAGAGTTGTCAGTTCAGATGTCAAAAGCAAAGGGACTTCAGTTTGCAAAGCTGGTGCTGCTGGTGGGTGCTCGATCTTCCTGTGCAGATGCAATATACAATTCCACCTACACTCTGCAACCACCAGGATTGTCTTGGTTTGAAACTGGCACTACATGAAGAGGTGTCCTCCAGTGGCTTTATTAAACTAAGTGACTCGCTCCTCAGAGGCTGCACCCAGGCTATCAGGCAACAGGCGAGTTGTTGCTCCTCCCTGAGAAGCTGCAGCTGGACCTCAGAGCGGTGTGCACATGGGTCTTAGGCTCACATCATTCTGAGCGGCTCTGGGAATACAGGCTTGCAGGACCAAAGTTAAGATTTTATGTTACTTCTTAACTAATTATACAACTCCCAGATGAATGTGCTGAAAGAATTAAAGCGGTCCAACATGAATATTACCTACAATAATGAAAATAAAGTCCAATAGTAGTAAGATGGTTGCTAAAATTAAGGTACATTCAACAAAACAGAGTATTATGCAACCATTAAAAAGTATAGTTTGAAAACAAAAAAATTAAAAACTTTTTTAGTAAGTACAGAATAAATAAATCTACAGAAACAGAAAGCAGACTTGGATGGGGAGGTGACCAGGGGACTTGTAGGAGAGGAGCAGTTATTGCTGTTGGGTATGGGGGAGTCTTTTTTGGGGGGTAGATTCTCTAAAATACTCTAAAATTATATGACTTTGGAAATAAGGTAAAAACCACTGAATTTTAAAAAACAACCAAATACACAGGTGTTTTTTTTGTTTTGTTTTGTTTGGTACCGGGGATTGAATTCGGGTCCTTGTGCTTTGAAGGCAGGCCACCAAACCGCTGAGCTAAATCCCCGGCTGAAATACACAGGTTTATTATCTTCTTCTAATTCTATTTCTACCAACACTAGCAGTGGCTAATATTTATTGAACACTTACAACTCCATGAGACCCACTGTTACCAGTATTTCACATGGACTCTTTCTTCATTTACTATCGTAATAACTCTTTGCGACACACACTCTTACAGATGGAGAACAATCGTGACCTGTGGGACACCAGAGCCTGACCACACAGTTAACCACACAGCAGACAGTTCAAACCAAAGGATATGATCTCAACTGTCTTAGAAGTAGTAAAAGCACAGGTGGTAACCTTTATCCTATTTTTTTAAAACAACAAATCTGAATTAATTTGGAATAAAGGAAAAAAGAAATGACTGTAATTTTCCAAGTGAAAGTAAGAAGTTCTGAGCATCTGTCCTTTGATGGGCCCTGGGTGCACTTATTCGAGACACAAAGTGTGACAAGTGACCAAGCAACACTGCACCTAATTATTTCTAGAAGGTTTATGATCAGTGTTAAGGCAAAAACCTGTAAAAACACAACAACGTTGACTCTGAACAGCTGGTAAAGGCAAGCCCTCCTAGCCCATGGAGATCTGGACAATACTTTTCTTTGACTAGACACCGTTCTTAAGTCATTTCACTGAGGGTGTTGCTACTTTCTGAGGTGCTTCAATTCATTTCTGACCCATATGTTGGCTCTTCCTCACAATGAACTCAAGACTTAGGGTTTGTGAACCTTAACAGTTGAAAGTATAGCCTTGACCCTCACCCTCTGCTGCTGCCTCTCCTCTGGAAAACACAATAATTCCCCGACTACTTAGAAAATGTTTTCCAGCTCTGCTGTCATCCTGATCTTTGGCATCCCCCTCCAAATATAATATCCAGTTGTGGTGCAGAATCGGGTGGGAGCCTCCCTTGTTGAGGACACTACAAAGTTCCCTAACTTCAGCTTGGCTTTTCCCTGTAGGACTGTTAACCTGCATGGCTGCTATAACCCCAAACACTGCCAGAGCTTAGGACAGAGATCCAGGATTTGGGATTTATTCATTCTGTACCTGATGGGTTACTGTGTGAAGGCCCTTAAGGGACAGCTGCTCCAAATCCACCATCTCACAGATGCAGAAAGTCTAGGTGACTGCTATACAACATGCACAAAGTTCCTGCCACAGGTAACACTGCTCTCCTGGCTCTTGGTCTCCCTGGCAATGTTACTAACTCCTAATGAAGATCCAGCTAACAAAAACACCAGGTATTCTCAGACTTTAAAATGATTAAAGTCTTTCATATTTTAAGAAGAAAATGAAGAGCTCTGAAACAGGAATAGAAAACCACACAACTGCATTAATCTTTCACTGAATTTCTGATCACTTATGGTGTGGCCACACTTCTCTAGGGCAGCCTCGGGCAGCACTATCTTATATTTTTGTTGGAGGAAAAACCAAACGGGTGAGGGAGAAGCTGTATTTATTAACCAACTGGAGACACAGTCATATTTATTCAAATAACGCTCTAATCAACACCCCAGAAGCTGTAAGTCACCTCTTTCCTCTGACTCCACCCCACAAAGGGAGGGATGCTTGATGTTACAGCTGACATCCTAGCTTTCAAGGAGAGATGGTGTGATCTAACTCAATTTGTCAAATAAGACATCTTCATTGCAGCTGGATCCAGCCGAAACTGAATCTCTCCCACACATATCCCGAACACAAAACATAAAAGGTATTTAACAGAAAAAAAAATGCACGTATGCACACACACACAGATTGACTGCTTCATCAAACCACACCAAGAAGGGATGAAATAAAGCCAAAACCACTGCCGAGGGGATGCTGACCCACACTCCCTGTCTTATGGGAGCTCCCCTTTAACGCCGTACTTTCCCACCTCAGGCCTCTGCTCTAGCAGTGTCCTCTAGCTGGCGTGTTCTGCTCACCTATCCTGTACGGCCAAGCAGGCCAGGAAGGTTCAGATCTCTCCAGCTGGAGTATGGCATGGTCTCACATGTTCTCAGAACCTGAACCATCATCACGGCACTGACCCATCTATGTGTATCACAGTCGCTCTGTACCCACCCAGTACTTACAAATACCCATGGATTAGAAACCATGGTGAACTGACTGTCACCCATCTCTCAGCACCTACCGAGCACACAATAGGTGTTTAAACAATGTCAGAATCAAATTAAATCGAACTTAATCTGGTGTGAGGTGATCTTAAGCATTTAAGGTTTATACTGCTAAAGGGGATTTGTCCTGTAAGTTTTAGACAACACTTTCTATAACCCAGGTTAAATGTGTGTATAAGTGTATATAATATGTAAGGAGGAGAGGGCAAGAAAATAGGGATCAAATCCATGATTTTTTTTGTCATCTTCTGTCTGGGAATTCTACCTGGCTTTGCATATAATCACTCCTGAGCCTATAAAAGTACTCCAACCTGAAAATTATACATAAAGCCACGAAAAATCCAAGTGGCCCACTGGGAGTACTCCAGTAAGTACAAACAAATCTGTTTTCATTTCTAAGTTTACTTTTCTTCTCTCAGTGTATGAGATAGTGTGCCAAAAGTGGACCTGGGCATCAGAAAGACCTGGTTTCCAAATCTGCCTCTCCAATTTTCAGCTGTCTCTTTGGTCACACAAGTCTTTCCAATGCTCAGTTCCCCCTTGCTACAAAACTGGAGCAACACAAGTTCACATACAGATGAACATGAAAAATGGACAGACAAAAGTTCTAGAATCCAGCACACACACAAAGAATGCAAGCTAATCTTAAATCTAAGTGCCATGGACACCAGAGTTATGAAAAAAATGAGGGGAATAGCTATTTCTAAGGGAAAGAGTGAGGAAGACACCTATCTCCTCTCGGACCACACTTGAAAGGTTAGGTGACACCACAATGCAATCGTGTTTTTACAACTATCCTCCTGAATCATGATGGAAATGCCAAAGCAGAGAAAAACTGCAGAGGGAGTCTGCAGAGGAGGAAGAACATGGGCTCTGAACTCCCTTACTTGCTGTGTTAACTTGGCCAGCTCACTTCACTTCTCTGGGCAGCATCTTGTGGGGAGCTGGTCCAGCATGTTAAGTAAAGCAGTGAGAAGGCTGGTCAGTAAAGTTTATGTCCCAACTGACTACCAACAATTTGCCAGTAACCCCCCTGTATGACTACTCACACTGAAATTTTAGGATTGAGGCTTTCAAACATGGCAGTTAAATTCAGGATTGTACAATTTAGCAAACATAAGATGCAACCTTATTCTGGCCTTTATTAGCAGGGCAGGTTACTTTCTGAGCCTGTTTCCTCATTTGTAATAACAGGATCCTCACCTACATCAGGCTATTATGAGGAAAATATGAAACGTGGAGTTTGGCACTGGGACTGGAACTTAGTTAAAAGAAGCCAAAGCCTCAAAGCTGTATAGCTACCATTACTAACAATATTAAATACAAGCAAAGCATTAAAAATGTACACCTGATACACAGACAGAAAGGCACAAGTTTTGCACACCAAGTAGGGGAAATGATAGGCATCCACAAAAGCCTGAACAGGAAAACTGAGGCCAAAAGCCAGAGAATCAAAAGGGATTCTGTGTCAAGTCCTGGCCCCATCTAGGCTTCCTTTTTCAAAATCACTAAATCCAGAGGAGGTGACGGAAGACATGGAGTTACAGAGCTGATGTGGAAAACAGAAGATACAACTACAGTTACTGCTTCAAATCTAAAAGCAAAATCCTCTTTGGGGCTTCTCTATGCTTGGTTAGGAAATTTTTACCTTTATTGGCAGTGCATAATGATTACATTCAACGCTGACAGCTTGTTTCTGTACCCAACCATCTTAGTATCTGGAATTTTCCATTCAGTTTTGACAAAGTGTATCCATGAAACGCACCGCTGTTTGTGTGGCACTCTTCACGGAGGACGCTGGATGTGTGTTTGACCCTCATGGCCACTGGCAGTTAGTACAGTGGGGACTCTCCTCCCCTGCACAGAAAGCAAATCTAACTTTGCTCCACCCATCCATACCACCTGTACTTTTTGAATATTCAATCCCACTTTCAATTAACCATCTTTATCCTAGCTTCCACCATTATAGAATTATTTTTCATTTTTTGTATACTGTCAAATAAAAAATAGAAAGAACAAATGATTTTCCTTCAATACTTAGGAAAGTTTCTTAAGTCCAAACCTCAAATGGAATTCCACTTCAACAGGAATGCTTTTGGAAACATTCAAGAATGCACAAGAAATTTTATTTTTTTAATTAGTAACTCTGTTTTCCCTCTCCCAGTAAATAGCTATAAAAAAAGAATAAAACATCTGCCACCCTAGTTTATTCCAGTCTAATTTACTTTATAATTTTCTCTCATTTCTTTCAAGTAAAAGTAACCTGTATTAATTTTCCCCTCCATAAGAATAAGTCTATCACACACCAAGGACTCATATTTGAAGGGTCATGCAGCATGACAGGCACAATTTCCATTTCATTTTTAAGAAAATATTTTAGAAAATACATTTTTATAAAAGTTTAAGAAATCTATAGTAATAGAAAGTATTTTTTAGAAAGAGAAAAATAAAGTAATGAACTGCCTAAGGAAATAGTATTTGTATTACAGGAAGAATGAGCAATAACAACATTCACAAGATTCAAGCACAAACTGGTTTAATCTTTCAAGTTGAACTTTGGTTTGAAGGCTAAGCTATGTCAAGCTCTATTTTGCCTAAGTGGCTCTTGAAACTGAAGGGGAAATTATAATTATGTATCTACACTACCACACTATCTTTTCCTTATTTCCTGAGCACACATCCCTAATTCAAGGCAGTTATTTAGAAGGATACTTTCCAAAGAGTTATGCAACAAAATGTTAATTTGATCATCTCTGAATCATGGGATTATGTGTGCTTTTAATTTTCCTCTTATTTCTTCAATAAATAGGCACAGCTATAATAATTTTTGAAAGTTAAAACAAGGCATTTCTCTTCAAGAAACAAAAGTTTCAATCAAATGGTCACAATACCAAGCAATAAATATTCTCATTGATCACAATGACGAAATACAACAAATGGTTGCAGGTTATGCTACATATTCTTCATTCCGGTATCCCGGGAGGGCCATGATGTTAACAGGACAGCATTTCTGCCCGCAGAAGCTCAGCTCCTAGAAGAGATCTGAGCCACAAGCCCTAGGGGTGTCAGCCCAGGGTGCAGAGGGACCACAGCCAGAGCAGCAGGACTCAAAGACGAGGAACAAGAGAAGACAAGGTCTCTTCAAGATGGTGACATCTGAGCTCAGTCCAGAAGGTGGGGCATGTTCACCGGGGGTGGGGTCCACATGCCATAGCAGGTGCCTTCAGTTCAGTTCTGTGCTCCTTTGAGAGAGGAAGGCTGTGGGCATGGCAGGGAGAGCTAATACCCTCCCTCAGACCACTGGTCCACCCAGGCCCACACACCGTGTAGTAGGCATGTTGAGCACATTTCTTGGGCAATGAAAGACAGAAACATGAAATGCTATCATAAAACATTTGCTCTTCATTCATTAACTTTAACATCTGCTACAAGCATCTCAGCCTCCCAAAAGTCTACCTGCATTTCACTCATTCAGTTATAGTTCAGGAAACAAAGTAGATAGGCTTTTTTTTTTTAAAAAACTTTTAATCACATGATGCCAGTAACAAAATCTGAAAAGAACCCCATGCCATGAAGCAAATATAGTTATCCTGATATTTATTCCACAATTCCTTACAACCATTCTGATGGCTTAAAAATTACTTCAAGCTGCAGCATGTGACCAAAATAAACTTTCATTTAACAATTCAGAGGAAATAAAAAACAAAATGAATGAAAAGATCTATTACATTGCAAGTGTGTAGTGATTTCCTGTTTCTTTCACACTTTTGGCAGCACTGTACCATATCACAGAGTGCTTTTTATACTACAAAATCAACAAAAATCCCTTTTCGGACTGGCAAAATGAGGCATCTTACTCAAATACCAATGGCTTTCCATTAAATTACAGAAAATAACAATGTAATTAAGAACCATCACCTCGTTAACAAAGTGCTTTGTCATAAATACCCCCCCTTTTGGTCTTTTGAGACAGGGTCTCACTATGTAGTTGAGACTGACCTGGAACTGACTATGTAGCCTAGACTGGTCTCGATCCTCCTGCCTCAGCCTCTCGAGTGCTGGGATTACAGGTGTGCACCACCATGCCCGGCTTACAGATAACCCTCCTTTCAGATAATCCAAATATATATCAGCTCTCAAGCTTTCCTTTCAGAATATCAAAGTTCCTCCTTTTCTCCACTACCTTCTGAAGCTTCCTGCGTACTCAATGCTCTGTCACTAATGTGAGAGGCATAAAAATGGCTCAATTACTCTCCCCACCTCAGAGTCAACTGCAGTATAGAGTGTGAAAGCATCTCTCTCCATATCTCAGTCTACTACCTCAGGCTGTGTTCCTTTCCTTTTCATTTGATAACACTGAACACCTTCATCACCATCAGAATGACCAATAACTTGGCACCTACTGTGCAGCAGACCCTCAGCCAGGCTTTTAAAAAGATTAATTTTATTCAATTCTCATTTCACTCCATAAAGTCAGTGTATGACCCCTATTTTAAAGATGGAGAACCCAAGGCTCAAAGAACTGATGCACAGAGAGGTGTAGTACATGGAGGAACAGTAAGTACTGTGACCAGCATTCGAAGCCAGAAATCAATAGTGTTGAGAGAGCAAGTAACCACCCTAGTGGGAAAAGACAAAGACAGAGTTGGGAGGGAGACTCTGGTCCTGACTTGGCTGCCTTCAGTTTATGGAGGGTACAGCGGCTCCGCTGCTAGAGTGCGTCCCCTACATCATTCCACTGATGACTCCTGGGGCTAGTCAGGAAGAGGCAATCTAAGGTTAAAAAAAAAAAAAGCAAGCCTGTCATAGGAAAATTCTGCAAATCCATCAAGCTTAATTATTCTGCAGGGTTGAATTTAAAAAGTTAGTAAGTCTGTTATAGAAACATTTATTTTATGATATGGTGAATCAAGTCAAATGACTGCAGTAAGTTTCATGGTGTTTTTTTAAAAAAGCAACCTTTAGGCACTTTCATGATCATGAACTGTATCACTGGGAAATGAGATTTCCAAGTCAGACACCAGAGCGGACCAAGCTGGACATGATGCAGACTATCCAGCTCTAAATGCTACCTGGTCACTGGCCACCCCAGAGATGACATCTGGGATTAAAATAATGCAAAAAGGACCAGGCACCTGCATCTACCGACGGGACCGGGAGCAGGTGTGCTGTCAGCCCCTCTGCCTCATGCTGGGACCAGAAAGAGCACCTGGAGGAACTGCCCTGACTTCCGGAAGACATCTGGGAGCCTGGCAGGAGAGTCTGACAGAGATCTCCTGAGAAGCAGTACAAGTTGCTCAATGGAACAGTCATATATATACCACTGGTTGTTCAAGTTGACTGAATTCAAATCAGAGCCACCCAGCAGCAAGACATACAAATTACAGTTTAGTCATGAATGTGTTAAAAATACAACTGAAAATTCGGGTAGCTGAAGGAACCAAAGTGAGGACAGAATGTCAAATCGAGAAGATGGGGCTGTGGCTAGTGTTTAGCAAAATTCAAATACCTTAAAAAAAAAAAAAGATCATGGAAATGGATCCAACAACTGCTAGATGACTCAAACAAGACTAATATGAGTTATTGGAAAAATGAAAAATCAGAAGACAGCACAAAGGGTATAAAAAGCCTATTGACAGAAGTTATGGACGAAAACATTTTTAGACATGGGAAAATAATTAACATACATAAAAGTGAGGCATACAGAATTCCAAGTAGCCATGATCAGAAAAAAATAGTCCACACCACATCATAATTTAAATAGCATAAATCCAACACAAGAATAGAGCTTAAATGGCTCCTAAAGAAAAGCAAAAAATCACTTATAAAACAAAACTCATCAGAATTACAACATACTTCTGGACACAAACCTTAAAGCAAGCAAGGAGACCTTAGATGAAGTGCTTCAAAGCTTAAAAGAAAACAACTTCCAACCCAGACTGATATATCCTGCAAACTTATCTTTCAAAGTTGATAGAGAGATAAGATACATTCACAATGAAGAATACCTAAAGAAATTCATGGACACCAAACCAGAACTCCAAAAAATTCTCAAGAAGAGCATAGAAAGAGTCAAAGAAGCAAATAATGGCAAAGATCCAATACAATGAAGTCATCATGCAGGAATAGCAATTAAATAGAAAGGAAAAGAAAGCAAAAGAGTAAAAACTAAACTATACAATGACAGGAATAAGTCAGTATCTAACAATTATAGCTACTAATATAAGTGGACTCAATTCACCAATCAAAAGACACACATTGGCAGAGTGGATCAAGAAACAATCTAATGGTATTCCATATACAAGAAACACATTTAGTACAATGGATGCTGGAAAATGGGAAGAAAGTGTTCAAATGGGAAGGGGAACAAGGGAGGAGGGAGGGAGAAAGGAAAGAAGGGACAAGAAAAAAGTCAAAATGGAAAAAAGCAAACAAATCTTCTGTACAGAGGGAGGAGAGGAGGATTGCGGGGGCATAAGATAAAATAAAATAAAATTTATTAAAAAAGAAACATTTAATACAAAAAGAAATTCATAGTCTAAAAATCAAAGGATGGAAAACAATATTTCATGTAATGGTAACCCAGAAAGAAGCAGGAGTAGCTATTCTATACTCATGTGAAATGGACTTTAAGCCAAGGCTGATCAAGAGGCAAAGAAGGATATTACATATCGGTTAATAGAACTATTCAACAGGAACAGATAATAATTATAAACATACTGCGCTAAAACACTGCAGGTAAGGTCACAAAACAACACTAATGGACATAAAAGATGAGATAAACATTGATACAGTTCTAGTGCGGGACCTCAATGTTCCACTATCACAAATAGATCAACTAAACAAAAAGTCAACAAAGGTATATCACAGTTTAACAGATATATCGTGTTCCATTCAACAGCAGAATATTCTCTTCAGCAGCACATATTACTTTCTGTGAAACAGAGTACATCCTAGCTCATAAAGCATGCTTAAGTAAATTCAAAAGAATAAAAATTATCCCATATTACCATGCAACAATGAAGCAAAAAGAAATGACAGAAACTGCAAACATAATGGAA
Organism: Fukomys damarensis; assembly: GCF_012274545.1. Classification (NCBI taxonomy): domain Eukaryota; kingdom Metazoa; phylum Chordata; class Mammalia; order Rodentia; family Bathyergidae; genus Fukomys; species Fukomys damarensis. The sequence continues at coordinate 72,962,996 of NW_022900917.1, forward strand.
ATGAACACATTCTTGAATAATCAATTGTTATGGCGTAAGGAGCCATACAGAAACTTTAGAATTGAAAATACAATAGAGGATATAAAAAGCTCAGTGGGAGGGACTGGTGATTTAGCTTAGTGACCTGGCTCACAAGGGCAAGGGCCTGAGTTCAACCCCAGTACCAAAAAAATTTATCAGAGGAACAAAGAGAAAGGAGATACAATAAAAATGAACACTCATATCAAGAGTGTCTTGGAAGAAACTGAAAAAGAATTCAAAGAAAAAATGCCTGAAAGTTTCCGATTTTGGCAAAAGAAACCATAACAGTTACAGTAAGAGAACTCTTAACGCTGATTTTAGAGAAACTCACACCAAGACGCCTAACAGTCATTTCTTTCTGAAAACCAAAGACAAAACTTGTGAAAGTAACAAGAGGCACAGCGGCTACCATCTTCATCCAGGCTCCGTGCAGCATGAGGCCAGCTACACAGCGGCCCTGCTCACTTGGCTGTGGTGCAGCAATGTTTAGTGTCAAGGGTGACTTTGTGATATGGTCCAAAGTGTTCCTAAGCAGTGTGAGCATGAGGGAAGAAAAGGCTTTTCTTTTATATAGCACTCAGGAAGAGAGAGAAATAAAGGAAGATGAAACATGCAATAATAATTCAGTCATGCACTTGAGACTACAGAGAAAGAAAACAGCACATCCCTCCAAAGAAGTGCTCACTGGACCATTGTGGCACAGTGAGCGGCAGATTCTCCCTTGCCAGCAGCCGCAGCCTTGCTGTCCTGGTGAGGCAGCTTCTGTTCTTTTACAAGCAGAG
>NW_022900917.1:72964221-72987462 GCF_012274545.1 Fukomys damarensis
AGAACAAGAAGACATTAAAGATCCATGTGCTGTGCTCAAAGCCCACAGCCTGGACAAAGCTGGCCGCCATGGTGCTGCTAGTCTTAGAAAGTTTTAAAACTCTGAACTCCTGAAATTGAGGTCTAATCCCAAGTGGGGGTTCTTCAAGACTCGTAATAAAGGGTTTCTGTACCCTGGTCCTACTTTTCAGAGGCTTGTAGGAGATTCTTTCTCTAGACATTACTATTTCCTGGGCAGAATCCCGGGAAAAGCTATAAAAACATGCTGGTGGAGCTGCCCTTTGCCAGCTTCTTCCTTCTCCAAGCTGCTGCAGATGAGTGCAGATGTGGACTTCTACCACCTGGACTCCTGGGACCTTAAAGTCTATTATAACCTGATATTCCTCAAGAGCTATGAGGGGAATGTGAAGGACCTGGGGTTCAACTTTACCATGGTGAAAAACAGACTGGGGGAGACCCAGGGGACTGAACTAAAACTTGGTGGGAAAGGTATCCCTGTCATCAGTGCCAACTGCTTTGCATGATCCACCTGGTCGCCGACTACAGGCTGAACAAACAGATCCTCCTGCACTGTCCTGCTTTGTGACAGGGCTGGGCTGATGTCATCAGCGGCAATGGCTGTGTATGTTTGATAAGCAGGAAAGATGAGTATTCATTTATGGTGCACAACTCCCGTTAGTCTGGAGGACCTAAAATCATTTACAAACTTATTTTGGAGGATATTCTACCAATCATCCTGTCATTAATGTCTTTTGGAGAGGTGTAGAATGCTTCATTGATGAAGAAAAGTGTAAATTCTCAAGTTTGTAAAAAGTTGCTCTTATCCCTTTAAAAAAAAAAATAATGCAAAAAGGTGGCTCAGAAACCATCACGTGGCTCAACATAAATGTTTACCGAGTGATCAATTAATTCAAGGCAATTATTCTTGCTTTGCACTAAATAATCACAGGAGAAGGTGGTGAAGTTAAATAAGAGGGTGTCTTTAAGACAAAGATCACTGGTTCTCACTCTCACTATTCATAGAGTGTGGCTGGGCACCACCAGCAGCATCACTTAAGATCTTGTTAGAAATGCAGGATATTGGACTCTGTTCAAAATCAGCATTTAACAAGCTCCCCATTGACTTGTATGTACACACAAGTTTGAGAAAACACTGATCTAGGTCTCTGAAACACATTTAAAGCAAGCTGGAGAAAGGCAAGAAAACAAAAGTACTAATGTATGAGAAATGTCTACTTGTACCCTATAGACACAGATGGGTATTAGGTGTTTTGAATTAAGGAATACCAATGCAAGATAAATGGTGTCAATTATCTACCATCGAAGAAATTAGAAAATATGCCATATTCTTAGGATTTGGGAGAAGCAGGGCAAAGCCATCCAAGCTGTGCATTTACCACTTTTTGCCAGCACTCATTTTAGTGTTCTGCACTAAATGTCAACAAAATATACCTATTTACATTGCCATTAAAAGATTCCAAAGCAGATTTAAGACCCAGGAGGAAAGCTGGAATGATGTTAAAATGCAAATAAAACCACCAAAGAACATTTAAGCGGAACTATTTCTCCCAAATAGTTCAGTCAGAGGCAAAAACCTCATCCAATCTCAAGCAACCAGTTGGAGAACTTCAGCAAAAACTGAGGTACAAGTGACTTTTGGAGATAGTTAAGGTCTTAGGTAATCATGTATTGATGGTTTTGGCCCTGCATCAGGGACAAAGGATCTTTCCCCAGTCAATCTGCTTACTTTTGTTGGCCAAACCAGCTTTCAGTAAAATAATATGAATTTATTCAGACAAGGTCTCATCTAGCTTCCTAGGCTGGCCCAGAACTTGCAATACCCGTGTCTCAGCCTCCCAGAGTGCTGGGATTACAGGTGTGCACCATACCCTCTCCATCAACACATAAATAGCACTCAAATAAAAATTAACAAGGCAATAAATGGACAGTTACAGAAAGCTACTTGAAAAATCGACTGTGGTGATCTGAAAAATGTTATCAAATATTATGAGTTTATTACAGCCAATGTAAACATAAATTGTATAGCTTGCCTATCAAAATCCATAATTTCACACCAGAACAGGAAAAACCCAGGATATTTCTATTATTAAATCACTAGCTCTTAAGAGCTCTTCACAAAAATCATTCACAGAAGGTAGATGCTTCCAGAACTAAACTCATGGCAGCCACCTTAACTCATGTGACCGGCTCCAGAGACAGCGAGATGACAGAATAGTGGTGGGTCTGCTCTTGCTCTGATTTTGGTCTAGGGATAAGAGAACCAAGCCCAGGGATCGGAAAGGAGAATGTAAATCCCAGCTCTAGTTATACTCAAGCTATATGACTCTGCAGCTCCTTCAAGACCTGGTTTATTCACCAAATAATGACACTAACTGATCCAAAGCAGCCACGAGCAGAAAACAAAAGACACAGAAGGAGAGTTCCCCCATCTTGTTAATGGAAAACACTATAAAGATGCAAAAATACCTTTTTTCTACCTCTCAAGACACTACAGCCCCTCTCCCCTCAATGCAGAGGCTCTAGGATCTGCTGCCTGCCTACTGAACTCCAGTAATGAGAGCTACTCCAGACTTCCTCTGCATGCCCTATTGCTTCTCTCAGGGTCACAATCTCCCCAAGGCACCACACAGTGAACCAATCGGATCAACTTTTCAGTAGCGATGTGTTACTAAGAAAAGCTTAGGTGCTGGTCAATGCTATCAAGCAACACATGTATGCATTTGCTCATTCCAGATCTGGTTTGTGATCTGGTTATTTACATGATCAATGTTGGAATGAGAGTAAAAGGAAGTCCTTGCCCTGAGGAATTCAGGTAACAGGAATAAAGATACACAGTAAAGGAGGAGGGATAACCTGCTATAACTACTTGGAACTGACCCAAACAAAGGGTAAGCCAGCCAGGCCAGCACTCAGGGCGCCAATATAAATAAAGGATCAAGTTACACTTGTTAAGTAACTAAGTGGAGAGAAGTATATCACTGCATTCTCCCTGAGAGCAGTTTTAAGTGTAGTGGGAGGGTATGGGGTAATAATTTATAAGTGAAAGATGGTAAGAATAAACTGGGATATGTCAGATCCACAGTGCACCTCATGAAGTTGCCTTTTCCAAGAAAGATGAGTTCAGTCACTTACAAAGCTGAGTGAGGTATGCAAGTCTGAGGGTCAGAGCAGAATAGCCTGGGACAAGACAGGTGGGGCACAATTCTGATCAACAGATTTTGTTTTCTAAAGCCCAGGCTACAGAATAAGTATTTCATTTTGAAGGGCTCCCCTAGTCTCAGGCTGACCCTTACTGAAAAAAAAAAAAAAAGGTAACTGAATGAGTAACATATTCATTCTATAAATACTTAATGTGCCCTACATGGTCACTAGATAGGCAGTGAATAACCAGCACAAGCAACAACCAGTAAGACATACATACTTATCAGGTAGTTTGTTCAAGACAAAGATGCACCTAGAAACCAGCCACAAAAATGGAGAGTTCTGGGCGCCCTGATCCTGCAGTGATGACAAACCTTTCAGAGCTTTCAATGACAGAAACAGTAGGCTGCAGCATATGTGCTCTAGGGGTTTAGGGCCTAAGTCTGGGAATTCTATAAAACTTCACTGAGAAGGATCTTAAGTATCAGAGGCAGGATGGGCTTCAGAGAGATCCTGTATCAGTTTGGTGAAGCTACAGCATGTGTGCCACTGCAGGCTGTTTGTCATGTAAAATCTCTAAAGGGTTTGCCATCACTGTCCTACACTAACCCTTCTTGATCAGATGGAGACAGTGTGGTCTGTGCCTCTAGAATATGCGGAAGGAAAGAAGGCTCTTAGACCAGGAGAATGCACAAAGGGATACACTCACAGCAGACCACTGAGAGCCAGGAGTTAAATAGGGAAGAAGCATGGAAAGACACTTCCATGTCCTTAAAATTCTACCATGCAGACAAGGACAGAGTCACAAAATGGGGATTTTGAAATTCGATTTAAAAATCTCCCAAAGAACTGCAATGTCCTACACTTCCTCTAGTGGGCTTACAAATAAATCTCTGAAGAAACTGCTAATTCCATTCTCAGTTTGCTTTCATTCTGAAAACAATACTTGCAAAAGAGCTGCCAGGAAGGGTACTACACCCCTACCCCCAGTAACCTTTTTCCTGGTATAAGGGAAAGAAACAGGCTTGGTGGTTTCTCTGATGCATATAAGTCAGGGTGACTGCCATGCCCAGTGTCTCCTCTATCAGAGAGAGCTCTATTATTTTGTTCATGAGGGGCACCTGGGACCAGGACAAACACCCGATTCCCATGCTGGCCAATGATAAGTGGCAGCCTGCTGTGAAGGGCTCTGTTCACATAGCAATGGTTCCCAAGGTTTTTGGTCTCAGAACTCCTTAATTCTCTTTAAAAATTTAGAAGTTCCAAAGAAGTTTGTTGTTCTTGTTTATAGTGGGTTGTATTTTACATTTTCTATAATATTAATTTAAAAAAAAGTTTCTAAGCCCCCAAATGTACATTTAACATGCTGTTGAAGGATGACATAATCATACACTGTGTAGTTCCATGAAGATTTATGAGAATAAGGGTCAAAGGACAAATACTGCCTTGAGATTGCTATGAAAATAGTGCTGACCTCTCAGACCCCCGGATAAATCTTGAGACCCACCCCAATCTGCGACCATACTCTGAGCACCTCTACAACAGGGGCTAAGCCAGTCAGTGCAGCTTCATCCGGAATTTGAATTAGCAAAGAAGAAAAGGCTCGGTGAGTTAATAGCAGGAAAACAAAGGCATTGGGTGGTAAAGATGCAATCAACTGCAAAATGTCTTATGAAATATTTATATGCTTGCCAAGTTAAAAAAGCTTGGTTTACTTATTTCCATCTATCATCTTAACTTCAACTGAGTGGTGCATGCTTCATGTAAGATTATAGAAATATCATAATATAATCCTTATATTAACTGGCAATTGTATTGATTTCTGATGTCATGAACCACTTGCCTTGGGTTCTCAATGATACAACACAGTGCAGATAAGTCTCCAGGGTAACAAAAATGAATGGAATCCAAAGAGAACCTCTGTAATAAATTCTGAATGTTAGTTAAGCGTGCTAGTCCTCTCCAAATAATCAAATCCCGACACACCCATTAATTAACAAGAAAGAAGTTGTTAAATAATCCTATCAGGAAACAAAAGTTGGGTGTATATGGAAGGGGATGAAGGGAGAGGGTCTCTTCCATCTCTGGAGGATTTCAAAACACTACAGGTTTGGCTTAACCTCAAATACTGCATTTCAAAGAGCTTGGATGACACACCTGTTTTTGTATATTTGTGTTTTCATAGTAGTCTTTTAACATTCCTCTACCCTAAATTTGAAATTTCACCATTTGCCAAAACATTTTCTCTTGTAAATTAGAAAAGTGTAGGCAGGGCCAGAATTGGTAATAGACTTCCCTGAGCCTGTAACCTAATCCATATAAAGGTAGTGAGAACCAGTTCCCCATGAGGGTGGTCCGAGAACTTGCAGCTGCCATTTACCCTGAGCAGTCACCATGCACCAACATGAAGTGTAAGGTGTCCAACAGCCATTACCTCATTTCTGTCCCACAGCAAGGCTTTAAAGACACATTATGCTCATTTTACAAATGCAGCTAAGGCTTGCCCTACATCCTAGGCACTAGGGGTAAGAGGTCCAAAGGGCCCATGACATTTCACTCTCACAACAGACCCACATGACAGTTTGGTATAAACACCACAAGTGAGAGTAAGGTGCACACATATGGGGATGCCTGCAGCCAAGCACTGCTCAGCAACTTGCCCAAAACAGCATGGCTAATGTTATGCTGTAGATTTAGAATGTTCCTCAAAACTCTTGTGCACTCAGAGGCAGGGCCTTTAGGAGGTGACTAAATCATGGGGGAGCAATACTCACAAGTGGATTCAGCAGCTGAGTGTGCTGTTAGGAAGCTGGGCTTAGTTGGGAGTGGGAAGTGTCACTGGGGGCATGTACTGGAAGCATCTATCTCCCTCCCAGCTCTTTCTGTCTCTGCTCCTGCCTGCCATGATGAGAGCAGCTTTCTTCCACTGGGTCCTTCCACCATCCTTTCTTGCCTTGGAGCCAGCCAACTATGAACTAAATCCTCTAAAAACCATGAGCCCAAATGAAGCTCTTCTCTTTTAGGGTGACAGTCCAGCACTTTGTCTCAGCAATGAGAATATGACAAAGAAACCTAAGAGGCAATAGCAGGCACTGAAGAGAAGCTGTGAGGTTTAAACAAACGGATGTGACGCTGAGCAAGCATTCAATAAAAATAAGTTGCTACAATGCATGTGCCCTGCATACAGGAAGTGTTCAACAAACAGCTAGCAACAGCAATAGTGACTGTGTGTTGTAAATAAAGAAGGGACCCTCCACCAAGAACATTATTCCAACTACTCTGAAGTATATTTGGTGCCCAGTCACCCCAGCAAACATTATAATGTCTCTAACACCTCTAGCTAGTCATGCATATCTGTTTGGAAGTTTTTCATTTCTGCTACTAAAAGTGTGCAATGGGATGTGATAGAAAATGTACACACTGGACTAGCAGTGGAGTTCTACCTCCATCTCTGGCCTGGGTTTCCATAACTACATCCTAGGGACAATCATGCCTTTCTGCCATACCAGCAATCCTTGGAGAAGGCCAGTAGAGTTCTTGACTGCCTGCTGTTGCTCTGGCCACCTTGTTGCTCCAACAGACCATAAATCTCTTAAGGATTGTTTCCTTAGTAATTTCTCCAAGGACAGCTATTGCTTGGCTCTTTCTACAGAACAGCTAGTCCAGAATTGGGGCTGCTGGGCTGACAGAAATCACAAGGTAGAGGAAGAATGACAAAAACATCTGAACATTAATGAGTGCCTTATTTCCCTATGTATGCAGCAGTAAAGAAGAGAGCACCAGGGGAGAGCACAGGCTACAGAGTCCAAGCTGAACGAATCGTCAGTAAATTCAACATTCACAGCTAGAGCAACTCTTCCTTGGGGACACCCTGATAAGTCTTAGCCATGGACACAGATATGAGAGCCATCACACCTGCACTTGACACTTCCTGGCCCTCACTCACCCTCTTTGAGACTGTAAGTTGAGTTGTCTGAGCTATTGCCTTTTTGTGGTGGCGGGGTACCAAGGCTTGAACTCAGGACCTTTGCACTTGCAAGGCAGGCAGCGGAACCACTGAGATAAATCCCCAGCTTGCTATTATTTATCTATCAATACCTTAAAGTAAGAGAGCACACACAAACATCCTTTGTAAACAGAAGGTGCCATACAAATGTGAGGTGCTGGAAACCTTTTTGGCCACAACACCATGTGGTGAAAAATATGTGGGCAAATAATTTACTACTTTATGCAGAGTAAGCCATACTTTTAAGTAAGAGTCGCCAAACTTTTAAGTATCCTTGAATAGTTCAAGGGGACCAGTGAGGGAAATAGAACAGTCAGGAACAGGAAGGACCAATGGTAGAAATAGCCATCACAAGATTCGGCATGGAGTAACCATCTTCCACTTGAAAGCAGTCTTCTATCTCAGTAGTCCTTAATCTCTGTGGTACCAGGGATGGGTTTCATGAAAAAGAATTTTTCCACGAGAGGAGGAGTGGCTTCAGGATGATTAAAGTGCATGCCATTTACTGTGCACTTTCCTTTCATCGTTGTAACACTAGATTCTGCTAAGGAGCACTCACCCTAGATCCCTGATACAAAGGCCCCAGCAGGGCTCATGGTCCTGTGAGAAACTCATGCCACAGTGGTCTGACAGGAGCAGCAGCTCAGGAGGCAACGCAAGTGCCAGGAGCTGCTCACGCTGGTGAAGCTTGGATGGCCCCATTCCCAACAGGCCCCTGACCAGCACAGAAGTGGCCCAGGAGTTGGGGAACCCTGTTCCATCTGATTCTCTTCTAGAATTCTGAAAATAATTCCTTGGTGACAAAAGTCATCTCAGAGCTCAGATACAGAGCAAAACCAATTATTTAAAACGTCAAACACACTGCCAATGATCAGTAGGTGTTTAAACCAAAGAAAGCACCAATTTAAAGAGATGTATCTGGTTTGTGCCCTGAAGGTGCATGGGCAGAGGCTGTGAACCCAGGGTTAATGAGAGATCTCAATGATCTGGAAAACGAAATGCTCACCCCGTGAGCCCTACAGACTCCTTTGTGGCCCTAAAATGCTGAGACTTCGTTATTTCCCTTTAAATTTTGTGAAGTCCTGAAGTTCCTCCCTCTCCCAATCAGTCCCTACAGGCAATACTTCTCCCACACTCTGCTCATCCTCCATTCTAGCCTACAGAGCAGGTTCACCTTGCCTAAGTTCTTCACATTTGCTTAAGGCATGTGCCTACATGCATGTGTCCATTTGTTCATTCAAACAGAGCCATTGCTACTGAGTCCTGGGCTTTAGGTGCAAATAGATGAGTAAGCCAGTCCTGTCCAGAGTCTTGGAACCATCACCTTAACTTAGTGGGTGCTACATGAAAAGGCTGAAGATCAGGATACCAAATAACTCACTGATTCCCAAGGATCCTATACAGCTATAAGAAAGAATGAGTATCTGCAAGGCAAAGGGTAACTTCCTGGGAAAGGAGAAACCATCAGGGTCAGAAGACAGACTAACAGTGATTTAATGGGTAAACAAGAGTCAAACAAGGTCAGGTCCTTGGAAAGCAACCACTGCTGCTTCAAAAATAAAACAGTTTATGCTGGGTGTGAAGCAAATCCTGCTCTCATTTTAGACTAGTCTTTCTAGGAAAGAGGCAGTGGGCAGAAATTAAATATCTGGCCAAGCTTGGTGGTGCACACCAGCACTCAAGAGAATAGGCAGGAGGATCACTGTGTAAGTTCAACACAGACTGAACTACAACAGTGAGACACTGTCTCAAAACACAAAACTAAAAGAAATTAAATATCTGATTAGTCAGTATCCATACTCTTGTGCCCAGCGTGTAAGGTGCTATCTAAGCCATGAGTTTAAAAATGTTCATTCCAGGGCCAGGGATTTAGCTCAAGGACCTGAGTTCGATTCCCAGTACCAAAAATAAAATAAAATTTTAAAAAAATAGTTGCTTTAGAAAATGTTCATTGCACAAGTTTTAAACAAGCTATGATGCTTAACACTGTGAAGCTGAGGGCTCAAAAAGCTGAGGGCTGTGCAATTTGGAAAATTACTAATGTTCTCTAAGCATCCAATCTTGCTTTATAAAATAGAGAAACCTTTGCAAAGCTATTTTAAGGATTATATATATATTTTTACATAAAAAACTAACCACAGTACTAGGCTCCGAAGAAGTTGCTTAATAAACTGGCTATTATAATAGCTCTGAAGGCTTGAGGCCCTTCACTGCAATGAATATCAAAATATTTCTAGAAGGCTTCACACTAATAAAATACTAGGTGTTTTTCCTTTTTTTGGAGGAGGTAATAGAGTAGTCTGTTTTTCAGTTTGACTAATACTTAGTGTGATTTAGTAAAGTCAGGTGCCTGTGAGGTCTAACAGATTACAGTACACTACTCCATAAAGTGACATGATGCATTATAAGAGGAAATGAAATGGACACTAAACTTCCCACGGACAAGTTCATAGCGAGGCACAGCCACCACCACAGTATGACTAGGAGCAGGACACCAGGAAGGCCACTTTGCTTTCCACAAGGGTACAAGTGTCACTGTTATATTCTTGCCCATTACTCCTGCTCTCTTCCAGAATATCCCAGAAAAGCACCCATGGTGCCCAAGCACTTGAGTGCACCTGACAAAGCGCCAACTGTGGGACCTGTTATGGGCAGAGACCTGGAGACTGAAAGTCAGGTCTGAGTCTGAACCTGGGGTCTTCCCTGTAACCAATACAGCCTGAGGTCAGAAACTGCCCACTGCCCACACTCAGATTGCTCACCTGCATGTGCACATATTACTTACTCTGTAGATGTGTTAGGAGGACCAAATGATAAGATACAGATGGCCTCAACTTATGATGGTTTGACTTAGGCTACTTTGACTTTATGAAGGTGCACAAGCAGTATGCACTAGATAGAAATGGTACTTTGCTTTCTTGTTTGGGTATTTTTTTTCAGACAGTATCTCACAGTGTAGCCCAGGATGGCCTTGAACTAGCAGCAATCCTCCTGCGTAAACCTCCAAAATGCTGGGATTATGGGCCTGTGCCACCAGACCCAACAAAACAGACCTCTGAATTTTAAAGCTGGATCTTTTCTTAGACTAATGACTGTGATGAGCACTCTCTTGTGAAGCTGGGAAGTGGCAGTGAGTTGAACTCCCAGGAGCCAGAGGGTAGACAACCAGTATCCATGTTGTGCCATGTCGCTAAACTGTGACATTCAGTAGATGAGGTTTATTAAAAGCATGTTTTTTTGGTTCCAGGGATCAAACTCAGGACTTTGTGCGCATGGCGCCACTGAACTAAATCCCTGGCCCTACTAAAAGCATTTTCAACACAGTATTTCCAACTGACTTTGGAGACATCCACCCATCAGATGCGGAAGAATATCAGTATATGTCAAGAGCAGGGTGCCGACCAAGTCTGTTCTCACAGTCTGTAAATGCGAGCCAGGAATTCTTGGAGGAACCTGATGCAAAGATTAAATAATGCAAGGGCTTGAACTTTACTGCCCAGTCCAGTGTCGGACACACAGCAGGTGACAAGGTTTAGTTACAATGGCTGAGTTTAGGAACTTTAAGAAAATGCTAGCATCATGAAAACGAATGGTAAAATCATGTATTTAATTATTAATTAAAAAATAAAAAGTAAAAGAGAAGCAGATACTTGGCACTGTTTTCTATGGGTTTACAGTAAGTTGTTCCTCATTTAACAACCCACCTGTTTAACAACTGTTAGGACTTACAACCAAGACTCTTCGTTCAGACTTAGGACTCGTGGCTCAGACTTACAACCCATCTTTTTTTTTTTTCTGCACAGTTCTGTATATCTTGTTTATAGAATGTCGATGTTTTTTTATATAAAGTCACCTTGTTTGTACAGCACTGTAATTTTTAGTGATTGTGCTATACAATATAGTACTGTAGTTTTATATTCTGTCATACATTACAGTACTGCATAGTAGGAGGTATGCAAATAAAAGCAAAGTCATCAAGTTGAGCTTCCTGGACTACAACTTTGTTCTGAATATTGCAATGTACTTACTACATATACAATTCCTCATTTGGTGACCAATTCATTTAACAACCTAGTCTCAGGAATGGAACTTGGTCATTGAATGAGGAATGTCTGTTCCAAAAAACAGAAGACAGCCAGCTACCTTTTAAGTTGTGAGGGGAATCACCAAACTCAACAGCTAAAACCACTTCTCACTTTTCTCCACATTCCTAGAATACCCATTCTGCCGGGTTAGGACATCATGCGTCAGTAGAAGTGGGATAGTACCCTGCTGTAATGTCTTACTGGGCATTAATATCTTAGAGTGAATCAGTGAGATTTTTCTTCCAAAAGAGTCAGCCGAAAGGAAAGTACAGGTCCTGAGCCAGGGCATTCAGGCAGATGTGGGGAAGACAATGTTATGGGACCCTAAAGGGATACAGTAATTGCTCAAGGGGTGAGAAGGATAAAGAAAGGGACCCAACAGGCAAAGGTGACACTGATCAAAGAAAACCTGAAGGCCAGAGGTCAAGTCACTGCTATTCCATGCTGTTTTCTCATCTGTAAAGTGCATACCCTTTGCTTTCCACATGTTCTGAGGCTGTATAAGATACCTGTGTTAGCTTCCCATTGCTGTGACAAAATACTCAAAATTAATTTAAAAGGAGGACAGATTTATTTTGGCTCATGGTTTCTAAGGTTTCAGTTCATAGTTTCTTGCCTGCCACTTTGGGCCTGTGGTGAAACAGAGCATCATGGGCAATGTGTGGTGGAGCAAAGCTGCTCACCTCATGGCAGCCAGGAAGCAAAGAGATGGTAGCAGGGACCAGAGTCTCAACACACCCTTCAAGGGCATATCCCCAGTGATCACTTCTTCCAAGTAAGCTCCATCTTGAAAGGTTCCCATACCTCCCAACAGTGCCACCAGCTGGGAACCTAGCCTTCAACACATGAATCTTTAGGGACCTTACAGATCCAAACTATAACAATAGCACATGTGAAAAACCCAGCACAACCTACCAAGAGCAGGCTCTTAAATAAGTGTGCTCTAAGCTGAAGCTCTTCCAGGAAAGATGACGCAGAAAGCTGTAGCCTAGCCCTCCTAGGGAAATAGGCCCACCATTACCAAGGCAGTCTTAGACTTAAGAGGATCTCTCCAAGACTTCTGGAACTGAGAAAGCACCATCCTAGAAAAACAATGATAGCTAGAAACCCAAAATAGGACAAATCCATGGTGAAAATGCTTGTGATGCCAGCTACCATGGCATCTTCCTCAGGGAAGAGCTGACAGTGGAACCATGACCTCCAGAACTGTGAGGTGCATAAACACTTTTTCTTTTTAAAGATACTCAGCCTTGGGTGTTTAATTATGATAAAAGAAAATGGGCTAATCCAAAGTAATTTTTCAGCTGGAAAAATGCCTTGTGGAATTTGTAACAAGAAGTGAAAATATTTAGGCTAAAAAGAAAAGAGGAGCCACCTGAAGCCCAGCTAGGAGCTGGGCACGTATGGTCTTTTACACATCGCCACATTTTCCTCTTTTCATGGTGAATGCTATTTTATTTCTGAGCCAATAAGGCAGAGGCCTTAACAAACTTATTTCCATGGTAAGCAGGAATTCTGGAAGTGAGGCTGTCTGGATCAGATAAAGAAGTCACCACTGAAGGGCCTGGAGGCTGACAGAACAAAGCTGTCCACTTCCCCTAACACCAGAATGACAGTGGCCTTCAGTTCTTCACTCTGCTAAGCAGTCTGAAAACGCCTACATTTGCTCTTTTCTCCCTTCATTATCCATGTGCTAATAACCTGAGACACACAAACTAACACCAGGCCAACCGCACACTCAAGAGTACAATTTTTTTCCTTTAGAGAAACTTTTAAATCAAGGTCTCACTCACAGTTTTCCTGTATGGAGAAAAGTCCTTCCACAGGCTGCCTGGGACTGAGGGTGTAATACGGCATGGATGGCTTTCTGGTGGATCAATCTGGTCATGCCAACAACTGTATTAGCAAGTAGTGAAGACACCTGGTCTTTCGACTCAGTAATTCTTTTTCTAGGAATCTATCCATTCTAGTACAAAAAATTACAGGGCAATTCAAATATCCAGTGCTCCAAAGTGAGTAAAAGCTGTACTTTGGGGCAGTTGCTAAGCCAACTGTTTAAAATAGAAACTCCCCTGTTGGGCAACGTGAGGCAAAGAGGGAAATATCAATGTAGTGACATGCCTTTTTAAATGCAACTGAAGACTTTTAATGATATGGAAATGTTCATGATGTATTAAATAAAAATAAGCAGAATACAGAGTACATGAAGAAATTCTTGCAGTGACCATAGTGACTGCCTATGGATGACACTAAATTTGTTTTATACTTTTCCACATTTCCACATAGGGGAAAACATACACACGCATGCATGCACAGAGTTCAAGGCCAGCCTAAACTATATAGCGAAACCCTCACTCAAAAAAAAAAAACAAAAAACACACACATACTATAGTACAAATTATATTAACACCAGGATGCAGTCAACACTGGGCAACTCCACAGGACAGAGGCAAACATATGGCACACATGCCGCAGCGTGTGTGTATCACTGAAAGCTCTAAAAGGTTCACCATCACGGCTATAGGGCTCAACTACATTGAGAATAACCCCATAAATTAAAGTCTTTGTAGACAGGGAGGGATGGAGTGGTTGAAGGGAGGTCAGGGGAATGGGGAAAAAATAAGAATCAAGATAGATGATGTAAAGGTGCAAATCTCCAATGATGAATGTCATTATATTGTATACCTTAAATGTATCAATAAAATTAATTTAAAAAAAGAAATTTAACATTATGTCCATCAATCTCATAGACAATTCATTTGGATCCATACATGAATAAAGACAATTAGGGAAAACAAACAGTATGTGAATATTTAATGATACTGTGGAAATTTTTTCCTGATGTGGTAAAGAATATTATGATGCAGGCACATTTTTTTCAAGTCCTTCCTGAAATTTGATGGATGAAAAGAAATATTATCTGGGACTGCTTCAAAAAAACAGGGAAGAGGGCCAGCCTGGGATTTAGCTCAGTGATTCTACCGCCTGCTTCCCAAGTACAAGGTCTCGAGTTCAATCCCTGGTACCAAAAAATGAGGGCAGAGCCAGGCACTGTGGCAGGTGACTATAATCCCAGCTACTCAGGAGGGATGAGGATCTAGCTCTCGAGGCTCTGAGTTCAAACCCCAACACCACAAAAGAAGAGCGGAGGTGAAAAGATAAGACTGGCCAAAAGCAGGTTGAATGCTGAAGTGAGAAGACAGTTACACAGCGACTCAGTGTAGTCTCTCTGCATGTATGTATGTATAAAAAGTTGAAAAAAAAAAAACTAAAAAGCAAATCTTCAAAAGAAAATCTTGGAGCACTGAGCTACTAAGAGAAAGAAGGACTACAAAGGTATGGGAGGTAGGAAGGAAAAAGATCTAATAACATGAAAGCTCACAAAATTAACCAATAATAAAACATGTATTTCTTAATTCTAAAAGTATTACTTAAGTTAAATTATTTGGCAAAATTTCTTCCTACAAAGTCTGTCTCCTCAGATGGTGAACTGTGGGGCGGGGGCACAAGATGAAAGGCAGAACTCAGTAAGTCTCACCGTTTTCTCAGTCAAGTTTCCTTTGAAAAATCATTTAAAATTTTTAGCCTCAATTTCCTCATTTGTCAAATGAGGAAATGGTGGCTTTATTGCCTAATAAGGTACTTTGCCAATAAAAATGAGACAATAAAATAGAGTACTACACAAAAATGTTGGTGAGAAAACCTAGGGTATGAATGCTCAGAAAATCATTTTTTGCTACTTAGCAACCACAAAGAAAAATCAGAGAGGTCAACTTCTTTTGAAAATACTAATTCTCTCATTAACTCTTCTCATACCACATTGTGAACTGGCTGCCCCAGATGAATGATGTAAATTATCTAGGTTTAAATACCTCCCACTCAACTAAAAGGAAATAAATCAGGAAGGAAAAATGCTTTTCTCTTCCACCAGCAGATGCACATCTTATTTGTGTATTTGCTTCCACTACAAAAGTCAATGCTGTCCAAACTCTGTTCCGTTTACAATACTCTCACTTTACTGTTAAATCATACACAGATAAGGCAAGAAGGCAGGGGAGAATGGGGTCCATGGAGCCCCGGTTGTATCTCAAGCTCCATAAGTTCCAGCTGATAGAAGAGTTGGAAACAACATACATAAAGTGCTCTGCAGAGAGCTGGGACTCATACAGGGACAGCTATCACTGTTATTGGTACTACAAACCCCATGAATGACCACAAGTCAAGATATCAAAAGGAGACACGAAGCATTTAGCTCAGTGTTCAGGTTTACTGTGGCACAATCATCAGGGAATTTCGTGGACCTAGGTCCCCGACCCCCAGCTGCGTTACGCACTCAGTAGGCGTGCAGAGAAAATCCAGGGATAGGCTCAGCAGCATTTGAAAAATCTTTACTGGATCTGACTTTGAAAATTATAAATCAGGGCCAGCGATTTAGCTCAGTAGCACCATGTCTGCCTCAAAAGCACAAGGTCCTGACTCCAATCACCGGTACCAATAAAAAAGAATTATGAATCAAAGGCAGTTCTGTGACCATCTTCGTAATTTCAATGAAATATCTGAGTGCTAAATGAGTTAAAAAAGGGGAGTGGGAATGTGTCCTTGGTACCAAGTAACTGACAATCTACTCAAAGTGAAGGTGTATGTGAACACAAGAATACAGTGCTGCCACAGTGCTCATTAACTGATCCCAGGAACCACAGAGTACTAAAAACAAGTATCAAATTGTTATGGTTGGAAAGGACATGAGTTGCAAGACAACTGACACCAAGTCCAGCTTCATAAATGACAAGTACCCAACAAAATTTTTATCAATTTCACTCAGCTTCAAAGTAGTTGAACACCATGGTATCACTGTACCACGGCATTAATTAGCCTATTGTTGACAAAATTATTCTAAAATCAGAAGCGGGGGAAAGAAACTATTCCCATGGTCATGCAGTTGATATCTGTTACTCTGTCAGGAAGTTCTTTTGCAAGTCTAACCCAAATGGTTTTCTGCTTGTCCTATTTTGCGTGAGTGCTTGCACACGCACGCACGCACACACACACACATTTTCTTGAGAATTAATGTGAGGAGAGAGCATGGACAAGGCTGAGTCTTTTCCATGCCTAATCCAGCATCTGTAAAATGTGACACAGGACATACACCACAAGCTGCTGGAAGGCTTAAACTAAGTGAGATGATGGGTGTTCAGCTCACAACACAATGCCTAGCACAGAACAGGTGTATAATTGCAGTGTCACAGACTGCAAATTGTTCAAACTCTTATACATCAAGTGCAGAAGCCTTTGGATGGTGACAGCATTATTTGGCTCAGCACCATTTTATTTACTGGGAGGCAGTGCATTCACTTGCTTTGCTATGAAAGATACTACTATTATTAAAGTCACAGCAGCTGCTGGGCCAGCAGTGATGCTTATTTTTATTTGTATTTTGTGAAAATAAGGACTATCTAATTTTATGTAAAATGCTATTAATATGAATAAACATTAGAAGGAAAGGAAATGGGCTTCATAAAGGAGATGATTAATGAAACATAAAAGAAGGTCCCCCATATTTCAAAACAATAAAGACACTCGTTTTATTTAGTGGGTAACTGAGCAGCAAAGAAGCTGCTGTGTGGAAGGAAGGCTGTCAGTTTACTTGGGCTCCGTTACTTAACACTGGGAGGTGGAGAGTCAAACCAGAAGTGAATCCTAAGACAGACCAGCTGCCCTGCCTATTTTCCTGTCCATTCTGGGTATCTATGGAAAGAGTATGGGAGAAGAGCACCATGTCATTACTGAGGATTTAATGGCAATGGGGTGTTTATACTCTGCCCACTCCCTGTACAAAATGTTGGTCTTTCTTGACCACATCTACGAGGCTAAAACCAGACAGCACAGTGCTCTGACCACAGCCCTTCAAGGATCCCAAATGAACACTGAGCAGAAGGGGTCAAGGGAAGGTGAGACTTGCAGAGGAAGGGTAGAGAAACATCTTCCAAGCACCACCAGATGCCAGGCATCTGCCCTGCTCCTATTACCTACTTGTTCTCCCAGTGTGAGCTCCTGTGTCTCCACTTAACTTTTCCAGTCTCAGCTTTGTTGTGTCATCTGGGTTTACAGAGTCTGCTTCTCTATCCTCTTACCCTTCTCTGAGGACCACCATGAAGGGGCACCTAAGTGGAGGACCTTAGCCCTGTATATCACAGGACCCTATGATCCTGCTCATAGCTAACTAAACCAGAGGTCACCACCTGACCCACGTTGGGCCAACCCAATCTTGCCTTCCACATGTATCTGTCCCCAAACCCAGCAAACACAGCCAATGATGTGGGACACTGGAGCTGGGGGTTATGCAGGGCCAGGGCTGCCATCACCTGTCCAAGCCTTCAGAAGAATACTTCATTTCCTATCCTTTACTCCACCATATGCCATAATACAGTCCATTAGTTTTCTCAATAGATCTCCATTTTGTTGAACTTGCTGTATGTTGGGCAGAGGGGAAGGGAGTAGGACTCCTTAACTTACAAACAAAAAAGCCAAACATACTTTTTTTCTGGCCTCTGCGTCCTGATCCATAAAAGGGTTAGATGATCTGTAAGGCCTTTTCCGGCTCCGTTAGGCTTATGTCACAATATAAAGATCATCATACTTATTATAGCCCTCTGGGTGCTGGGTGTTACATTCAGTGTGACTGTCTTGACTCTAGCCCAAGGGCATGATACCACAGAAACACAAGGTATCCAGGCTGCACTAATAACTGAGCTGGAAACAGCTTATACTTTCCTTCCTCCAAAGCACATCTGGCAAGGGAAAGGAACAGTCTCAGTTGCTTTAGCCAACTCTTGGCTTTCTGCAAAAGTCGGCACCAAAATGCAACCGTTTTGGGGGTTTACTTCTGTGACACACAAAATTCTGATTTTGTTTTCTCAGCCTTTGGGAGGCTAAATTGAGCAGTATCTTATCAAAGACACATATCCCAGTTCTTTGGGGAAAATTAAACCATAGCCTCAGCATTAAAATTCAGTTCTTACATAACTGACCACAAACAGCACCATGACACAGGACTATTTAAATGGGGCTCTATCCGGAATAAGGCCCACTGTGAACTCCTACATTCTATTAGGACAAAGTGAAGTCAAATGCTTCCAGGTCTGACTGACCCCTGCCCAGATATAAAAATAATTTTACTACACTGAAAAGAGCTTGGAGCACACAGAAATTCAAGAGATCCTTTTAAGATTCCTGCTTCCAAAATAGAATTCCTTGTGGTACTTCAAGCTGTAATCAGAAAAGCACACACAGCCTAGCTGCCATACTCTGTTTCGGTCAGAGCCAAGACATAAATACTTCCTACCAACAACCAAAATCAAATACCTGCATTTATTATGTAAAAGAGAAAACAGCTCATTATCCTAAAACCCCAGCAAAAATCAAAAGGGGCAGCAGTGCCTCCTTTGAAGCCCCAAAAGAGAGGGTGTGATAGGGAGAACTGGCAGTGACTGGAGAAAGGACAGGCAGCAAAGCTGTACTGGAAGAACCCTGGGATGGGGGCAACACTGGTCACAGCTTCCCTTCCTACTCTGAACAACACCCACACCAAGGGGGGCAGCCTGTTTCAGATCCCACTGGCTATGACTGTGACTCACAATGGGCAACGTGTGTGTGGCCTGGTCCTCCCCTTAGTCCCACCTGTGTCTCTGCCACAGGGTCCCTGGAGCACACATAGTTGGCTATGGTCTGACCTCCTTATCACCTGCCCTTCCAAAAGGGGTCTAACAAGTCTTTCTTCTCAGTCACACATTTGATGGTCTAACGCAATAACAATGAGGATAATAAGAGCGATTACCATGCCAAGAACTAATGCAAGCACTTTATATATATTGACTAAGACACAGTAAGACTCAGTAACTTGCCCAACACACCCTAGCTATAGCAGGGCTGCAATTAACCTAAGCAAGGGAACTTCATCCTCAACACAAATGTGGACATTAGGCCCCGTGAGAGAGCTCTTATCTACAGTATTCACCCATCAGACTGCTTCTCTCTCACTCCCTTACTCTCTGCTCCACAGGAGTAGGGGTAACTGGAGCCTGCCATTTACCAGCATATGAATTCACTTGATGAGTGTCTTTTATGCATTACCTTCTTTAATGCCCAAAATGTCACTATTTATTCATCCTGAGAAAACAGAGGCTTGGACATGAAATGATCAATCCCTAGTTCCATCACTTTTCCATGTGAAAATAATAGATGTGGGAATGGCTAAGGCCAGGAAGTCCCCAAATGACTAGGTTATGTAACTAGAAACCACCCTAGGCTCCATGGATCCATTCACAATAAAAGCAAAAGCCTGGGTAGTGTTTGAATGCCTGTGTAAGTTACTTTTCTCATTGCTGAGATAAAATGGACACCTAAAAGTTAAAGGGGAAGGGGTACATTTGGCTTACAGTTCTTAAAAGGTTTCAGTCCACACTCAGCCGACTCCAAGGCAAGTATGACAAACAGGCATGTCAGAAAGAATATGGCAGAAAAGAATATGGCACACACAAGGCAGCGAAGGTTAACAAGAGAGTTAACAGGGTCTCCCTGTCCCTTCTATCTTATTCAGGCTACTTAGGGCAGGCAGCACTCAAACCCTTAATCCTAGTGCCCTCACTCTTAGCATTGCAGCATGAATCAATTCCAGCTTCACACATTCTAGATCCAGCCAATGACCACATGAGGCTTTGGATGGGCATCTACACCCCAACCATAACAACGCCCTACACAACTGGATTCTGACAAAAACCTCTTTGCCAAACATCAGGTAGGGCTGCTGTGGCCTCACAGAGCACATCTTGTGAACCAGCACTTACAGCAGCAGACTGGGTTAGCTACATGTGGTCTCTCATTTCATGTTTACTTCTTGTTCTTCCTAGAAGCAGGTGCTAGGGATGGCACTGGAGAAGACATCCCACCCCATAAACAACCAGCCCCTTGAGGCCCTGACAGAGGTCAGAGTAGCAAGAACCCTAGAATGGGAATCAAGAGCCCTGAATTCAAATCCCTGCCTAACTTCCCTCTCATCCAGAGGCCTCAGGCTCCACATCTCAAAGCAATAGGCCTAAACTAGACTCGCGTAAGTCCTCATCACTCATGAGCTTCTCCCATAGGCATACAAGCCTTGAATCAATCACATGGAGTCCTTAACACTCTACTTCTCTACTTTTAGGGAGCCGTAGATGGCAGTCTAAGCATGTGATCTGAACATATCAGTGCGCTGATCACACCACCACTACACCAATGCACTCATCTGTAGCATGTGTCATGTCATGTCACATGTGTGTGAGAGTAGTGGCAAACATCGCTGGCAGTGTCTGTTAACTTTTCCGCAATATACCAAGCAGCTTTCAAGACACCTTCCATGGGCCTCCTGGAGATCTGGTTCCCAGGCTGGCCAACACCACACCAGATATTCTCCCAGGTTTCTTCAACTCTATCTACACAAGTCTTTGTGACCCTACACAAGTCATTTAACATTCTAGTCTTTATTAGCATATAAAATAATACTAAGAATGCTGTCAGAATGGGCTTTTAACAGATGACAGACACAGAAAATGATTTTTTTAAACATCAAAGACTTACATAAAAGGGCAAACACCACTAGCATGGAATTTTTTACTAATAGGTTTCTCCTTTGCTTCAGAAAGAGCATGAGGAATGGCACGTAAGAAGTTTCCTTCTCCCTTTGCTTCTGTGGCACATCTTTTCTTCACTCACTGACCTTTGCAGTCTATGTCCAGAGAAAACTCAAAAACATTTAATTACTGTAAGCAAAGGGATCCACCTCAATTTGATTTAAACTCTTCCTGAGAAGGATTTTTAAGAGTACATAATTGATGGACCCCTTAAGTTTAGCAGCTGCTATCTTCAGTAGCATCTCTCATTAAGTATGCCAGCTTTCAAACTGCACTTGCATTCTAGAACCCTGGGAGGTGATGAAAAGATCTGATATCAAGCCTTAGCCCCAGAATCCTTCCGTGTGAGATTTCACAAAATACACCTGAGAACCTAAATTCCTTTACCGAAGCCTGATGACTGACAGTCAATAGCATAGATGATGATAATCAAAAAAGCACATGGATAAAAATAAAACTTACATGAAGGAAATACATACAGATGAAGTTCGAATGGCATGCACAAGGACTCTACCGAAATGGGATTAATTCCCATGTGCACATTGTAATCACAGGGAAAATATTTAACTGCCATAATCCTCAGCTTCTTCGTTTGTACAATGGGGCCAATGATAACAGACAGGGCTAAACATTAAACAATGGCATAAATAGGGCTTGCACATAGTGAGAACATTAATTAATAATTATTGTTACTCTAATTACAAAAAAGGCCTTGATAATGAATCTACATTCCATACCATCACTCATTTTATCTTTATTAAATTTATTGGTACATATTAGGTATACAACAGCTACATGCATCGAGATCTTGTACCTATACATGACTTATCAGGTTCTTATTTTTCCCCATTCCCCAGTCTTCCACTCAGCCCCTCCACCCTTCCCTAAACTTGCAAAGACATTGTTTCCATGTTTTTCCTTTTCCCTTTTTACCTTTCCCCTACCACTACTTCCTCTACTTTTAGATTTTTCTTCCTATTATACAACATCAATTATATATTTTAATCCTTATTTACACTTTTACTTTTTCATACCAGAGAAACTATTTGGCATTTACATGTGTAACTTATTAATTTCACTTAACAGTATGGCCTCAATATGCATCCACTTAGCCATATATCTCTCTAGTTTCTCATGCTTTATGGCTGAATAGTACTCTATTTTATTTTAAAAAATCCCACATCTTCTTCATCCAGTCTCCAGTTGGTGGGCAATTGGGCCGTTTTCAAGTTTTAGCTATTACAAACTGTGCTGCTATAAACATGGGTGGGCATATATCACTGTGGTACAACTCTTTTAATTCTTTTGGGAAGATACCCAGCAGAGGAATAACTGGGTCAAATGGAACCT
This sequence comes from Fukomys damarensis, assembly GCF_012274545.1. NCBI lineage: Eukaryota > Metazoa > Chordata > Mammalia > Rodentia > Bathyergidae > Fukomys > Fukomys damarensis. The sequence goes on from NW_022900917.1 coordinate 72,986,489, forward strand.
CTAGTCCTAGTTCTTTGAGGTTCTCCATAATGATTTCCACAGTGCTTGCACCTGTCTGTACTCCCACCAACAATGAAGAATGATTGCTTTCTCCCCACAAATCCGCCAGCATTTGGTTACTGGTTGATTTCTTGATAGCAGCCATTCTTACTGGGGTGAGGTGGAACCTCAGTGTTGTTTTCATCTGCATCTCTCAAATGACCAGTGATGTTGAACATTTTTTCATATGATATTTTGTTGCTTTGACTTGTCTGAGAAATGTCTGTTCATTTCATATGCCCATTTTTGAATTGGGTCTTTATATTTGAGGGGGGTCTAATTTTTTTTTGAGTTCTTTATATATTCTAGATAGTAGACCTTTGTCTGAGGAACAGCTGGTAAAATTTTTTTCCCACATTGTAGGTTGTCTCTTAGCTCTGCTTTTGATGTCTCTGGCAGTGAAGAAGCTTTTTAAAAAGATGAGATCCTAATTGCTGATTCTTTGTATTAGTTCCCATGCTACTGAGGATTTGTTCATAAAGTCTTTTCCTATGCCAATATCTTCAAGAGTTCTACCTATCTTGCAGCAAGTTTAGCATTTGTTTTAATATTTATATCTTTAATCCACTTAGATTTTAGTTTAATGCATGGTGAAAGATATGTATCTAGTTTTAATCTTTGACAAGGTGAAATCCAGTTTTTTCAACACCATTTATTAAAGAGGCTATCTTTCCTCCACTGAGGTATTTGGCTCCTTTGTCAAAGATGAGGTAGCTGAGTATGTCAGGAGATGTTTCTGCATCTTCTAATCTATTCCACTGATCCTTGGGTCTGTTTCTTTGCCAGTACCATGCTGTTTTTATCACAGCAGCTTTGCAGTAGTTTCAAATTGGGGATTGTGATACCCCCTGCCATGTCTCTTGCCTAGAATTGTTTTTGCTATTCTAGGTCTCTTCTGATTCAAAATGAATTTTTGGATTGTTTTCTCTAGTTCT
>NW_022900917.1:72987952-72992839 GCF_012274545.1 Fukomys damarensis
AAATGAAGTGATGTTGAACATTTTTTCATATGATTATTTGTTGCTTTGACTTGTCTGAGAAATGTCTGTTCATTTCATATGCCCATTTTTGAATTGGGTCTTTATATTTGAGGGGGGTCTAATTTTTTTTTGAGTTCTTTATATATTCTAGATAGTAGACCTTTGTCTGAGGAACAGCTGGTAAAATTTTTTTCCCACATTGTAGGTTGTCTCTTAGCTCTGCTTTTGATGTCTCTGGCAGTGAAGAAGCTTTTTAAAAAGATGAGATCCTAATTGCTGATTCTTTGTATTAGTTCCCATGCTACTGAGGATTTGTTCATAAAGTCTTTTCCTATGCCAATATCTTCAAGAGTTCTACCTATCTTGCAGCAAGTTTAGCATTTGTTTTAATATTTATATCTTTAATCCACTTAGATTTTAGTTTAATGCATGGTGAAAGATATGTATCTAGTTTTAATCTTTGACAAGGTGAAATCCAGTTTTTTCAACACCATTTATTAAAGAGGCTATCTTTCCTCCAGAAAGGTATTTGGCTCCTTTGTCAAAGATGAGGTAGCTGAGTATGTCAGGAGATGTTTCTGCATCTTCTAATCTATTCCACTGATCCTTGGGTCTGTTTCTTTGCCAGTACCATGCTGTTTTTATCACAGCAGCTTTGCAGTAGTTTCAAATTGGGGATTGTGATACCCCCTGCCATGTCTCTTGCCTAGAATTGTTTTTGCTATTCTAGGTCTCTTCTGATTCAAAATGAATTTTTGGATTGTTTTCTCTAGTTCTAAGAAATAAACTGTTGGGATTTCAATAGAGATTGCATTGAATCTGTAAAGCAGTTGTGGAAGTATGGCCATTTTCACTATACTGATTCTTTCTACCCAGGAACAAGGGATGTTTTTCCACTTTCTTATATCCTCTTCAATCTCTTTATAGAGTGCTGTCGTTTTCAGTGTAGAGGTGTTTTGTCTCCTTCATTAGCTTGATTCCTAGATATTTCATTTTTGGGGATGCTATTGTGAAAGGGATTGTTTTCCTAATTTGACTCTCAGACTGTTATTTGTATACAAGAAGGCTATTTTTTGTTCGTTTGTTTTTGTACCAGGGATCAAACTTGGGTTTGGGTCCTTGCACTTGAGAGACAGACAGCAGAACCAGTGAGCTACATCGCTGGCCCAAGGCTACTGAACTGAGTATTTACCTTGTATCCAGCTACTCTACTGAATCTGTGAATACAACACTCATTGCTTCAGTCAAATGTTTCTGTGCCTTCAGAGGGCTAAATAATATACCCTAAGTTAGACTGCTATGTTCTCTACAAAGCCACCAAAACATGACTTCGTGGACATTCCAAACTTACTGTATTCTATGCCTTCCTAACTCCATTTATTTATTAGCCAAACCTCGGAGACAAATCACTTTATCTTTATGGACCTCAATTTTCTTCTAAAACTGAGATAATTGTTTTTTCTCTTTTCCCTTATAGTGCTCACATGAGGATCACACATAACCATGTACACCAGGCACCTACAACATGTTTGGTATAGCGCAATTGTGCAATAAATGGGTGATGCATATATCCTCCATCAACACCAAAATAAAATGCTGGCCCAATATAAGATAACCATTCAAGTCTTCATCAACCATGCTTAACACTTCCTGTTACAAAAGGTGCTAAGTATTAGCTACTCAGTCTTCAAAAGAGAATCTCTTCTACCTTGTCCCTCACAATGGTCCTAATTAAATGCCAGCCTGCTCCCTTCCTAGGAAAACCCTTTCTCCTCCTAGTCACTTACTCATAACTTCCAAATGGTCATGAGTAAAATGGCACACATCAGTGCATTCTGCTTGCTGAACAAGAAAAACCCTGGCCTTCTACTTGGAAAACACTCACACACCAGGATGAAACCTTGGCTGAATGCCAGTGGATCCAGTCCTGCCCCCAGAGGCAGGCACTCACTCACTCACTGTGTGCCAGCCAAACTGACTCCAGAGCCACGTGTGACTCTTTCCCCAAAGATAAAGCCCAGAGGCAAGCTCTTTGCCTCTTAAGATGAATTTCTGACTCTTTTCGTGCTCATCACAAAAAGATTTAAATAAAGGCATCAGCATCTGCACAACACAACATATTCCTTGCCAAGGAGGAAAAGCAAAAGAGAGAGTATGTGGGTTAATTTGAGGTTCCAAGACTGGAGGTCTGTTTTTCACTTGAGCTACATATATGTTAATTAGTAATCCAAGGATCAGAAAAGATCATAAACAGGAAGATACTTAATTGCTGGAACTAGGAAAATACATATATATTAAAAGAGAGAATTCCAAGTTACCCAAACTAATGCCTGTTCTGGAGTTTCTACATCACCAGAAAGTACCCAAAAGTCCTATTCCTAAGAATAACCAAAAAAATAACACAAGCCACATAGGTAGTTTCCAAATATCTCCCTTGTGAAGTATATCCCAACAACATTTTGTGGTATGTCCAAGTTTTCCTTGTACTTTGGGGGCAATAACCTTGAACCCTATTTTTTTTAAAGAACTGTAATTCACCTGGGACATTTAATAATAATGTACTCTCTCCATATATATTAGCTTGGAAAGAAAGAAATTCAACTATGAGGTTACCCATCAGTAAGAAATTAAAACATTATTTCACATTTATGCAAAAGGTAGTCATTTAAGAGCCCAACCTCATGGAATATAACTTAAGAGCTAAAAGATACAGACTGGGAGGGGGGCTTTTTTTTTTTTTTTTTTTTTTTTTTTTTTTTTGGTACTGGGGATCAAACTCAGGTCCCTGGGCTTGCAAGGCAGGCGGTGGAACCACTGAACTAAATCCCCGGCCCAGCAATAAGTTCTTAACCAATACTGTACTCAAGATCAGAAAAAGAATTACAAAACTATGACATCCTGAAGAAATACTTCTATTTTTTGAGGAGTACCACCAATGTATTGTAGTATGACACTTGAACTTCTAGACTGGTTACTTTCTCTTTCCAAGTTCACAGATGGACCACACCTGCATTATGGTTGTATTTTTCTACCTAAGCTTGCAAGACACTTTTACCCTTACACACACACACACACACACACACACACACACACACACACCCTCTTATCAGTTGCATCTGCATTTAAACTTAGTTACCTTAAACTAAGATCAAAAGCAGCTGTGTGTAATTTGACCTTAACCCTATCCTAAGGCATCAGTGCAATATGCAAATACCCCTAAGATCACCAGACACTACTCTTATCACCTGCTGCACAAACAGAACACAGTAATGCTATCTGAATGCAATGAAAGTTAGTGATAGCTCTATTAGAAGAGACCAAAGCATTTATCTATTAAGAATAATACAACCCCACAGTCTAATCAATGTCACATCCTTTATAGGCACATACAGTAAGTATAGATAAAGGATGCAAAATGCTCCCGTACCAGCGAGTTACAATTTATTACAATCAAATGAATGCCTGGCAACTCTGTTTAATCCCAGATACTAACCACTAACTGTCAGACTAGTGCAACAGACTCACACCCTTCCCAACCAATTTACCTTTGGTTTTCAAACAAACCTACCTACTTTGTATTTCCCAATCCACTTCAAAATTTATCTCACCCACCTAACAAGGACTCCAGAGAGACCTCTAGGAAGCATCCCCAAATGGAATGAAATATTATACTAATTCCCAGCACCAGGCAGGCAGGCAAGATGTGACTAAGGGAGGCCTCTCCCCTCCTACAATTTAGGGCTCTCATGCTTCCAAATACCAGTTCTGCATATATTAATTAAAGCAGGGGCAAGAATCAAAACTGGGATCAAGAGCAGTTTGCCTACAGCAATTTAAGTTTCCCAATATTACAGAGGGCTGGCCAGAGTGGTCTTAAATTAGAAAGAGCTCCCTTAACCTCAAATAAGCCAACCACGGGGTGGGGGTGGGGGTGTCTTATTTCCTAACAGCCACCCAAGGCTGTCTTTTCAGTTGGAATGGAATAGGTTTGGCTGGTCCGACCCCGTGCTGAGTTCCAGGGCAAAGGTCCTATTTTCATTGAAGCTTCGGTAGCTCCTGCGCTTGCAGCCTCCTCCTTACTCATCTCTCTTTATCACAAAATTCATTTAAAAATGTAAAGGCCGTCCCTTTGCCCTGGACCCTGCCCCTGGACATCCCCACGCTGTTCTTGGAAGATCCAGTTAAGAAGAGCTATTCTTTCTGCAGCCTCAGGTCTCACCTTTCCTAGTCTGGTCAGCCCTGCGAGATGACTGGCCTCAGATCTTCCTTCTCAGTCTAGGACTGCCCTGCAGACCTGGCGCAGCAGCCCTGCGCCCTACCAAAATCGCAGAGAAGAGGGAGCAAGGTGGGGCCGATTTGCGTAGATTTCATTCCACATGGGCTTTGGGCACCTCAGGCACCCAGGACTAGCAGGGAGGTGCGGCGGGGTGGAGACGATGTCATCCCGAGTTCCTCCTTCTCCTCTGGTTTTTTTCCACCGGCCCTTATCTCTGCAGCTAAGCCTGCCCTGGCGGCAGAGAAGTGCGTTCACTGCCCATCTCCCGGCCCTTGCTGGTGACTTTGGCCACGCTGCTACTCGTCTTTCTGCCCTCCGTAGCCTGACACCTACTGAGGTCAAGAGAGGGTCACGACGAGGTGGAAGCGCAGACAGAATACCTGCCACTCGGGCAGGGCGCCGGACAGGCAAAGGACTTCCCTGGAGGGCCAAGGCGCGCTCGGTCCTTCCCCACCTGCGGCCCCCGGACCCCTGAAACTGCAGGGCCCCAGGAGAGGTGGCCCGGGAAGAGGGTGCGCGTCTCAAGTTCCCAGTCCACCGGGGAGCGGGGGGCCCCGGAGGGGGTGTGGCACGCAGCCCCAGCACCCGCTTCCTCCCCGGCTCAGAGGGAG
>NW_022900917.1:72993536-73001739 GCF_012274545.1 Fukomys damarensis
TCTCCCCTTGGAGAGATTAATAGTAAATGATTACAGCACATCTTCCCAGAGATAATCCTTTTTATTTTTTTTTTCTTTCTTTTCTTTTGCAGTGTTTTCTAAAAGCCAAATTCTTCATCCCTTGTATTTGTTTAATGCTCTTGATTGTCTTTATGTAATACTATTGGTAATAATTCACTCGTTGATAAGTATGGCATCTCCATAATCCAAGCACCTTCCAAATGCTTGAGACTTTTAGGGAACACTTTAGACTGAAACTGTGACATAGGCTACATTCAACATCCGTGGACAGCACATTCACCATCTGTGTTTTACAATGTAATGATATCTTTTGGGACTAGTAAAGAGAAGGCATAAATTTTCCATGATGATTTTTCATCTCCCCGGCCGCTTCCTTCAGTGGGCTGATTTGCGGGAGGGAGACCAAAAAAAAAAGTTGCCCGGGTTCTTTTTTTAGTCCCGTGTGGGTGCAGGAAGTGAGGCCGGGAGATCCGCCTCGCGTTGTGAGGCTGCGGCCGGGCCTGGGCGCCATCGGGAGGGGTCCCCGCTCCCGCTCAGAAAACTCAGGTCTGTGCAATCGCTTAGGTGGCCGGAAAGCTGAGAGGAGACAAATGAAAGCTTTCTGTATTTTTTACAATTTCCTAAACTGTTCATTTGCACTTAAACACACACACACACAAACACACACACACAAAATAACCGGGAGAGGAGACGAGGGTCAGATCCTGTAAAGGCATTTACAGGGTGCTTGGTGTGCTACGCTGAGCAGAAGCCAAACTGCAGCGGAGAAAGAACCAACAGTTCGGCCCATGCAAGTGGCTATTTTTCTAAAGTAGCTTAATCTATTATAGTTCAAATAATCCATCTAATTTCTCACTACTGACTGAATGAAATTACGTTTACACAGGTCCTCAGCAGAGAGGAGAAGGGGGAAAAAGCACTCTGGCAATCAGGCAGGAGGATCACAAGTTGGAGCCCAGCCTTGGCAACTTAGCCAGACTGGGTTCAGACCCCAGCGTAGTTAAAAACAGACCTCTGCCGTCACTGGCCACCTCGGGATTGGGTGTTGCAATTGGACCCTAGAGAAGCCCCCTGAATATCTGCCCTGTAGATGGTCTTGGCAATCTGTCCCTTAGGGCAGAAGGCTCTGGCCTTCCCAGGAGGAGCTCCTGCCTGTTGTGTGGTCAGGGGTCTGTTGTCTGGTCTCGAACCCAGGCAACAGCCCAAGGCCCCAGGGCAGGAATCAGCACTGGACCTAGCATGGAAAGAAGTCTGTGATTGAAGTTCACATGGGAATGCGGCTTCTCTGTCAACAAACACCAAGAGCCTGTCATGTGCTCTGGAGATTCAGTGATGACAACGCCCCTGCTTCCACGGAGTTTACCGGAACTACAGCAACAGTAACTATAGTATAAATTCTAATGACTGTTCAGAAAATGCCTCTCTGAAAAGATAGCAGGAAAAGAATGGGATTTGGGGCCCTCAGGTACCTCCCATGAAGGTGAAAAATAGGGGCTCTGCCCCCTGGGGAAGCTGTAGCAGTTAAATGTTAATGAGTGAAAACATGCTTTGTGCACAGGAAAGCCATTCTGAAAACGTGAGAGGTTTATCATCCTGCACTGACACCAACCCACCTACACCGTGCTTCCAGCCAGGTGCTCATCTGTACTCCAAGGGACCCTGCTCCAGGAAGGAAAGTGTTTCAGCAAACCAAAGAAAGAATTTTGTAAGGAAATACAGTCACGATTCCCTGGCAAAGGGAAGTGTTGAGAAATCCATTTAGAGAGGCAGCTGCTAAAAAAAAAAATTAGTAAATAAACAGGCACCCATTTTCTAGTTAGTAATTTCATAGCTTGGTCATGGAATTTGAGGATGTGAGGAAGGAGCCAGATGGAGATGGCATGCAGCTGAAGGTAGGGAAACCTGGAGGTCACTTGCTTGTTTGTCTGCAGTGGTTGCAAAATGGGCTTTTGAAGGCTAAGCCATGAGGAGGAAATTCTTCTTCTTACTACACTGCATCTGCAAAGTTGTTGCCTTGGAGTATATATGTCACCACTAGCTTGGACTGAACTGTGTGAGCCTCAGTAAGGACACGCTGCCCCATGGAGCACCTAGAACACAGCACCAGGCACTTAGGCTCATTTTAAAAGGGATTTCCCTCCTGTATGCTGGAAATAAATCCAGACTTTGATTTTTACGTTTACTGCAGTCTTCTATCTATTCTGAGTTGTCACTCAGCACCTATCACCCCCACTACACTGGTAGCTCACCCCATCCCCTGTATCTGACACATAGACAATGATAAATATGAGCTGTAATTAAAAGCCTAGACTTGAAGAACTGCCTCAATTCTGAGAAGTGCTGGGCTCCAGGGCTCCAGAGATTTCTCTCCTAATATCTGATGCTGTCACCTTGGGCCTAGCTGCCACCCCATACCAGAGGTGGATGTGTCAACAGCCATACAGAGCCCTCCAGTTGCAATGCAGATGCAAGGAATAAAGATTACTACAACAAGCTAAGCCAGCTGTGATGGCAAACAGCTGGGGATTTCTTTCTTGACTGAATTTGCCAGAGAGAGAAAACTGCTACCACCAATTGCTGTTTCAGTTTCATTTGAAGATTATGTTACGTATCTCTTCCTCCCCTGCCTCATCCGGCCAAGAGGGGAATATTTGAACAATGAGATACTGTGCTGTATCAAGTATTTACCTCCTCAGCCTGGGCTGCAATTTGAATTTCAAAGGTTCACACCTCAACCCACCATTTCTGGGGTTCATGGATCATAATCCTCTTTAAATTTGAAACCACAGCCCAGCATAAGCCATCTGTACCTCTCAATTTCTCAAATACCCTGAAAACCATTTCTGGATATCTGAAAGCAAACGGAGTCTGAAGCAAAACTTAAATGCTGGATTTCTTTGCATGGAGCTCCCCAGAAATAGGCACAATCATTTCCTAGCCAGGAAACACCCCCCCACACACACACACTTGTGCACACAGCTCCCAGCTTTATATAAAGCAAGCATCATCTTTGTTGATACCCTCACAGTCCCCCTCAGAGACTGGTGGGCAAGCTCATCCCTCAAACCTGTGCAGTACAGCTCACAGGGGCAGGACGGTGGTCCTGGCAGTGTTCTCTGTCTCCTTGGGTAGGGGTGCCAAGAAGAATGGTGGCTTACTCAGCAGTGACAGCCATCCTGACCCCACTGTCACCAGAGAATTGGGTCACATTTCCAGCTGCAGGCCTAACTCTCCTGTCTGCCTTGTAAGCAAGGGCACTGGCAAGATGACTGGCAATGGGACCAGAGGCAGGGGTGGAGTGGGCAGTCACAGTGTTTTTTGGGCCCCAGAACCCAGTGGAGTGTCCTGTTCTGAGCCACGGTGCTAGCCTGCAACAGCAGTCATCAGAGCCTACCCACGCCTTTATGGGGCAGTGCAATGGGGAAGAAGACATGCTTCCTATTAAGAGAACCTGGGTTTCTATCTATTCTGTCCCTTATCAGCCTGATTTCCTCATTTGCAAAATGAGGGTGACAGGCAGTAATGAAGCCATGTCTCAGGTTATGTGACATGAAATGAGAAGATGAGGTTACAAGGTCGCTGCACAGTGAATAGTCACCCATGTGAATCCCCTTTGAACTTTTATGTGAAATATGACTATAATACATCTCTTTTCATTCCACAACCCACATATCACCAATTTAGTCACCTGGAGGAAGGAAGAAGGGGAGGGGGAGGCTACACATCATTTCCCTGGGTTTGGGATTTCAGATGGGGGGACAAGCAGTCTTCAGAGACCTTACCTATGTTCTTTAGCATCCTTTGTGAGATCAAACCCATTAGTGATAGTTTTGGATTCTGGAAGTAAATAAATAGTACTAGAGTCAAGCAGGATGAATGTCGATCAGAATCGAGTGAGATGAGATCACAAAAGCCCTGTCTTCACAAAACACAGCTCCTGTATGGAAGGATACTGTTGTAGCTGTTTGGATGTCCCCTCTGAAGCCTCATGCGGTCATAGGTGGGGCTTTTTCAGAGGTGGCTGGATCTAGGGTGTGTGGCTGATCCGTGGAGCAATGCTAGGATTGAGGGGTGGGCAATTACTAAACTAGCCCACTGACAGGTTTGTCACCGCCCTAATCCCAGTGGACTGGACACACTATAAGGGACAGAAAGAGACTCGGCTTCTCTGATCCCTTAGGTACCTTCTGCCCCATGAATGGTTTCTCCTCTGCAATGACTGCCATGCCACCCTGCCTTGGAGCCAGCTGCTTATGGACTGAAACCTATGCACACTGTAAGCTAAATAAACCTTCATCCCTTTAACTCTGGGTGTCAGGTATTTTGTCTCAGCAACCAGAAAGAGGTAACTGAGACAGGTTCTATGAGCTAAGTGACTCTGTGGAAGAGAACAAGGCATTTATTTTGTAGAAGCAAGAGTTAGATGTGGGCTCACATTTCTGCTACTTAGCAGTTATTAGACCTGGTCAAAGAATGTACTTCTCTAAGCCTCAGTTTTCACATCTGTAAAACGGGGACAATGAGCTCTTAGTGTCCTGAAGACTCAGTGAGCTAAGGGATATAAAGCACTTAGTGGGGTCTAACATCTTAGGTAGACAGTATTTTCCAGATATAATTATGAGAAATTTGAAAATCTTCCCTGGAGATATAAGTTATGATTCTTCTGTGAAAACATTCACCCAGACCTGCTATACACCAGACACTTGGATAACTATGGAATTTTGTACATATTTCCTTCTTCAAGCCTCTTGACAATTTTATAAAGTAAGTGTAATTATCCCAAATTTATCAGATAAAAAAGTCAGGCTGCTGGAAAATGGGATTGTACCCACTGAGCTCCTATCCAAGGCCAGGCACTACACTGGTTGGTACCTATGCAGTGTCTGAGATCGTTCACTCAACAGTCCTGAGATCCAAGGATTATAGCACTGGGATTTGAAACACAGTGAAATCTCCCTCTTCTTTGTTAGATGTATAATATTTCTCAGCCTGGGCCACCAAAGAAGGTTTTCTTACTTCCCTATTTCACCTGATAAATTATAAATTCATTTCCTACCATCTTAAAGAAGTGGCAGAGGAAGGGAAAACTATATAGGAACGGGAGAGGGAGGGATGCATTTGATTCTGTGTGTTGTACTAATAAGGCTCAAGTTGCCATATTCTCCAGGAGCTGAAGACTGCTTCCTTCGTGTTCTCTGCAATGATGCTTCCCAATTGCACTCATGAAATTTCATGTAATATATAAAAAAGCCTAGTCTAGTCTCAGATGTACTTAATGTAAATACTTCACATAAAACTGCTAGAATGTTCTGAGTAAGTAAAGAGGAGAACATGATTTGTTTGGAGACAAAATACTCTGTTCTACCTCCCTGTCGCCGATGGTTTTTTTCTGACGGAGATAGGAGAAAAAGAGACACATGAAATGGGGGGAATCCGAGATACATTGTGTGATTATCAAGTAAATGGACTCAGGAAGAGTACATTTCTGTCCTGTGCTGTAAAAGAATACTAATACTGTCTACTAACAATTACTCTGCTGACTCAGTGCCCTGCACTATTCAGAATCACTGCGGCCAGGAGCTCTCTTAATGTTCTCAGCAACCATACAGGGCAGTTAAGATATGATCCCCAGTTCACATCCAGGGGAAACCCAAAGCTTAGAGGTCACCTCTGCCAGTCTGGAGCAGGACCAGGGAGTCTGATGTCACAGCCTAGGGGATGAGCCACCGCGCTGCCCAGTGTCATTTTTCTGTCGCATTCTACATGCTATCATTTTTCCTCCTGGGGAATGCTTTACCAGCCCAACTCAGATGCAAGCTTGACTGGTTTGGGAAACACTCCCCATACCCCTCCTTGGGGATAAGTCTGCTGCTGGATGTGCCCAATGTGGCCTTTCTCCTGCTGCTGTAAGCAAGCACACTTCAGAGGGACCTCAGATTCAGGTACACATGGCAAACCGGAACTTCCCTGGTAACCATCAGCTCGGTTAACGTCAGCGCCCAGCTGAAAACTCAGATCTTCCTACTGAGTTTCCCACACTATTGAGTTCCAAGATTGTCAGCCCCCGAGGGCGCTCAGGGACAAAATCCTATCCCTCTCTGTTTTACTGACCTCCCCTAGGAATTAAAGGACAGAAGGCACCTGGAGCCCCAGGCTTGACATTTTACAAGCACCATCTCCTGAAATCTTCCCAGGAACCTGACGCATGTTTTCTGCTCACAGAGCTTGGGAGTCCTGCAGTCTGCTCCAGGCTGGCAGTTAACAAGTGCAGAAATCTGTTTCAGCACGGGTCTGAATCCAAACCAAACGCTGCAGCCTTTTTCTTTCCTAAGGAAGGCACTGTCTAGTACAGGCCTCCTGGGGGCCCCCCATAAATGTGTTCTGAATTGAGCGGGCTCCCTTTTATGAGCAGCATCATTTGTAATATAAGTAAAACAATCTCCAAGTGAAGAAAAATTGCGGTCTTTTATAGGATTCCTAAAAACTTGCAATCTATATAGGAGTGAGGGATTTTAAATCTTGCTTTATTCCTGAAAATAGGAACATTTCACTGAAAAATGAGAAAAGCTTATAGAACATCCAGGTTTCTCTTTTTCTTTGATGAATTTGCTTTGTTTTAACGTAGCTGATCACACTTAATCGTGTTCATGTCTGTGCTATCTCAAGGCTGGCAATGCCTCTTTTATGGCCCTTTTGCATGGCACCATTTTCCAAGGCATCATTTTCCAAATATTTATTATTTCTCCAATTACTCTGTGAGCTTCCTGAAACCAAGGTGGTATTCTATTCACTGTTCTAACTCCCGAGTCTCAGGTGCTTACTAGGTACTTACTGGACACAGGGAAGGAAAAATGAATGAAAGAACAAGAAACGTGTATGGGGCAGGTGGGGGAGGAACCCTAGTTTGCAGAGTCCTTTCGTTACCATAAATCGTGATGAACAGTAAGATCCCAAGGGAGTTTTAAGGATAATATGCTTTCTAATCTTTTCGTTTTTCAGATAAATCGACTGATTCCCAAGCAGTCAGGTGACTTACCAGCATACCCTAGAAGATATGTGCGATCTGGGGCGAGATGTTCTGGTTCCCAAGGGTTCCCTACTTCTCTAACTTTCTCACTTAATTTCCAGGGTGGATAAAGCCCCTGCCATTAGAGACTCCCATCGACAACAGATCGTACTCATTTTCACATGACAGCATCAAGAAATACCTATAGACATTTGTCGACAGTTTAAACGCTGTAACTGCATAAAACTTGGCATACCATCACTCCTAATTTTGGCAGGAAGGCTGCACCCACCGTACTCACCTCTTGTTCTCTGTCTCCTGTGCCCCCCTCCCCTTCTTTTCTGCTCTGCAAAACCAATGAATTCTAAATTGTCCCACGCCTTTTTCAAAATCTACCTTATAAAATAAGAGATGTTTTATGACCTTTTTACAGGGAGTCAATTGGTATATTTTTCTAACAAACTACCCCATACCCCAGCCTGGGGCAGCCATCCAGCAGCCCTCCTGCAGAGCACAGGGTAAGTTTCTCCTCTGCAGAGTCCTCTTCTCACTGACTTTGTTCTTTCCCCCTTGGTCATTTTCAGAAATGAGATCATGGCCCCCTGTCTCCCTGAGGACATTCTCTAATGGATTGGTTGGGTCCCAGCTGGCTCCCTTCTGATCCATAATTATCACTCTATCTATAGCCTTTCCAATGGCTGAGAATATGAGGTCTGGATTCAGATTACCCAGATTCAACCTAAACTCTGCTATGTTACAAGGCTGGTCGTCTTAGGCAAGCTATATAATTTCATGCTCATTGCCTTTATAAAGCTTCTCTCATAAGGCTGCTGTAAGTTTAAATGAAAGAACCTATGCAAGATATTTGATACACAGTAGGTGACCAATAATTGTTATGTTAGCTACTAATGTCGTTATTCAAGTTTGGTAGCCAAAATAAAAGTAGCAAAAGACATAGCCCTTGTGGGTCATCAAAAAGCTCACCTACATGCAGACATATGTTTTCAGCATAAATGAGGAAATGTTTAAAGTATTCAAACAGGAAAAAAAAATAAACAAGTATACTTCAAAGATGTGACCCATCGGCCGGGGATTTAGCTCAGCGATTCGGTGGCCTGCCTTGCAAGTACAAGGACCCGAGTTCAATCCCCCGTACCAAAAAAAAAAAAAAAAAAA
>NW_022900917.1:73001781-73018596 GCF_012274545.1 Fukomys damarensis
CTCTGAAGTCCATGGAAAGGTAATTTGATGGATTGCTCCTTCTCTCTGATTTTCTTAAAGCCCACTTAGACCTATTTTTATGAGCACTTTTCGAAGCTGCTGATCATCTACTCAGGAAGACAGCAATCAATAAATGATAGCTATTTGAGACTTTAGCCTGTATATGTGTATGCCTTGCAGGCCAGAAAAGTTGGCTCCGACTCAGCCAAGACATTTCACCTCCACTGGCCTCATTTTCCCTGTGGCTAAAACCAGCAGCCTGGGGCAGATGCTTTCTGAGGTTGCCAGGGCAATAACATCCTATACTAGTAGAGTATTATGAGGATTTTTTTTTTTAAAAACATCAATATGGAAACCAACCCTAAATACCAAAAGACTCCCAGTTCTGCTTCAGAGACAACTGAGAAGCTCTCTAAAAGTTACCAGTTCTGGGTTGGAAGCCCTTCTGATATTATCAGAATCTGTCACGGTCTCCCATTGCTGTTTTTCAAAACAACTATTTCAGTCACATGTGACAGCACACACTTCTGGTCCCACCTACTTAGGAGGCTGATGCAGAAGGATTACTTCTGTGTATATGTGATTTCACCTGCAGTGTATTTGAACCCACATACAGGTAGCTTAATTTTGTCATATGTAGAGCATTTCTCCTATTACTAAAGGAAAATTGCCCACCCACTGCAGAGTTTTCTCCTTAGCATATGCTATTGGTTAATATCTTTCTCAAATGTGAACATTCTGAATCACACTAGGGTCTCTAATTAAAAAAAAAAAAACTCTACAATTGCTAGCAAACCTTTTGACAGATGCATCTAGCTTCTGCTCCCTGAGGTTTTTTGTTTGTTTGTTTGTTTGTTTCCTGATTTTTGTTTCTGAAAAAAATTAGTCTTTTTGCTCTGGCCTTAGAGGCTTACAGCTGTTCTACACACTAATTTATAGAACTTCTATGTTTTGATGGATAGCAGAGAACTTACTAGGCTCTGGAGGTTATTTCCAATATCTTTTTGAGTTTTTCTCCTTTTTTTAATCTTTATTAAATTTATTGGTACATTTTAGGAATACAGTACAGTTATATTCATCATCGGGATCTTGTACCTATGCATGACTTATTTTGGTTCTTATTTTTCCCCATTACCCAGCCCTCCCCTCAACCGTCCTACCCTTCCCTGTTTACAAAGACATTGTTTCCATGCTTTTCCTTTTCACAAATTTTTTCTTTTCCCTTTATACCTTTCCCCTACTCCTCCCACTTCCTCTACTTTTTTAGAGATTTTCTCTTTCAAAATAATCTCACTTTCCCTCTAATATTTGTGTTTACAATTAACTTTCACTTACCTGGGATTAATTTTAGCATCTTGAAATTATCAGCAGGCTTGGCTACATTTTCTGTCTGACCTGCATCCCCTTACTTAAGGACCGCCTCTCCCTAAACACTGGAACCGCAATCACGCATCTCCACCTTCCCAACCGAAGGAGTAGAAACAGGCTGTCCACCAGGTGCCTCAGATTCTTGAAATTGCCCTGACTGGCAGTTGGTGGGCATTTAGCTCAAGCAGGGCCAGCCAGCATCCTCTGCAGATGGTTAGTTACTATGGAGGCCAAAGTAAAGAGGGCTGTGCCTTTTCTCTAGTCTTGACCACATGAGAGTACTTACATAATAGTAATCATAACCAAAAGATGGCAAGAGAAGGGGGTGTTGGTGACCTCATCTGAACCAGTGGATCAACAAAATCTATCTCTTGCCTGAGGTTGCCCAAGCCTTGGGATCCCCAGTTAGGTACAAAACTATATTTACTTTTTAGTATAAGCTAGTCTGAGGTGGATTTCTACCACTTTGGCTTTTTTTGAGGTAGCGTCTCAGTATGTAGTTTAGGATAGAACTCACTATGTAGCCCAGGCTGGCCTCAAACTCGCATCAGTCCTTCTGCCTCAGGCTCCTGAGTGCTGGAACAACAGGAGTGCACCACCATGCCTGGCTAGTGGATTTACCACTTAGAGTGAAAATACCCTTGCTAGACTTTTTCTGGGTTTCAGTACCATCTTTACAGTTAACAGATGTTGTCTCAGACCCGCTGTTCATGGCTTTAGAGCCTTGGCCTCCACTTCTATAGAATGGGTCCACAATGCCCACCTCAAAGGATCATTACAAAGGATAAATTATATAATACATATAACAGAATGGGAGAGAATATTTGCAAATCATGTATATGATAAGGGTGTAGTATCTATCTAAACTCTTAAAACCCAAGAATAAAAAGACAACTAATCTTAAAAGAAGTGAAGGAGTTGACAGTCATTACTCCACAGATAAACACATGGTGATAAGCATAAGAAAAGCTGCTCGGCATTACTAATCATGAGGGAAGGCAAATCCAAACCACAATGAAATGCCATTTCCCACCCACTAGAATGGGTCTAACAGTGCAGCTGAGAATGTGGAGAGCCTGGAACTATCATATACTGCTGGTGTGGATGACAGTGTGTGTCAGCTTTGGAAAGCAGCCCAGTTCCCCACAAAGCTCAACACACTGTCACTGAGTGACCCAGCAGCTCACTCTGCATGGACTGAAAGAATGTTTATGTCCCCTCACCACTCACTTTCGAAACCCTAATCCTCACAGTGATAGTGTTAAAGTGTCATCTTTGGGAGATAGCTAAACCATAAAGCTACACTCTCATAAACGGAAACAGGGTCTTACAGAATAAAGCTGTCTGGGGGCTTTTTTCGGTCATATAAGGATACAATGAGAAGTTAGCAATCTGGAACCAAGAAAAGGGACTTGCTAGAACCCAACTGTGCTGGCTTCCTGATCTTGGACTCCCAGTCTCTAGAACTGTGGAAATTTCTGTTGTTCAAACACTACTTAAATAAGTAATTTGCTAGAAGCTGGTTAAGACACAATACCAGGTATATTCACAAGAAATGAAAACATGTCCATACAGGGTTGCGGATTTGGCTCAGTGGTTCTTCCACCAGCCTTGCAAGTGCAAGGGCCTGAGTTAGATTCCTAGTACCAAAAGAAAAAAAGAAAGAAAAGAAAACCTGTCCATACAAAAAGTCACAGTTCACAGCAGGATTATTCATAATAGTCACAAAAGCAAAAACAACTCAAATGTCTATGAGCAGATGAATGGATAAACAAAATGTGGTATGGCCATACAATAGAATATTACTCAGCCATAAAAGCAACAAAGTATTGAGTGATGTTAGATCTTGGATTAAATGTGAAAATAGTATGTTAAGTGAAAGAAGCAAGATAAAAAAGGCCATTTATTGTGTGAATTCATTTACATTCAATGTCTGGGATAGGGAATTCCATAGAGAAGGAAAGCCGATTGGTGGTTGCCAGGGGGTTCGGGGAGGGAATAATGGGCAATGACTACCAATGGTTACAGGGCTTCTTTTGAGGAGAAAGAGATAACATGTACTGGAATTAGTTCATGATGACAAGTGTGAGCACACTAAAAAGCAATGGACTGTATGCCTTAAAAGGGCAAATTCTACACTATGTAAATTATATCCCAATTTTTAAAATATCCACTATAGTGTTATAGGTAGAAGACACAATATAGCCATTAATATTAAACATAAGTTGGGCATGGTGGCACACACCAATTATCCCAGCTTCTTAGAAGCTGAGGCAGCAGTATCACAAGTCTGAGGCAAGCCTGGGCAACTTGGCAGGCAAAATAAAGAATAAAAACGGCTGAGGATCCAGCTCAGTGGTAGAGCATCTTCCTAGCATGCACGAGGCTGAGTTCAACCCCAGGACTGAGAAAAAAATAAAATAAAGGCTTTGCATTAGTATCTGCTGTATATGAGGCAATGTATACATGTGACCTTGTTTAACACTCACAAGTTTACAAAGTTCCTCTTACTTTCCTCCTGTTTAATGTATAGGAAATTGAGGTTGAGGGAAGTTAAGTGCCAGACCCAACATCCTGTGATCAGTAGTGTGCTAAGATCCAAACACTGTCTATCTAATTTCACACCCCTTCCACTGTACAACATTCTCTGTACCCAAAATACAGCATGGGATGTGGCAGGGCCGCTGGCTGCCCACCCTCTGTCTCGTCTCCCTTTCTTCAGTAATAAAGCTCCAATTTGACTCACAGCAGCAATGGGTTGTAGCCTCCTGCAAAGTTGGTGTGGCTGTGTGGCTCAATCCAGCCAGGAAGCAGAAGACGTATGTAGGACATTTGAGAAAGTGCCTTAAAAAGCAGCTAAGCCAGAGGTGGAGGGCCCCTTCTCTCCCACCCTGCTGCCTAGAATGTGGATGGGACGGCTGACTCTCTCACAGTCATTTTGGACCATGAAGCAATATGCTAAGAAGAGTTGAGCCAGAGAGACAAAAAGCTTAGATTCTTGATAGCCACGGAAGTACCATTTGGCTTTGAACTCTCTCCAAACTTGTCTGGTCTGAGAAGAAGGACAAAACAAAACCCTAATTGCTGTTATTTGGCTTTTGTTTATATGCAGTTGAAATCTAATTCTAACTTATACACTGGGGCTCTGAAAACGCTGAGCCAACTAAGAATGTATAAAAACAGCTAATCTCAGAAGTGGGCAAATTAAAATTATTCTACCAGAGGCATTTTCTCAACTTGGCCTCCACATTTTAGATTCTGTACTTACAGGCTTAGGGATTCTATTGAATTATCCTAAAGACACTCACCAAGGACTGCTTTGCAAAGTTATAGAATCATTGAAAAGACTGGTCTCAATTCACCAAGTACAGACATTACATTTCACATGCACTTAAATTTCATCTTTGAAATGCTTCTGAAAATCAGCCGCAGAGAAGCCCACAGGCTCCCACAGAGAAATTTCTGAAGAAGCAAATTTATTTACACAACCCTTGCACAATTTGGTTAAGAGGAAGGAGACAGAGCAGGCTCCATATGCAAAGCAACATGATTAAGCTCAAAGATTTCTTCGCTTCAAAATCAACGTTCTGTCCAATCTTTCCAGTGCAATCACTTAAAACTCCACAATGATTTTCTCTGCCAGAAAGACAAATTGCAGTAGCCTTTCCATGGCTAAAATAGAATTCCAGCTTTCTTATTTATTGATCTGTTTACCTAAGATTGATGGGATATTTATCAATCAGTGTATTTATAACCCAACAGCAAGTTGACAGTCCTGTTGGGGTGACAATGGCTTTTCTTTCATTATCTTCCTTTCTTGAGGGTTCTGCAGAATTCAAACCACAATGACGTAAGTGAAGAGGAAACATTTGGAGGGAGGAAAGATTTTTCCACAGTGTTTTTTCTGTAGCTTGTATGTCTAATTTTATACACTCTGTGGATGGCAGAGCTGGTAACCTAAGTATTCTTTCTGAGGGCAAAAATTCTGTGTTTTTTTTCAAAATATATTATGGGCAGTTATCTGAGAGAATTTATCCAGATCTTACGTGGAACTTTTCCCATTTCCTTTTCTAAGATTGCTTGTGTATGTAATTACACACACACACACACACACACACACACACACACACACACCTCATTTTTCTAAAACACAGGAAGCAGCATAGGCCCATGCACTAAGGCTTATGCTCTTAGTCACAGGTGCACTCCCTCACTTCCCCCAGCCTTGTCTTCTCTCACTGTGTGCACAATTCTAGTAAGTGTAGAGAGCTGGCCTTTGGGTCTTCAGCAACCCAGACAAAGCAGTTATACTGGGAATAGTGAGAAGGAATCCAAGGAAGTAAAAATAAAGTACCAACCAAGAAGCAGAAATCTGTGAGCATATTACCGTGCACAAAACATTCTAAATACACATGCCTGCTCAGGAGAGCAAACCTTTACTGGGATATTCTAGGCATAATGCTGCACACCAGTTTTTACAAGAGTTTCCAGTTAAACCAGCAAGAATAACATAAAAAAAATTAAATTTAGTGCTTAGAGGCTTTGCAGAAAGTTCAACTTTCTCAATAAAGCGACAGTGGCCAAACTGAGCACAGAACTTAGAAGTCAAAGGACCTGAGAATGAAGGTGAGCACTGCTGCAGGAGTCGCATGATATTGGTCAACAGCCTCCACTTGGTTGAAACTTAATTCCTCATCTCCAAATCAGGGCTAATGACAACAATTTCAGGTTTGGGATGAGTATCTAACCAGACTTCACACGTGAGAGTACAACATTTGTCTCAGAAATGTTTAACCCAAAGAACTATGTGTGTGAATCTTATTCTCTCCATGAAATTATTTTATAATTATTATTTGATTAAAATCAAAGGAAAAGAGGAGCTAGCTGTTTCACTCCTAGTTCTAGACCCAAAAGAATGAATGTGCATGTTTACCAAAAGAAACGTATGATAATGTGCTTAGAGGTATTTATGTACAATGCAGTATGTGTAAAGGCTCATGAAAAAATCTGTAGTTGCAAGGTAACAATTATTTTTTTTTTCCAGTACCAGGGATCGAACTCAGGTTCAGCAGAACCACTGAGCTAAATTCCCAGCCCCAAAAGTAACAATTCTTGAAGACACAGTGGTAAATGCAGTATACTTCCACCCCCAGTCCTGATAATCCAGACTATCTGTGGTTCTGAATTTTATGCATACATCTTTCCACTGTCTTTTAAATAATATATTCTGTCTTGTTCTCTGAAAAACAAAACAGTACACACACAAACACACACACACACACACACACAGGACCTGCCCCAGGCTCTCATTCACTTTCTTTGATTCTAAAAAGGGGCCAAATGATGTAGTCAGAAAATGGTCACATGCCTAGAGACCCTGAAGGACCTCTCTGTCCTCTGCCAAGGCTGATACCAAACATGGATATTCTTAACAGAGGTAGCCCATGGCCAGGGATTTGGCTCAGTGGTTCTGCCGCCTGCCTCACAAGCACTGGGGCCTGAGTTTGATCCCTGGTACAAAACAGAAAACCATAACAGAGGTGGCCCATATCAGCTGATCTTAGGTAAGGAGATGCTAAAGAGATTAAGCTAGAAAGGGAATTAATATATATTATTTCATATAACACAGGAGCCCAGAGACCTGGTGCTTTCATACATTTATCTGCTTACACCCTCAAGAAAATGCTGTAAAGACAAAACAGTGTTACAGAGGTTAGGAAATCTGCCCAGCACTACAAAGCCACCAAGTGCTTGTGACTGCACTTGAATCCAGTTCTGATGCCAAGTCCAGTTCTCCTTCGACCACACCATCGCTGAACGCCACCAGACAGAAGAGATGCTGACTCACCATGGGTCTGAAATCGATCTGATCTGGGCAACAGTTTTGTGTTCTAGGGTTTAAACCCAGATACTCCTATAACAACTTTCAACTGCCAAGCTTGGGATCACATTCCCATGCCAGAATACAAAAAAAGGCATTTGGCTAGAGCCAAGCTTCTGGTCTACCATGGCTATACTACTATGTTCTTTTGCATAACTGCTTTTCAACAAACTTACATACCTGTGGAATTTAATGAACTGCAGGTCTTGCCCCACTCAGCAAAGCGCCTCCTTCACCACTTGGTTCATGATGCAGTGGCAGAGCAAATCCTAAAGCCAGGCTGGACCTAATCCTTACCACGTGCCTGGATACCAGCCTGCTATCCCTGGAAAGGTGGCTCTATTCATACGAAAACAGCAAAACTCCAAAGATCTACCTCTTAAGGACAGTGGTGTAGCCATTCATCTACATGTCTATCTCCAGGACAACCTAAGTGTGAGCCACGAAAGTCTTTTGCCATAGTCACCGAGTCTCCTTAAACAACCTGTCTGTCCCTTGGCAAAAAAAGCTGAACTCACCATGGCCTGCCTGACCTCCTCTACCTGCTACTGCCCATTACCTAACTGATTGGTACTGCTCACCTCTGCAATAGGCTGCTTAGACAGATGCCTTCTCTGGTGGGAACTTGGGGATCAACAGGCGTTGGAATAGGCCCATGTCAGAGATACCTCCTGGTTACTGACTTGTGTTTCATTTCAGGGCTCTACAGATCCTATGGTCCTCAGGCCACACACCCTCCCTGGATAAACTCCAGTGGCTGATACTGCAGGACTAGACATGGAGAAGGAGACCCTTGAGAACTGCCTGGGAAGAGAGACCCTCCAGGTGTCTGGCTGTGGCTTGGGATGGTTGGGTGGATGAACAGACAGGGAAGAAGAAAAGTAATGCAAGCAAAGAAGAAAGGAAGGAGTTATTTTCCCTTTGGCTTTACTGGCAATGACTTTGAAAGCCATTTCTGTATATGCAAGTGGAATCCTACTGGTAAATCATGGCGGGGGGGAGGGCACTCCCATTACTGCCCATCTACATTACTCAGTGATGGCTCCTTTAAGTCATATGCACTCCTGGGAATGATGTAAAGTGGTCCCCCATCTGCGGATAAGAAAAATGAGGTATAAAAGGTTAAATTCTTTGCCTATGTCCTAACAAGCAAATCTATATGATTTCACAGCCAGGGCAGTTTTCTCTGTCAGTTGTCTACAGCTTTATCTTCACTCAAGAAAAATACAAGAGGAAGGCATGTTTCTACTTGATCTGACGGGGAGATGATTTATCCCCAACCCACCTAATCAGAGAAAACACAAATCCATACCTCATGCACAAATTGAAAAAAAGGGAGGGGGATTCCCTGCAATTTGGAAATACAGCTGTTCTTTCTGGTCCTTCATTGTGGCAAATGTGAAATGTGGGTATCCGGATTCACACAGTCATTCAGTCTCTGGGGTTCTTCTACAGATGATTCCAATTCAGGAGCCTAGGGAGCGCCCCCTGCCTGTGAGGCATGAGGACAAGGCCCATGGCAGGCCAGGAGCAGTGCCCTCAGGGACAGCACGTCCATCAGGCCCACACAGCCAGGCCCAAAGGACTCTGCACTGAGGCTGCTCATCCTGCCTCTATCTGAGGGATCAGGGCAAAGGGCAAAGATCAAGGCACATGAAGCCAACGACCTCAGTCACTGCGGCTGTGTGTAGCCGACGTGATCAGCCCAACATTTACTCACAAACAAAAAAAAATGTCGTTTTCCACATTCATGTTAACTTGAAGTGGGACAAGAGGCATGAAGTTTTCTGAGAGCCAGTGGAAAGAGTCATCTTCCCTGTCATCCACCTCAGGAAGAGCATGGACCGACAGACAGACAGACACATACACACACACACACACACACACACACACGCACCTGAGTGTGCCTCAGTGACCAGCAGACATGTGGAAGGTGTTCTCAGACACTTGCTAGTTATTCACTCAACACACCCTTGCCAAGCACCCACCTCCATCTCTTCAGGATACTACAGGTGTGAACGGTGGAGGTAAGGTTGAGCCCCCACTCCCCAGAAGTCTGCAGCCAACTCAAGAGCACAGAGAGCCCACTCTATACCCTCCCTGTTCTACCCTGGGCATCAGGGCCTGATCTCTGTCAGACACATTTCAGGGCTTCTGGGTCCTCTGGCTTCTAGTTGGCTTCAGGCAATGGGACCCACAAAGATGAGACTAGAACATTCTGAAAGGGGCATGTTTCCCTCCTCTTCAAGCTCCAACCCTCCTTGTGCTGTTGGAGAACCCCACACGAGCTCCTGCTTCCTAGGGCCAGCCCCTCCTCACCACTTCAGACCTTCAAAGGGGCCTGGAGTGCTCCCCTGTGCCTTATGCCTTCCCTCTCTTTCTCGCTTCTGCTGTACTCAGTCCTGCTCAGTTCACCGCATTTTGACTTTGCTATTTCTGCTGGGACCCAGACTGATATAGGGAAACATCCATGTAAACAGATAATTACATTATCATGCAGAACAATATACGACAATGTTGTTTCCCAGCAAGCCACTAGAAAGGTGGAGTCTGATTGCTTGGGGTGTAAATCCTAGCCCCACTATTTACTATCTCTGGTAACCTCTGTAATCCGCAATATACATCTCTGAAAAATGGGTTAATGCTGTGCTAGTGTCTATTAAATAGGACAGCGGTGGAGTTTAAATGGAGCAATACAAGTAAGTCCTGGCAGTGGGCAAGGTGTTTGGTCAATGCTGACAAGACACTAGATACTGCACAGTAACTGTGTGAAGGTTCCCAGTGCTTATCTGCCAAATGAGCCAAGTACCAGGAAAACTGGTACCGGGGACACAGACAAAGGGAAAGGGCGATGGTAAAGGGAATCGGGAAGAGCAGCATGGAAGAGGCAGTGCTGGGGTGCCCCTGAAGAAGTCAGCTGGCAGGAGGGCTGACAAAGGGTTTTCCAGGAGGAGAGCACCCAGGTGCAGATCTGGGTCAGCGCAGCCCAGTGAGGTTCAGAGGAGCGAGCAAGCAAGGCAGGACGAGCCTGAGGCAGAGGGACTGGCAGGGACAGCCGCAGAAGGCCGTGAACACCAGGCCAAAGAGTTGGGTCTTTGTTCTAAAAGGTAGGGAAAGCTTCCGGGCCAGCTGGCTAGCCCTGGATGTGAACAGGGTTTTTGGCTGTTTATTTCTTTTATTCTTTTTTTAAATAAACACCACTACCTACTTTTCCTTTAGATTTGTTTTCTCAAATTTGACCATACTGTAGTTTCCACATTCTTGATTGCCCCTGAAGATAAGAGCACCTTCTTCTTTCAACATTTTAATGTTGATCCCAGGATGACAGTAAATACTAAGAAACTAACTGGGGGAAATGGTTGTAATTATAGAACACCTCCAATTCTTAGAGGTTTTATCTGTGTCCTGTGACTATTGGCTTCCTAAGAAGCAATGCCTAAAAGACTTACGGGTATTTTGTAGTTGTCCCCACCCCCTTCTGTTGTTATCTTCTTGCCTTAGATCCAATTCTCTTCTTGTAATACACAGTCTAGGAAAAAATAGTTATATGCCAATGCATACTCAGCCATTTAAATTAGACTCAAAGACAGCCAGAGAGATCTCTCATTATTTTATCTGTCATCTGAGCAGCAACGAACTTATTGTCTGTACTACCAACCTGTAAACTGTACCCACAGACCCTGCTCTAATCAGATGCCCATAATACTAAGGCTATCCTTCTAGACATAGGAGGCAATTTCTCAGCTGCCGGGTGTAAAGCCAGCAAATATGCACTAAATGACCTAAGAAAGGATAGTGCTAATAAAGTGGACAAAGGTTCCCTACTCATAATATAAACCAAACAGCAAAAACTGGGTTTAGTGGCTCCAGGAAAGGAGCAACAGTACCCACCTTTCTGGCAATCCTGCAATCTCTCTGTCTGGGCTTCACCAAGCCCAAGGTCCCCTGGGTCCTTCCAATCCCTTCCCTTCTGGGGCTGGGGTTGGCTAGCTGCCTGGTGGCGAGAGTGGTCTGTTCTGCAGGAATCCCTGGCACCACTGAGGCGGCCTTGTGGTCTGCGATGGGGCGCTGTACCAGGACTGCCAGGCACTGCATGGAAACAGCCATGAGGCGGTGGTAGGAAGGGGTCAGCTTCCCAGCATAAATAACCATGCAGGCCTCCTCCTCAGTGCACAGAGCTCAGTGGTGCAGGCTGCACACACAGCGCTTGAAGCAGAGTTCTGTTATCCAATTGTAGACCAACAGGAAGTCTTGTAAGTTTCTCAGTTGTTGCTGCTGCTGCTGCTGCTCCACAACATCGCCAGGCGAGGCACATACCTTCCGCTTGGATGTGACAGGTTTGACACTCAGTCTGGCTGCCCTGGGGGCCCTGACTGGGGCACAGCAGGAGCATAGAGGAGGCGCTCTGGGCGGTCTGCTGGGTGAGTGGTTCCACAGCAGCCATTCTACACAGCAAAACCTGTGCCTCCCCACCTCCGGCTTCCTCCCAACAAACGCACCAACACTTACCACGTGGTGACCCAGCCTCCTCACCAGTCACAGGGCTTTCCACACCTTTTCTCATCTGATCTCATTAATAATAATAATGACCAACATTACTGTGGTACAATAAAAATGTACTCCATCTCTGTTCCCAATACGCAGAGCTTCCAAAAACCCTCACAATCTCCTGAGTGACGTGTGTTTTTGGTGGTTGTGGTGGTGGTGGTGGTGGCAAAAGGATCAAAACTGTGATCCTGCCATGCTGGGCAAGGGCTCTACCCCTGAGCTACATGCCCAGCTTCCTAAGAGCATCTGTTGTATGCCAGTGCGATCCCTCATGGCAGGGGGAACTAAAAGCCTAAGGATGAGCTCAGAAAGTCCTGGGAGGAAAATGAGGGGCTGCACATCATGTCTCTGTAACAAACCTCATAAGACCCCCAAAAGCATGGGAGTCAGGCGGGCGGCTTCTAGGTTGGGGAGTGTGGGGAAGGGGTGGGGAGGTGGCCCATCTGGGGCCACGAAGACTGTACTTCCTCCCTTTCCCTGCACCTTGTCCTGTGCTTCTCTTGCATCTTCCTGGGCCTGGGTCGCATCCTTTATAAGAAACCAATAGTGGTAAAGGGCTTTCCCAAGTTCTATGGCTCACTCTAGCAAATCATGGAACCTGAGGAGGGTTGTGGGAACTCCTGCATGTACAGCTATTTGGTCAGAAGCACAAGGGGCCCCTGGAACTTGCGACAGGCATCTCTGCCCTGAACCAGACAGTTAGTGTCAGAATGGGATTGAATTTTTGGATATCCAGTTAGTTTCAGATAACTGGAAAACTGCTTGCTGTGGGAAAAGACCATACATTTGGAGTAAGAAGTGGTGTCAGAGAAAAGACAGGGCACTCATAAACACTAATTCACAACACATAGGGTACACTTCCTGTCCTGTGCCTGCAGTGAGACACTCCCTGGACTGCTCAGCAGGCTGACCAGTGAGGACAATGGTCTGCTGGGTAGCTGTGCACCACTGACTCACCTGGTGACTCAACTGTTACTCTGGGTGTGGCAGGTGAAAGGCTTTTGGGACCAGCAAGACGCAAGGCCTGTGCCTGGCACATCCAGTGTCCTCACTGCTCCTTGTCCTCAGATTCAGAGCTCTAAAGACTAAAGGAGACCAGCCGGGAAATCAGCCCGTCCCCTGCCAACCCTGCCCTTGAGTGCAGGTGGCCAGCTGGAGACCTGGCCCTTCTTCTCTTCTATGTAGCACCTATTTGTTGGGCACCCCACATCTTGGGCTAGATTCAGGAAATGACCCCAGGCAGCAACTGGAGAACTAAGACAGGAATAGAAAGGAAGCCAATCCTGGCTATATGAAAAAGCAGGCCACATAGAAGGGACCTGGGGCTCAGACCCACTGGGGACACCGCGGGGAGTGCTGCAGAACACACCTCCAAGTTGCATGCCTGGCGACAGGAAGCTGGAGCACTTATTCTCCAAGTATGAGGGTTGCTTCTGGAGAGTTCACTCCTGACACCCCAGCCTGACCTACACACTGCCTGAGCACAGCAGAGGAAGCCTCAGAAGAGCCAAGCATGCTCAAGGGATCCAGGTGAGCAAGGACTCTACCAAGCAGACACAGTCCCTGTTCTCAAAAGCGAGCACAGACAAGTCCACAGGTGACTATCACCCAGGCAGATAAAAACCACAGTTAGAGGTGCCCCAGGGCAATGCCACCCACCAGTAACACAATTCAAACTATGCATGGAGTTTCAGGAGAAGAGTAAAAAGAAACTGATGA
The DNA here is from genome assembly GCF_012274545.1 of Fukomys damarensis. NCBI lineage: Eukaryota > Metazoa > Chordata > Mammalia > Rodentia > Bathyergidae > Fukomys > Fukomys damarensis. The sequence goes on from NW_022900917.1 coordinate 73,015,298, forward strand.
AATTAATTTTAATAATTTGGGGCATTTAATCCAGTGGACCCGAAATACTATTTCTACATGGTATCAATAGAAAAATTCTTAGACTTTCTGCGCTTTTTCCTACATCTTTGAAAACTGGTCTTTTTTATACCTACAGGGCTCATTTTAGATTTTAGATACTTCATTTTACATAGGCCACATTTCAAATTCTTAGAAGGCCATTTGTGGTGAATTAACTAATGGTCAACTTGGAAAGCCCATGTGAACTGAATCATCGTGGTTCTGGGTGTGAAAGCCCCACTTGGCAATTACTGTCAATGGCATAAAAAGAGACTTAAAGGGAAAATGGATCATCTGCTGTTGATTTTCTTGGAGAAGCTTGCCGCAGCTGGCTTTCCTGATGTGAACATGGCTGCTCTCATCATTGTCAGAGGAGCTTGGGTCCTCCCTGTTACTGGGCGTGGCTGCTGTTCTGTCAGGGAGGCTCCGATCTTTGCACTGAGAGTCGCTTTCCGGGTCCAGTGTGGACTCCTCAGCCCAGTGGCACAAGTCGTTACCACATTGGCACAAGCTTTCCGGCTTCCACCTCTGGCCCTGGGCCTTCCCAGTGCAGATCCTGAGACACTGTCATGGGCTCCTCTGGCTGGACTCATGCAGGATGTTGCTGTGGACTTCAGCCCCCAGTTGGTCATGTGAGGAACATTACCAAGGGATACAGGCCTTCGGCTGGATTCTTCTGGTCTCCAGTGCATAGATAGATCCCTTGCACTCCTCTGCATTTGACTTGGGGTGAATCTTATAAAATAACCCCATAAATGATGTGTCCTGTATTCAATCTGCTCCCTTACAAGCCCTGACTACAACCTTATTTGTGGCTTGTGGTTACCATATCAGATGAGGCAGTGTGCGAACACCACTGAGGAATGTCATTGAGTCTAGGCTCAGTAAGGTGCTCAGAATAACATCTGAGTCCCAACCATGGCCTTATATGACCCAGTAATAGATGATCTTTGGACCTTATTTGTTATCACTCCCAGGCTATGTCCACCGGGGGACCTTAGCTGGTGCTCTTACCCTCTCCTGAAAACACCCTGCATCCAGACTCCACAAGTGCATCCCTGTTATCCAGGTCTTACTCCACGGGGTCCCCCCTTCCTACTCACCTTCCTCCCACCCATGCCCTAATCCTTGCTCTCTCCTGACACTGGTTTTATTTCCTTAACTCACACACCAAAAATCATCTTGCTCTTAATGTTGTTTACTGATTTTATTGTCTCTCCCACCATCCACTGAATCTCCAGCTTCTAGGGCAATGCTGAGGAAAATAGCAGATGTGGAATAAATATTTGCTGAATGAATGAATAATAAGCAACTGCTCTGGTAGAGGAGAAACAGAGCAGAGAGAACAGAGCACACTAATTCTGACACCAGTTTTATGATACGTTCGCATTTGTATTCCCAACGTGCAGTGCTGTCATGCAGTCAATGCTTGCTCAAAAAAGCAATTATTGATAGGGCAAAGGGGCTGGAGGGGAGAGGGAAGGGCTCTTCTATCCAGAGAAAACTTCACAGTGGAGCTGGAGTACAGGAGGTTGAGTGGGAGCGTGCGGGGCAGTGGGGCATCCCTGGCAGAGGGAGCAGCATGTGCAAAGGCCCCACTTGTGGCCAATTCATACTGATGTCTCTCCTCTCTACTCCCACACAAAACCAAGGCCTGCAAGGCTCTCTTCAATCTTCTACATGGAAATAACACCTTGCCTTCAGTCTGGCCCCCACTCCATTCTTGCCCAGCCTGCCAGGAAGACTGCTCAGTTCTCAGACTTCTCCCTCAAGGGGCTTCCAAGCTCCAGCCCCTGGGAGGAGCACAAGCCAGCAGCCAGTGAGACTGAGACTCCTGTTCACGTCCCTGGCCTTGTCTGGGCCAGAGAAACTCTCCATGGTGTCCTGGAAGTCTGGAGGCTGTGAGCCCTAAATCACTCAGGGCCAAAAAGGGGAGCAGTCTGACTAAGAAAGGTGACTACGGAAACGAAGGCAGCACCCAGAGGACTTGCCATGTAGGTAGCAGGCCTGCAATGCGGCAGACATGGTGCCAAGTGCTTTTTGTAAACTGGTTGGTTTTATCCTCACTGCAACCCTGTGATTTATTACCATCCCCAGATGAAGAAGCTGGCGTTAGTAGCCTGTTCCAGATCACACAGCAGGGAGGCGTTTGGTGGAGGAGCCTTGGGTTCCTCTGAAGTAATGCAGTAGCCAACAGAAGAAAGGACCCAGGTCTGACAATGCCAGGAGGGCCTGCTGCCAGCAGTTTCCCCGGAAAGATGCCCAAATGCTACAAAATGGTGCTGCTTCGCTTCTCCCAGATAGGCAAAAGACCCTGCCCACACCTCCCTAGCAGTCCAGGTGCCACAAGGACCTGGTCTCCTGCTTCTTGCCAGAGTGGCCACTTGCCCTTCTTATACTCACCTGAGCTTTTATTTGAATTTCTAAGTGGGAGCTGCACTCTAAGATTAAACATGCTCACGATGTGGTACATCAACATCCTGTACTTTGCTTATCACAGGTAAGATTACAGCAGTACAAGGGCAATCAGAGGCACAAGCCAGACGGGACACAGATGAGATGAATGGCCTCAAGGTTTCAGCAGGCAAGGGCTTCTCTGTTGAAAATATACACAATTCATTACCCCCTCTGTGCTAAGAAAGACCTGCTGCTCAAAGAAAGCAGCAATTACAGCTATTCAGGTACAACATCAGAGCTATCAACACTGCTCTGTAATTTACAACCTATCCTGCAGCCAAGTGCTCATTCTATGTTATAATTGCCATTTTCCTTTTCTTCCTATTCAGGGATCCCCACTGCTGGGCAGTGGGGAAGAAGAAGGACAATGAGAGTCAGAAGCCCTGAGCTTCAGAGAGGGTGGTACCTCTTGCTACCTGGGGAAACCCAGACAGGTCACCCTTGCATGCTTCACATCCCTACAGGGGTTCCCATTGCCTGGTCATTCATATATTCAACAAACAATTACGAGTGCCTGCTGCAACACAGTGGCGAACAAGACAGAGACCATTTCCACCCTCAAGGGGGTTACAAGGATGTGAGAAAAGCAAAGACCGAATGAGTAAAAAAGCAGGATGCTGCCGGGTGTGGTGGCACATGCCTGTAATCCCAGCACTTGGAAGGCTGAGTTAGGAGGATCGCTGTGAGTTCGAGACCAACCTGGGCTACACAGTGAGTTCCAGGTCAGTCTCAACTACATAGTGAGACCCTGTCTCAAAAAACCAAAAAAAAAAAAAAAAAAAAAAAAAAAAAAAGAAAGCTTT
>NW_022900917.1:73018857-73043269 GCF_012274545.1 Fukomys damarensis
AAAAAAAAAAAAAAAAAAAAAAAAAAATGCAGGATGCTGTCACACACACACACCGTGAGGAGTTGTGTGAGGCTCAGTGGTGGTGCACAGAGCAGGGAAGGTGGCCATTGGTATGTCCTGCCCCTGGGCAGCATCCAGGAAGGGCCTGGCCCACAGTGCTAACCTGGCTGAAATGTAGACCAGCAGCGGAGGTGCATGGTGGAGACGCCCTGATGCAGGGGCACATCAGGCTGTAGGTACTGGGTTTGTAGTTCTTGGAGGATGAGGATCCACAGGAAGGCTCTGTGCTCAAAATGACTGCCCTGGGGCCCTTGCCTCTCCGCAACCAGCTTCCACCTGCCCTCGATCAACTGCTCACTGCACCACACTCCTGCCTGCCAGGCCAGGGCTGCTGTCGTGGACAGGATGCCAGACATGAGGGGGCAAAGACACAGACCCATGTTTCAGAGGAGGCTGTGGTCAAAGTTAGGGCCAACTTCTGTCTCTGATCCAATGACATGATCTGAACAATGGAGCTACAAGTAAGGATGGGAAACATCTGTGACCTCTTACCACACACGAGCAAGGCCTGGATCGATTTTACAGAAGGACATGCATGTTGCTGATGGAAGGATAGCTGAAGGCCATTCAAAGGAGCCAGAGCAAAACAGAGACTCCACTGATGGAGCTGCTTTCAACTTGGGCATTTGTGTTTTTGCCTCGCCAGCACCCAATACCCTTTCTTCTGTTGAGTACATTTGGAGTTCCCATCTGGAAGACTACCCCTTCCTTTGGTTCCTACGTGGTTCACCTTCAACCTGTCTCCAAACTCTTGGGCTGGTCAGGTGACATGGCTAATCCTATCAGAATATTCCATCTTGCCCAGTCCACACTGATTGGTAGAGGGCTGAGCATCTGACACAAGTTGGACCAATGGAACTGACACAGAAAGTTTCTGAGAAGTTCCAGGAAGCAAAGCTCTCTGTCTACTGGGGTTGCCAAACTTTTAGTTCTGGGAAAAGACTGGTGCTTCTGAAACTCATGATGGGGAACCTGAGAATAAAGCCACAAAGAGGAAAGCACGACTCAGAGATGAGGGGGAAGAGAGGGACAGTGGTAACACAGAGAGAAGAAGAAAACAAACCTTTGAATTCAATCTTTTCTGAGGGACAGGTTTTACCCTGGACCTCTCTTATGTGAGTAAGTAATTCCCTTCATTGCTTAAGCTGAGTTGGGTTTTCATCACTCAAAACTAAAACTATGCTGACACATACAGGTCACATGTTCCCTCAAAACCTAACCCACAGAGCTGAGCCTCTGCTTGCCCTGACCTGGATACTGTCCTGCAGAGAATGGGGTGGGACATGCAGGGATTCAGACAGCAGCCTAGGCCACCACAGCCAAGGACACCCACTGAACTGAACACTGGTGGTGCCTAGAAAACACACAACCCCACTCATAGCTGGAGAGGTACAAACTCCACTTCTACCTTTTGAGAACTTCAGATAACTGCACCTCACCCTACAGAAGCAGCTAGGATCAGACTCACCTCAGCCACGGGCTGTAGTTCCAGTCTAACAGTCAATTATCTTGCTGCTCATGAAAAGCAGAAGGAATGAAGAGCCAGGACAGGACAGGCTGCCTCACTGCAGCCAGTTCTAATGACCCGTCTGCACAAGCTTTGTAAACTTCCGTTTTCAGTTTTGTGGCTGAGCCCAGCAGGCACATCTTACTTTAGGGGTGACATCGTTGTGGCTGGGGTTATCGATCCTCAGGAAAATCTGAGAAGCTGCTTATGAACACCAAACCCCAAACATTCGCAGAGAACCCCTTCAGGAGCACACAAAGTATTCCACACTTCACTCCCTTTGAAATTTCAACAGAGAAAGTTGTTCTATAATCAAACCTGTAAAATGCATTAGCTCATCCTTTCAATTTTAAACCTAAATCCAATCAAACTTATTATGGGTTGGGTATCTGAGGCTGCTGTTTTCCCTAAGAGTATCTTGTTAAGTCCTGACAGTTTAGAAGACCCAGCAGGGAGCAGTGTGAAAACAGAGACCAAGTCCATATAAAAGCACAGTCCCATCCAATCTTCAAACCACTTGTATACACGTATGAGGACTGCCTCACCTGTGAAAGGGTTCCACAAAGAATGGAACTGGCATTTTATGATTACGACTAATTTAGTGGGGACCACTTATTCGGCTTCAACAACAAGGCATATTCACTGAACATTACTGCATGCAGGCCCCTGGACCAAGTGCCAGAGTAGTCATGTCGGCAGATAGGCCACCGGCATCTTGATGACAGGAGCTCTAGCGGCATAGAGCAACACGAGGCAAAGTCCCGAGGCGGACAGTGTCAAAGGGAATGGAGGAACCGGTCAGGGCAGCCAAGTTTGCAGAGGCAGGCAGGGGCAGGATCCTGGGGGGCTTTGGCAGCTATGGTAAGAAATCTTAATTTTGTTCTAAGGAAAATGGATCCATGTTGGGGCCTCTGATGGGTTTAAGAGCAGGCGTACAGCACAGCATCACGCAGAGGGGGTGGGGGTAGGAAGGACAAACCATGTTGAACATGCAGGATGAGTATTTTAAATGCTTCAGATGAGATGCGTTTGGAATTTCAGATTGTCTTGTATTTTGGGATATTTGCATATGCATACGAGATATTTTGGAGCTAGGACTCAAGTCGAGATATGAAATTCATTACATTTCATGGATACCTTGTACACATAGCCAGGAGGTAATTTCACATATTTTATTTTGTACATAAAGCAAAAGTTTTATTGTGTGAAATTTTCCACTTACAGCATCGTGTTGATGCTCATAACATTTCTGACTTGGGGCATTTTGGATTTCACAGTTTGGCATTAGGGATGTTCAAACTGTATTGGCTTCAAGGTGATTAACTTCAGGTTGACACAAACTTGGCATCTGAGATATCAGGTCTGGAACTCAAGAGGACAGATTCCACTGGGAACATGATTTGAAAGTCATCAGTACACAGATACAGGATCTTCAAAAACATGTCCAGTTTGGCTGGAGCAAGGTGTGCTCTACTGAGAGAGACCAAGAAAGAGGGAAAAGTCACAAGAAGAAAGCCAGAAGGGTTGAGCCTTTGGGAACCCCTAAAAAACAGTGTTTTTAGAAAGAGGGAGAAGGCAGCTGAGTCAGATGCTTCCGGAAAGCTGAGTTGACTTGTAGATTAATTCCTAAGCTTTGTGATTTAAAGACAGAGCCACAGTGAGGGGAGGAGGACTGGCAGTGGGTGTCATCCCAAAAGGCCTTCCTCAGAGCCTGGAGCGGTAACAGTACCAGTCCTTGCTGCAGGCTGTAGGGCCAGACTGCCCCAAAGTGAGTTCCCTTTCTACCATTTACGAGCAAGGAGGCTTAAACAATTTTCCAGATCTCCATGAGCTGCACCTTATCTTTATCATGGACATAGCAACTCTGTCTACTCACAGGGCTGTGGTAGGGATTAAACAAGTTTATAAGTAGCAAGTACTAGAGAAGAGAGAATGGCCAGATCAGCGTTACCTGTTACTGTTGGTTCTGTTTCTGCCGTGATGAGTAATGGTAAGTACCAAATGCCAGCTTTCACATGTATTGTCTCAGGTAGGGGCTAGTGTTGTGCCCATTTTACAGATGAGGAAGTTTGCCTGGAGTCACTTTCTTGGGGAAGAGCCAGCATTCACACCCAGGTCAGACAGTCTGTGCCCTTAATTACAGCTCTGCTGAAAAGATGTGATGCCAAGATGGCTGGTGAATGTCCAGTGTAAGAGCAAAAGAGGCTGACTAACACACTAATTGTGCCTCTGTTTCAACTTGCATTTCCACAGGTAATCACTGCTTTTGAATTAGTGCTGGCATCCTTGGACAGCTGTGCATGGCTTAACAACAGGGATGTTTCTGCGAAATGTTCTGTTAGGGACTTTCATTGTGGTGCAAACATTACAGAGTGTACTCAAAACTAGATGGCGTAGGTCAATAACCACTGGATACCTGACACAGTCAAGAGGTGCAGAAACGAGATGTATGAAGCTGCTACAGGTGTAACAGGCATACTGCCTTACAGGAAAACTTCCATAAGTGAGAGGACACTCATAAATAACAATAAGAATATATTAAACATGTTGCTGGGTGTGGTGGCACTGTGATCCCAGCCTCTGGAAGGCCGAGGCATAAAACATGACAAGTTTGAGGCCAGCCTTGGCTACACAATGAATTCAAGGCCAGCTTGAACCACATTATGAGATGCTGTCTCAAAAAACCAAATCAAAATGAACAAAAAAAAAGTATAGTAAATACATAAACAAGTAATATATTTATTATCACCATCAAGTATAATGTAAGTTCTGTACATCACTGTAAGTGCCACCCTTTTAGATGGCTGGCTGTGCAATGAGTTTATTTATACCAGCATCACAAACACAAGCAATGCATTGCACTGTGATGCAATACGGATTTTCCAGCTCTTTATGAGGCCACCATAATGTATATATAGTTCATGATTGACAGGAACATTGTTATATGGCACATAAGTTCCGCGACTAAAAAACAAACTCATTTTGTGGGATTTAAGACCGTGATGAGTGATGCTAGATCAAGACTGCATGAGTGGTATTACTATTACAGACAGCAAAGTTAGGCGGACATATTCTAGGCTGTCAGACGGGACTGGGCCCCTGAGGGAGTCAGTGCAGAGGATGAGAACCTGTTACAACCGTGGCAGGAGGAGTATCTCTTGAAGGTCTCAAGATAAAGACAGACGGAATGACCAGGCCTGCATGCTTCCCCAAGGGATGAGCAAGAAACTGAAGATTATACTATGACTGGTATCACCTGGCCCAATGAAGTCTAGTGAGACATCAGTCATGCAGGTGGGTGACCAGGACCTCCTGAGGCAGCCCTTCCTAAACAGGTTTTGTTCTTCCTGCTATGGGACCCGCTTTCCCACTGGATCCATATTACCTAAGTGGCTATACTTGTAGTCTTACTGATTGATCATAATTTTGACCCACTTCATGATTTTGCTGTATAAAACTTCCTCTGTATCCCACTGGACATATTACCTAAGTGGCTATACTTGTAGTCTTACTGATTGATCATAATTTTGACCCACTTCATGATTTTGCTGTATAAAACTTCCTCTGTGAAGTGGGGTCTGCAGCAACCCATTTTCAGGATCCCACCTGTCTCTCAGGAGCTCTCTCTCCCAGTAAAATTTTCCTACTCTTAACCTCTGTCATTCCTTAGAATTCATTCTTGGATTTGGGGGACACGAACTCAGCGTGTCTGACATCTAGCAGGATGGGAGTCACATCCCCTATTTCACTGCTACAAACCTCGGGCCCTCCTCTGGCAGGGCATGTCAAAGCACATGTATAATGCTCTGACTTCGGGCCTCTAAGAAACCAGAACAGCTCTTCTACTGTCTGTTTGCTATGCCAGACTTTCTCATAAGTATTCGCATGAGGAAAGACTTATGAGAATACAAAAGTCTGAAAACCACAAGACTTGGTATTTCTCAAGCTGTACCTGCATCAGAATCACCTGGTTAAAATGCAGATTCCTAGGGACGGGAATTTAGCCCAGTGGCTCTGCCGCATGCCTCCCAAGCACGAGGAGGTCCCGAATTTGATCCCCAGTACAAAAAAAAAAGCAGGTTCCTTAACTCCACAACGAAGCTAGAGAACTAGAAGCACTGCAGTGTGGGACTGGGAATCTGCTTTTCAAACTCTCCAGAGGCCTCAAGTGCAATTCAAGTTTGAGAACTGGTAAAGTCACTATTTAGGATCCATTTCAAGTTAAATGCAAATTTGTTAAAATTAAATAAATTTTTAAAACTCAGTTTCTCCATTGCTCAAGGCACATTTTAAGTGTCCAACAGCCACATGTGGCTAGTGGTACAAAGAACATTTCCATCATCACGGAGGTTCCATTGGGAAGTGCTGCGAAATCCCTTCTGCCCAAACATTCTAGGGCTCTTAAGGCTGCTTAAATAATGTACCTTAGGTGTTTCACACCAAGGCACAAAACTCAGTCAACATGTCTATCATTTTCATCTGCATTTAAGAATAAGATACTACTAAGGACAAATTATTATACCTGTCATATTGGACTGAAATTACCCATTTGCTTATCTAGCTTCCCTAATATCTCCAAGTGCCCTAAAGGCAGGAAGCATGCAACAGTTTCTCAGGTCTGTCATTCTCCATCCGTAGGACTTATATAAATGCTCGGGGTTTACTTAATTGACCCAAATAATAAAGCAAAATGTGATGCTAAAAGCATTCAGAACTGTTATTATCACAGAAACAGAAAGTAAGAAGTATTGGTAAAGACATGGAAAAATAAGAACCCTTGCCAATTGCTTGTGGAAATGAATGCAAATTGGTACAGCTGCTTCGAAAAATAGAAGGACAGTGCCTCAACACATTAAATGTGGAATTACCATCCAATCCAGCAATGCCATTACCCCCAAAAAGCAAAAGCAAGGCTCAGGTATTTGTACCTCCACATTCACAGCAGCATTATTAATGACAGCCAAAAGGCACAAGCAAACCAAGTGTGCACCAATGGATAGCTAAACACAGCATGGCTTGTGAAGAAACACGCGGCTTTGAAGAGGAAATTTGGAAACTGTGACAACATGGGTGAATTTTGGAAATGCCGTTCAAAGTGAGGCTCACGAGTCACGAAAGAACCAATTCTGGCCTGTCCATTTAGATGAGGGCTGTCGCATAGCCAGAATTCACAAAGAGAAAGTAGAAATGTGGTTACCTGGTGAGGGTGCGGCGTGAGCTGGAATTAATGTTTCACGGATGGAAAAGTGCAGGTGCTTTGCAGCAGCGCTGGGATGAGCCCAGGGCTCCGTGCATACTAAGCCTGTGCTCCACCACTGAGTTACACACCCAGCCCCAGACTTTCAGTTTTGCAAGAGAAAAAGTTCTGAGCTGGGTGGTGGGAAGATTTCACAATAATGTGAATGCACTTAGTATTCTAGAACTGTACAGTTATAGGTGGTTAAGGCGGTATTTTACCACATGTACCAATTCCACACAAGGAATGTAAAGATTATGTACTATAAACACTTGTACTAATTGGAAGGAAGGAATGAAGAAAGAAAGGGGAGAAAGAAAGTCTTTAAAAAAGAATAAGCATTCACTAGTACCAGTCAGAAAAAATATACCAGTCCTCAAGGATTTAATAAAATAGCTTTGGAGAAACTATGGTTGTGAATTCATCCGCTGCACCCGAGATCAGGAGGCCAGCAACAGCACAAGGAGGCACGGGAGATGCTCATGAGCCTGACCCATCCTTCCCTCTTCCTTCCCCTCTTCCGACAGGGCTCGGCTACCTTTACTTCTACAGAGTTGGTCAGGAGAAGCCTGAGCTGGGAGCTCCCAGGCTACAGCACTTATTTGCAGCTCCATTCGGCTGCCTCTCCCTTCTCATCTGATCCGGGAGCCTGTGTGACATTTGCACAGTGACAGGAGGAAGTCCCCCTGAGCAAGACATTCCACAGGGGAAGTGTGCGCGTTCACTGACGTCACTTACTCCAATCTTATTCCATGAATATTCTGCACATAATTTAGAGTAGACGATAAATAGTAACAATTAGCATTTAGGGAGCACCTATTTCATGTCAGGCGCTGAACATGTGCTTTTCCACTTAATTCTCGGAACACTTGTGTGGCTAAGAAAGACACAAGCATTGCCCGCAATTTAAGGAAGCTCAGGCTTAGAGAAAGTAAGCCACTTCTTCAAAAATAAAACTACCTCTTATCATGAGCATTCTCTTAACTTTTTCTTTTTTTAAAAGCCATCATGGTCTTCTTTGTAATGGCAGCACTGCTTCCCACTGTTTTACCCAAATTTGTCTTTTCTTCTTTGTCCCTAACTTGTTAAGACATTATTGCTCACTGTAGCTCAGGCTGTTTGTTATCTTGCTTGCAGCTGATTACATGGTGCTGCAGTGGGGGTCTCTGGGAGAGGGTGTTTCCTATGCAGCTAAAACACTTTAGGAAAATGGTGGACAAACACCAGGTGAACAGCGCAGGTCCTCGCCAAAGAGAAGGTACTGTAAGAGTCACCAACGACCTCTCTTGGAGACAAACGTCCTGGCACACTTCACCATCAGACACTCAACACTGCATACAAGGCAAGTGCCTTTCCAGTGCTATATCTTTTCCAGCCTGGTCCTCAACATGCCTTCTAAGGAAGAGTCAGAGGGGCAAGGAAATGTGCCCAAGCTCATACTGCCAGCAGGGAGAAGCCAGGAGAGTGGGCAGATTAACCACCAGGGAGCTTTCCCATCAAGGTCCACCTTCCCCGTGACTTCCTCAGCCCTTGGCCTAAGAAACAAGAAGCAAAGAGAGGCCCGACCTGGGACCACAGCAGGCATAGTGCAAGGGAAACTACTTCCAGCCTCACTTCCTGTCTAGAAACCTGGAAGCACTCCAAGTTATGTGGGGCCCTGCTCTCCAGGGATTTGCTGTTAGGCTGCAGAGACAATGTGGCAAGAAGAGGACAACATAACACATACTTGAGGACCCCACCCCCCGTGCAGTACCATTATATAAGCTTGTAATGAGTTGGCATTGTCGCCCCACAAAAACATGGACATCCTACCCTGTGGTACTTATGGACGTTAACCCGATTTGAGAAATGGGATCTATGCAGATGTAAGTGAGATGTAAATTAGATGAGGTGATATGGGAGCAGGGCAGTCCCTTAATTCAGTATGACTGGTATCCTTAAAGGAAAACAGAATAGAGAAGACCATGTGACAAAGGGCAGAGACAGAGGCAATGTGGCTGGCAGCCACTAAGTCTTGCTGTAATACCAGAAGCTAGTGAGAGACAAGGAAGGGCTGGCCCCCCCTAGGCTTCAAAGAGCTGGATCCCACAGACACCTTTGCAAACTTCTGCCCTCTGAGATGGTTTCAAAGCACAGAGTTGTGAGCAGGGCGTGGTGGCGCACACCTGTAACCCCAACACTCGGGAGGCTGAGGCAGGAGGATCGCTGTGAGCTCGAGACCAGCCTGGGCTACATAGTGGATTCCAGTTCAGTCTCAACTACATAGTGAGACCCTGTCTCAAAAAACCAAAAACTAAATAAATAAATAAAATAAAAAATAAAAAACAACCCACAGAGTTGTGGCATACTGTTAGGCCAGCCCTAGGGAGCTCATACAATACCACCAGTCTTTCAGCTCCATCCAAGAAGCTGTGCCCTGTCCTCGGAGTCCCAGCAGCTGGTGCAGCCCCCAGCACACAGTGGGTCTCAGAAAATATTTGCTGACTCAGCAACTTAAAGAATAACTGCAAAAAGGGTCTGGAGGTGAAGCCCTGTGGCAGTGTTTGCCTGGCATGCACAAGGCCCTGGGTTCAGACTCAGGACTGGGGGCGGGGGGTGGTGGTGGGGTGGAGCTCCGTCAGTGTCAGCGAGAAACAACTTCTTTCATCTCTACTGGAAACCCGAGCAGATTAGGAGCTGAAGACGCATTTGCAGAATGAGGGCAGAGTTTAAAAGGAGTGAGCAGTAGGCCCAAAAGGCTTCACAGCGAGCCCTTCTCATTTACTTTCAGGATTTTGCACAGGATGCAGCAGCTGCTTCAGGCTTTCTAAAGGAGGGAAGGAAACCGAGCAGGGAGGGAGATAAGATCATGCCTGTAGTTTCACAACTCTGTTTCCTTCAAAACAGGCATGTAACGGGGGAATGGCGACAGCTATGAAGCAGCCAGTTGAATTTTAAACAGCTTCAATTACATCGAAAGCTATTCACAGTGGAACTGTTTTTCCAACTGTTTTTCTAAAACACATTACTTTGTCTTCTTTTACATCTAGAAATTCTAAGGCTTCCTAACCCTTCCAACTATGCTAGAAATGCAGAGTTGAGAGGTCAGGCGCTGTGTCCAGCTGTAGGGACACGTTTCCCACCCACATGCAGCCTGCATTCCTGACCCCTGCCCCGGGGCCAGAAAGGGGCATCAGCTGGGCTCCGGGAAATTCAATTTGGGCTGAGGCTGCCGCTGCATCACAATGCGGGCTGCAGCTGGGCATCCACACAGGGAAAGGTGGGGGAGGGGCCCCAGAGCAGTTTCCCACACGCTTGCGCAGAAGGGTCTAAATCTTGGGCCAGGTCATCGTACACCTGAAGAAAAGCCCTGGAAAAGAGGCCTACGGACTTCTGCGACTGGCTCAGACTTCCTCCCATTTGCCGTATCGCAGCCCTCCTGGTAGTATTTGGGGTGTAAAAGCAAACAGCTCTCGCTCCTCCTTCCATTGGCCTTAAGCTGTGCTGGGATTTTTGGCACCTGTACCGAGGGTGCACAGTCTGAAACAAGGGGTCCTGGACACGTGCCTTGGACACGTGCACAAAATCCCCACTCACATGATTCCCTTTGTCCTCTACTCATCTTGCACCCCCAGCACTAACCTGCTCTATGGAATGCCAGGTGAGCTCACAACTGTGATAGGGACCAAAAAAAAAAATCTAAGAAAAGCTGAGCTTTCTTTAATTCTGGAGGGAGAAGACTGCTCTGTGTCTCCTGATGGAGCCCACAGGCACTCTGTTTACCCAGTGAGGTGAGAACTTTTCCCCCATCAAAGGCATGGGTACAGATGGCCCTGGGACCACATGGCTGGGTCAGTTGATGGGCTCTCCTGTGCCCCAGGGCATGCCACACTGAGCCTAACCTGCTGGCTGCTCAACAGTATGGTACTAACCTTTTCCTCTAGCAAGAGAACACCATGAGGATAGTGCCATGTCTGCTGCGTGTACTCTTGTGTCCCAAGCACCCTGGCCCAGGTCCTGGCACTTAAGAAATATGCACTTGATCATTGCGTGTTAGATGAATGAATGTACTGAATAATCAATAGAAATAAAGATGCAGGCCTTATGCTACAGTTCAGAGTTCAGGCTTTCGAATCAAGCAGGTGTAGGTTTCACCATAGTTCACCATGAACCAGCTGCATGTTTTTATGAAGATAATACATCAAACTGACTATGTCTTAACATTCAAAGAGTTTTACACCCAAGAGACCAGCAGCACTCAGATCAGGAAACAGAATAACAGAAGAACCTTAGATACCTACACCTCATGTTCCCTTCTGGCCACTATATTCTCACTGCCCCCAAAGTCCCCTCTGTGACCTTCAAATAGAGGGAAATAACACCATGCTACCAGTAGAAACTAAAGAACAATAGTGGTATGGTAGAAACAGTAGCACATTAGAAGTAGTAGCAAGAGCACTGGCAGCACTCCAACAGGAGTAACTTGTAGGAGAACTAGCAATTGTAGAAGTAGCAGTCATGATCACAGCAATCGGGATAGTAATAGTAGAAATAGCAGCAATGGTAATAAAAGTAAGCATGGCTGTAGTAATAGAAGTAATAACGATGGAGATAAAAACAAGTAGTAACTAGTAAGAGCAGTAATGGCAAGCAACAGTAACTGAAATAGCAGTGACAACAGAAGTAGTAGTGTAATAGAAGTGAGGGTAATAGGGGTAATAATCATAGTAGCAGAAACATTACTAACAGTAGAAGCAATTAACAGAAGCAGTAGTGATAGGAGAAGCAGTAGAAGTAGTACTAGATGTAAGTTGGAATCACGGTAGCACAGGGAGAGAGAGGAAGAAGGAGTAGAGTGATAAGTAGGAGGAAAGGTGATACTGGCTAACACTTGTGTAGCACTTAACTAAGTGCTCTGCCTTAACTCCTTCAACACTCAACAGGACACTTTTGAGTGTGTAATTCACAGAGTTGTATAAATCAGGGAAAGTTGAGGCATAGGCAGGTTAAGGAGCTTCTCTGAGGTCACATAACTGGAGCCAGGAGTATGGCTACACAGGTGATTCTCTATTAGCACCTCAAAGAAAAACCAATGTTCTAATACCGGTTTGCCTCTTCTTCTATGATAACAATTCCCAATTTGGTAAACACAGTCTTCTAAAATAAAGATTAGACTTCCTAGGCCTTTTTTGCAGCTAAGAAGAGCCAGAGAACTATATTCTGGCAATAGGATATGAGCAGAAGCAGTAGGTGCAACTTCTAGAAGGCATTTGTAAAGCATAAATATTTATTACTGACTTTTCACAAAAAAAGAGACAAAAAACAGGGTGTCAATGACTTGCCCAAGATCCCATAGTGAGTCAGTACCAGGGCCAGGATTCAACCACTTCCTTTAGCATCTGCTCTTTCTTCACAACAACCCGACTTCTTGGAAATCCCTGCTGTAACAGTCCGTCCTCACATCAGGTCACCCTGACAACTTTAAGATTCTCAGACGCTACGAGTTTTCTCTACCTAGTTTTGCATGATCCTTCCTGTCCAATCCAATTTCCTGTTCTGTAATGCAAACCTCCATCTGTTCAGGTCATGTCCCTCAGACTCTCTATGACAGACCCCCAAACCAGGCCTTAGTCAGCCTAGCTGCAGAATAGGATAATTCGTACCCCTACCAAGTGGCAATAGGACCAAGAGCAAAATGGCAGAGGGTCCTAGGGTCATGGAGAACTGACTTCAAATGTAGCTGGGCAAGTTCTTTCTCTGTAAAACACATGTAGTAATTCATGCCCAGAAGGACTGCTGGCTAGATTGAAATAAATAAAATAATGGAACCAAAAAACCTAGTACATAGTGGATTTGGTTAAAATAGAACCTACCAGACTTCTGGAAAAATGGTGTAGTAGTAAGCACAAAAACTCAGCCTCTTGGGATTTAGAATCCATATACTGGAAAACAACAACTTGGGACGGGAAGAAAAAGAAAAAAAGACAGAAGTAGATCCCTAGGAACCAGAAAGGAACTGAGAGGAAAATTAAAACCTACAGAAAAATTGAAAAGACTGAACTTAACATAGAGAAGGGAAGAAACAATCTGCACTTTCTCCCTGGCTCCCAGCTTGTGGCTTGCTGAAAGAAGAGTCAATCTATAGAGACAAAGGGAAATTGGGGGACTCCAGATCTTCAGGGAGAAACTCAATGGTGGAATGGATCAGCAGGTGCTGAGATCTGAAGTAGAGAGTGAGATTTAGCTCCTGCATGAGTCCTTTGACTCCAGACTAAGCACCAGCCATATCCCTTGCTTGGATAGAAGCCATATGGTGTAGACTGTTTGAACGCAGGACGCAGTCAAGAACAAGACAGCTTAACTTGAAGGTTCTGTGTGTTACATTCCCACTGTGACTGGGTGACAGACAGCCACAGAAGATAGCTGTGGTCAGGGAACTGTGAAGGCTGGAAAGAGATGCCCTGAGGACCGACGTAGGGATATAGGCCCCACAACTATGGCCAGAGGCCATGCTCAGCCTGAACTACTCTGGATTTCAGAGTTGCAGCAATGGCGACCTCCTCCTAGTTCTTCTGTCTGCTGGTGCTTACATCCAGCATGGACCTAGAGTCTGATTCACTTCTTTATCCCCCAGCATGAGCAGGGCCACTGAGCCAAAACTGTAGATCTTGGAAGAAAACCATATATTCGAAATCACGCAGAGTTTTTTTCTTACTTTGTGTTTGTTTGTTTCTGTTTCTTGATTTCTCTCTGTGTTGTTTTAGGTTAGTTTTTTGTTTTCTTTTTCTTCTTTCTTTCCTCCTTTCTTCTTCATCAATTTATTAAGGTTTGGGATTTTCTTTTGTCTTTCTTCCTTTGTTCTTACCTCTTGTATTTTTTAAAAATTTCCTTATTTTTCCTCCTTTTCCCTTTAATTTTCTTCTCTATTACTTTGGCTTCAAATATATATTTTTCTCCCTTTTTTCTATCTTCTTTTTCTCATCATTTTTTCTCTTAACCTACCTAATTCTATAAACATCCTACTCGACAATAAAATCTTTTCTACAAATTCTCTCTCATACCTTTCATATCATATAGCTTAAGGTTTCAAATTTTTCTTTTTGTGATACTCTATTCCCACACCCTGTATCTTTAATAGGTTAACCATAAAGACTTATTAACCTTTTGATACTTACTAGCTCTATGAAATTACTATTGAATTCATTTTTACCAGTAGTGGAGAAATAGCTATTGCATTTAAAACATATTAGCTGTAAGTCAATACCTGGGTTGTCTTTTTTTTTTTTTTTTTGGTATTGGGGATCGAACTCAGGACTTTGCACTTTCTAGGCAGGCAGTGGCACCACTGAGATAAATCCCTGGCCCTAGAGTTATCTTAATATTTATACCATAATTGTAGCTTTCTTCACTAAGTTTAAGGGTGGTATATAATTGGTTCTCAAAGTATGTTAATGTCCATTTTCTCTTGGATGATACTGCTGTAGCTGACTTGCTTGTTATTACCAGGATCACACAATTGTTGCTATTTTTCTATAAGCTAATACTCAGGTTACCTTTGTGACATTAATAATACTAGGATACATGCCCAGAGAACTTGGTTGTTGGGCTAACTACATTACATCCTCCCCTCCCAAATTAACTAAGGTTGTCAGGTCATGGAGCTGAGGCAAAATATTATAGTTAGCCATGCCCAAAGTACATTACTGAAAAGCAACTAAACATATCTCTATACTACTAATAAAGGGTCCACACTATAAGCATCTACAAACTCAGCACAAAACAAACAAACAAAGCAATAGAAACATGATAAGACAAAGCTACAAAATATATCCTGAAACTCCCAATTTCCTTGAAGCCAATCCAGTGGGCACCAAGAGGCAGAATAGCACAACCACAAACCTGAATTACTTAAAAGGATAACAGAGGAAGTTAGGAAACAGATCAAAGAGGTACTCAGTGGGATCATAAAAGATACAACTAAACAGATAATGGAAGTAATAAAACATGATCCAGGAGCTTCCAGAAAACACTAATAAAAAGTTAGATGTGCTAAAGAAAACAATGCATGATATAAATGGCCAGTTTAGCAAAGAGTTAAAGACCATGAAAAGGTTTCAAGCAGAAATCCAGGCAATTAAAAATTATATTGAAAGATGGGCAAAAGCAACCAATGAGAGGGCAGAATTTCAAAACTAGAAAACAACAATGCCTTCAAAGACCATTTATTCAAAGACACCTTAAAACAACAAAAGAATGTGAAAAATGGATCCGATAGCTGCTAGGTGACGCAAAGAAGACTAAGAATAAATGGAATAAGTGAAAAATCAGAAGACAACACAAATGGCATAAAAACCCTATTCACAGAAATAAAGGCAAAAAAATTCCCCAATACAGGGAAAGAAATAAACATACAGATAAGACATATATAACCTCAAATAGCCATGACCAAAAGAGAAATTCGCAGAGACACATTATACTCAAAGTACCAGAGTTCCATCACAGGGACAAAATCTTGAAAGCTTAGAGAAAGGCAACCAATCACATGTAGACATGAACCCCACTAGAATTACAGCAGACTTCTCTACACAAACCTTAAAGGTCAACGAGACATGGAAAAAAGTGTTTCAAGCCCTAAAAGTACCAATTTCCAACCCTGACTTATGAATCTGCAAAATTTTCCTTCAAAATTGATGGACAGCTGGGCGTGGTGGCACATGCCTGTAATCCCAGCACTAAGGAGGCTGAGGCAGGAGGATTGCTGTGAGTTTGAGAACAGCCTGGGCTACATAGTGAGTTCCAGGTCAGTCTCAACTACTTAGTAAGATAAAAAAACCAAAAAAAAAGCAAACAAAAAAACTAATGGAGAAATAAGCATGGCAAGCAGCACCACAAGAAATTCATGACCACTAGAGCAACATTACAGAAAATTCTCAATGATAGTCTAGAAAGACAATGAAGTCAACAATGTCAATAAGTCAAAAAGACTGAATATGCCTGGCAGCATGAGCAGCTAGGCAAAAGGGGGGAAAGAAATGGAAATCAGCAACAGGAAAATAATGCAATGATACGAATAAGTCAATACCCATCAGTAATAACTCTTAATGAGAATGTCTTCAATTCCTCAAAAGACACAAAATGACAGAATAGATTTTTTTAAAGCCACAATAATATATAGTATACAAGAAACACATTTAACTAAAAAAAAACACACACAGATTAAAAATCAAAAGATGGAAAACAATATTCCATGCAACAGGAACCTTGAAAAAAATAGGAGTAGCTAACCTAGTTTAAGACAAAGTATATTTCAAGCCAAAACTGATCAGAAGACAAAGGGCACTACATATTGGTTAAAGGAACAATTTAACAGGAAGAGAAAACAATTATAAACATGTATACACCAAATAATGGCATATTCAACTGCATAAAACAAACACTAATGGACATGAAAAAATCATATAAATACTAATGCAGTTACAAGGGTGGACCTTAGTAACCCACTGTCACAAATAGACAGTTAAATTAGACAAAAAAATCAACAAAGAAATATCGGAGTTGAACCAAACCTTCAAACATATGGACTTCATAGATATCTATAGAATGTTTCATCCAACAACAACACAATACACATTCTTCACAACAGCACATGGGACTTTCTCTAAAATAGATCAAATATTAGCCCATAAATCATGCTTAAATAAAAGCAAAAGAAATGAAATTATCCCATGCATAGGAGTGTAGAAATCAATGGCAAAAGAAACCACAGAAACTATGCAACAAGAGGAAATTAAATGATACTCTCTTGAATAATCAATGGGTCACAATTAAATTAAGGAACAAATTAGACAATTTTTGCAATCAAATGATAATGACAGTATGACATAATGGAAAACACAAGACACAATAGAAGCAGTTCTAAAAGGAAAATTTATATGGGTGAATTCCTATATCAGAAAAACAGAGTGAGCTCAAATAAATAATCTAATAATCTACTTCCAAGTACTAGAAAAACAAGAACAATCCAAATCCAAAGCTAGTGCAAGTAAGGGAATTATAAGATCAGGGTAGATATTAATGAAATTGAGATTTTAAAAAACACAAAGAACTAATGAACTCAAGAGTTGGTTCTTTGAAAGAATAAACAAAATAGACAAACCCTTAGCCAACCTTACCAAAATAAGAAAAGACTCAAACCCATACAATTAAAAATATAACAGACAAAAATCAAAACAGATTGTTCCAAAATCCAGAAGATAGTTGGTAACTACTTTGAGAAACTGTACCCTAATAAAATGGAAAACTCAGGGGAAAAATGGGTAGATTCCTAGACACATGAACTACCAAAGCTGAACCAAGAAGATATAAAAATCTTGAATTATCCAATAGCAGTCAATGAAACTGAAGAAGTATTGAAAACAAAAAACAAAAAACAAAACTACCAACAAGAAGAGTCCAAGTCTCAGTGGATTCTCAGGAGAATGCTGAATTCTACAAAAACTGTAAAAATCTAATTTTCCTCAAGCTCTTTAATGAAACTGAAAGGGAAGCAAAGGCATTTCTGTAGGCAAGCTTTATTCTGATTCCAAAACCAGAAAAGGACCCAATCAAAAAGAGAACTACAGGCCAATCTCTGTAATGAACATAGATCTTTTAAAAATCCCCAATAAGACATTGGCAAAGAGAATGCAGCAAATTATATAAAAAAAAAAAAAAAAAAAAAAAATAAAAAAAAAAAAAAAAAAAAATAAAAAAAAAAAAAAAAAAAAGCAAACAAAAATTCCTAGGAAAGGGTTAAAATTTGGCCTTCTACTCTAAAAAAAAAAAAAGATCATACAGTAGTAAGATCCATTCCAGGGATGCAGGGATGGCTCAACATATGCAAATCAATGAATGTAATTAGCCACATAAACACAAGTGAGGACAAAAATCACATGATCCTCAGTAGACACAGAAAAAGCCTTTGACAAAATCCAATATCTGTTCCTGATAGAAACCCTAAAGAAAACAGGTATTGAAGGTCTTTATCTCAATCTTCAAAAAGCCATCTAGCACACACCAATAGCCAACATACTACTAAATGGTGAGAAGCTGAAAGCTTTTCCTCTAAAATCAGAAACAAGACAAAGAGGTCCACTATCCCTACTCCGTTTAATATAGTTCTTAAAACATTAGCCCGAGCAATTAGACAAGAGAAAGAATTAAAAGGATATAGATAGGAAAAGATAAAGTTAAATTATTAATTATTTGCTGATGGCATGATACTCTACCCAAAAATCTCCACCAAAAGACTCCTAGAGTTAACAACCAAATTCAATAATAGCACAGCAAAATACAAAGTTATACTCAAGAAATCAAGTGTTCCTCTACATTAATAACAAACCCAATGAGAGAGAAATTAGAGAAACAATTCTTTTCACAATACCATCAGAAAAATGAAATTATTAGTAACTAACCTAACCAAGGATGTAAAAGACCTCTACAATAAAAACTATTGCACAGTGAAAAAAGATTGAAAAATAAGAAAATGGAAAGATATCCCTGTTCCTGGATTGGCGTAGTCAGTATCTTCAAAATGGCTATACTTCCAAAACTGTTACACAGATTTAGCACAATCCCAGTCAAAATACTAACCACATTCTTCTCAAAACTAGAGAAAGCAACTGTAAAATTCATATGGAACCAGATGAGCCCTACACTAGCAAAAGCAATTCTGGGCAACAAGGGCAAAGCAGGAGACCTCACAATACCGGACTTCAAGTTATAATACAAATCTACAGTAATTAAAAAAACAGCATGGTAATGGCAAAAAACAGACCTGTGGGTCAATGGAACAGAATCATGGATGCCGAAACAACTCTAGTCACACTCAACAACTGTAATTTTGACAAGGAGCAAATACTTTCCCTGGAGGAAAGTATTTAACAAATGTGCTGGAGAAACTGGCTAGCCACATGCCAAGGATTAAACCCAGACCCATATTTCTCACCATGCACTAAACTAAAATCAAAATGGATCAAGTATCTAAATATTAAAAAAGAAAGCCTAAATCTGTTGGAATATAAAATAGGTAAAACTCAAAGACTTTCGGAGCAGAAGAACCTTGGCTGAACAAGAAATAGCACCGAGAATCACCAAATTGGGTCACATCTAATTAAAAAGCTTCTGCCAGCAAAGGAAACCACCAACAGAGTGAGAGACAGCCTACCGAATGGGAATAAAATTTTGCCAGCTACTCCTCAGACAAAGGACTACTATCCAGAATATAAAAAGAACTCCAAAAAATTAGACCCCTTGAAATTTAAAGGCCCAATAAAAAATGGGCATCTGAAATGAGAAGACACTTCTCAAGATGAAGAAGTACAAAAGCGAATTAAATACATTAAATAATGTTCAACATTGCCGGCCACTCAATAAAGGCAAATTATAACAACACTGAGATTCCATCTCACTCCAGAAAGAACAACCATCCTCAAAAAACCAAACAAAAACAAATGCTGAGAGGCTATAGGGAAAAAGGGACCCTTCATTGTAAGTGATGGGAGTGCAAACTTTGAACAGCCACTATACAAATCAGTGTAGAGATTTCTAAAAAAAAACTAAAAATATCATGTGACTCGGCTATTTCCCTTTTAGATGTCTTCCCAGAAGAGTTAAAGACATCTTACTACAGTAATACAGCAGCACGATTCTTAACAGCTAAGTCTTGGAAGCAGTCTGTATGTTCATCAATAGATGAATGGAAAAAGAAAATATGATATTTATACACAAAGGGGTACTACTCTGTCATAAAAAAGGATAAACTCAAGTTATCTGTAAGAAAAATGGGTGCATCTTGAGGGCCTTCATATTAAATGAAGTAAATCAGGCGTACAACAAGCTTAACTATCACACAATTTGTCTTATATGGGAAATCCAATATATAAAGTGCAAAATAAAAGATAATAGGAAAAAAAGAGCAACAAGAAAGTTATTGTAATCCAGCATGGATCAAGTGTGCCTTGATTCAGTATAATTGTCATTTGTGTTTTATATGTTTTTTGGCCTGTCAATTTGTGTTTCTGATAATTAACTTGATAAGAACTTATAAAATAAAATCAATGATTCAGATGCAAGCAAAAAAGAAAAAAAGAAAAAAAGAGGGGTGTATAGGAAGGGGAATAAAGACGAACTGAGATGTGTTATATAGATGTACCAACTTCCCACAGTGAATGTAAAAATAAAATAAAATAACACCTACTGATGCTGGTACTGCTGCTGCTGTTCCCAGCTTCTCCCTGGCTCCACCCCCACCAACTTTCCCTCCAGTAAAGGCAAAGGCCAAGTCACGTGACAGGAAACCTCTTGAGACATCCACAGCTTTACAAACGCCAGCAAACCCATCACCCACAATGCTCACGCCGAGGAGGACTGCCAGACTCCCACACTTGTGTTTCAGCAAACCGTGCGTCTCACCCCCACCCCACTTCCTCTGCACTTCCCAGACTGGGTTTTCCAGACAGCAGGGGCTGGAGGCCACTCACCGATTCCATAGCGAATCTCTGGACGAAAAACTGGAAAGCCTGGAGGCTGAAGATCTCATGTCTCAGCCGTAACATCAGAAAATTACCTGGATGGGGGACAGGGAGAAAAGGTGACAAGGGTCATTCGGTGGGACATGGCAGACTACGCTGTCTCCGGTCAGCGTGTGGCTTCGTGCGGAGGTTGGTGCTTTGTTAGGAATGGCCTGGCCCCACGGAGCAGATGGAGGCAAACAAGGATGGAGAGACCAGAAATCCTCATCTCAGTCCCCACTGTGGGGCTGACATCTCCATCATTGTATTTCTGTGCAAGGAAACGCTCAGGAATCCTTCTTGTATTCTATTTCTAGCTCCACGTTGGAGAACAATTTACAAGTCATTAACTTCCCTACACCTAGGCCCCCTAAACATGAAATTAAAGTGGGTGCAACAGACAAGATATCCGCACTGCATGCTCACTGGAAGGCAGAGGTGCCGCCCCAGCAAAGGGAACAAGCTCCAGGAGAAAGCAACCATACATGGACGTACATGGTTCAGAGCAGCCTCTTTGAACTGGGGAAAGATTCTAATTAATGCACGCACACCAAAGCTTAATTAACTGCTGAACGCACAGAGCACAGCGAGCCTGGGATAAAAGGTGTTATGTAAGGGAAGAGCTTCAGCATTTGCAGAGTGGAGGGGAAAGAAAGGTGGGGGGCGTGAAAACCTCATGAACCAAGGGACCTGCTTAGTCCCTCTCCAGGCATCCCTAGCTCAGACTGGCACATCCACCTGGGGCCAGAAGCTTTTGGCTCTGCCATCTCCTCCATCCCTATATCCAGTCTGTCTCTAGGTCATGTCTACCTTACTTCCCAGAGACTCTCAACCTGTCTGTCCCTCTCCACTGTCATAGCCTGGACCACGCCACCACCATTCTCACCTGGGCCACTGTCTCCTAGTTCATCTCATTACCCCGTCTCCCAAGACGGACCCAAAGTGATATTCATTCTCATTCTCATCCTCCTCTCTCCCTTCTTCCCCACCTCCCCAAATTTTGTACAAACACAAAACAGACAAGAGCATCATAAAATCTACGTGCCTATCACCCAGCCCAATCACAACCCATAATCAACCCAACCTAACCACCAGCAACCCACAATCCACATTCTACCCTCTTCCTTCCCCTCTGACACATTATAATTTTACAGGAAATCCCAGACATCTTATCATTTTACCATCTTACCATCTTATCATCTTACCATTTCAGTATTGCAGTATGTTTCTCTAAGATGAGGTCTTTCATAAAAATACAACTGCAATATTAGCATCACACCCCCCCAAAAATGGTCATAATGCCTTGATAGCATCAAACTTATACACAATGTCTAAATTCCTAAATGCCTCACTAATGCCAAAATTAGTGTTTTTTAAAAAATTGTATCCAAGTACTCACATCTTACAACTGGTCGATATGCAAAATGATACTTTTACAACATAAATATGATTGTGTCATTTCCCAGCTTTTCACCCCCAGCTGAGCTTCTTAGTGACCAAGGGTAAAACTAAATCAGAGAAGAGGTTCTGCTCTTGTTCCCCCTCTCTGGCTCTGTCGTGTTCCCAAGGCTCACTGCTGCAGCTACTGAGGTTGGCGGAGATGCTGGGATGAGCTGTGAGTCTTCAGCCACAGGTCCTCATCCCACGCTGTCCCCTCTGCCTCAGCAGCTGCTTCTTCCCCCCTCTTTGCCTGGTTCACTCCTGTACTTCCTCAAGCGTGACATCCTCCCAGTACTGTTTTGCTACTTGTAGAACTGGTCTGGGATTTTAATTATATGGATATTCCTCAGCTCAGATGTGGTCCTGGTTTGTTCTGTCTGGGGTTCACTACTATAAGTTAAATATTTTAAATTTAAAAATGCATTTAGTATACCTAATACTGAACATCGTAGCTTAGCTGAGCCTAACTTAAACATGCTCAGCACACTTACATTACTCCACAGTTGGGCAAAATATTTCCTACGAAGCCTACTATGTAAGTATTGAATATCTAGTGTAGTTTATTTGATACTGTACTGGAGTGAAAAACAACAGTTATATTAGTATACTTTTTCAGTATCCTAGAGTAAGCCAAACCATGGTAAGTCAGAGACTGCATATTCATTAATGTGAACACTGATTATTGTCGGTTGACTTGATTAAATTACAAGATATGTGAATACAAAGACTTGTGTTTGGACTTGATCATTGGAATAGCCCCAACAACCATGGGAGGCCAAATACAACAACAATGATAAATATTTGTTGGACAAGTGATCAGATCACTTCCTTTCAACTGAAATGCCAGTGGGGACTGACTGAATCTTCTGGAACCTGGAATCATAT
Source organism: Fukomys damarensis (assembly GCF_012274545.1). Lineage (NCBI taxonomy): Eukaryota > Metazoa > Chordata > Mammalia > Rodentia > Bathyergidae > Fukomys > Fukomys damarensis. The sequence goes on from NW_022900917.1 coordinate 73,041,515, forward strand.
ATTTAAAGGAGACGAGGAACAGACAAACTTATCCTAAGGGGTCCAATGGAAACGTGTTGGCTTCAGAATGGCCGAAGTGATGCTGGAGAACAAGGTTGGAAGACTTCCTGACTCTGAAACCTGCTACAAAGCTGCAGTAAGCAGGACAGTCTGGAAGTAGCCTAAAGATAAGTGTGAGGTCTCCTTAAAAATCTCGGATGACATTCCTAAAACATCGACCTCCAGATCCCAACTCTACTGAGCACGTCTCTGAAAAGCACGGGGTGTGTGACTTGCCGTGCCCAGGCCCCTCCTCAGCTTGCTCTTCCTCTGTTCTCCTTGCTTCACCCCAGCCAATTGGCAGACAGAGTGGCAGCCTAGATCCTCCCCGCCCAATTCTTCACTCCCAGCACAATTCAGAGTCAAAAATCTCTGCCCTTGGTCCTGTAACTTTTAGTGCTTCCCACTATGGTGAGTTAAGTTTATTTCCCTCCTTCACTGGATTTTGGGCTGGACTACTGACTTGCTTTAGCCAAAGGAGTGTGGATGGAAATGATAATGTGCTCGTCCTAGTCTGTTCCCCTTGCTGTCCCACGATGTGCCAGGCGAGGGCCATGTCTCTTGCTCCTACCAGTTGTTGCGTTTAAATCTGGACCCTGGGCTGAAGATGCACACAGCAGATCTGGACCCAACTACAAGTCCAGCAGGAGCCAGCCACCCTGACCCAGGCCAAACCATAGCCATGACCATGAAAATAAATATTTACTGTTAAACAAACCATTGCAATTCTAAGATCCTTGGTACTCAGCAAAAACTGACTGACACACCTAGGAATAATAATACATGATAATGAGTATGAACACAAGTCAGAAAACAGGAAAGCCATGCATACAATGGCAAAAGTATGACAACTGACTGAGCTATTTTTGCACAAGATCCATCTACCTTATTATTATCAAATTGACCCTCACAAAATATCTGCAAGACAGATAATAGGCCAGTTTTACAGGTGAGAAAAATCAAGGCTCAAAGATATAAAAGTCTATATCCAAGACAGTGTGTAGAAGAACTAGATACTGACCCAGGGGGTCTGACTCAGAAATGCCAAGCCAGGATTCTTGTGCATGAAAAGTCTTTGCAGAGTCTGTTATCTGAGGGCCTGGCCCATGATGCAACTCCACCCTTGTCCCATTCCTTCGTAATACTGGGCTTTGAAGAGAGGCTGCCAGGTAAAGTGGAAAGGCTACTGGGCTAAAAGTCAACAGGCTCTTGTTCCAGTGCCAGCAGGGCCCATGAACTCTGTGTCATCTTCCTCTTTGGCTCTCAGGTTCCTTGTTTGTGAAATGAGGCCACTAATCCCAGCCTGGCCTACACCACTGTCCCTGCGTGAACCTGTGGAGAGATGGAGTGTGAAGAAGCTGGATGAACTGCCACACCTAAGTCAATTCACACCTGTGCTTCAATTCTGAGCCCATTCAAATGAGGCCAGCACTGAGCATGTGTGAGGATCTCTCCCACACTGCTCTGGGGTAGCACTCTGTTAGGACTCATTTATGTTCTGAGACTGACTTTTTTCCCAGATTATTTCCTCCCAATTATGAAAGTAATCCAAGGATATCAGGAAAACTATAAGTCATAAAATAAAAATCATTTATGTTCTTAACACCTAAATATTCACCTAAATATTGTTAACACCTAAATATTGTTCAAATATTAAGACCATTTCCTTCTGGAACCAGTTTAGGGTAATTTTTTTTTTTTTTTTTTTTACCCGGG
>NW_022900917.1:73043760-73046526 GCF_012274545.1 Fukomys damarensis
TTTTTTTTTTTTTTTTTTGTACCAGGGATTAAACTCAGGCCCTTGCACTTGCAAGGCAGGCAGTGAAACCAGTCAGCTAAATCCCTGGCCAGCTAGTTTAGGGTAAGTTTGAGACAAATATTACATTACTATTAACATGATTTTCTTAGAACTAGGGAACTGCCAGTAAGTGAAAAAAAATTTTCCATTTTGTATTCATTCATCCATCCATCCAACAAATTCTTATATTGTGTACCATGTGCCTGGGCCTGTTCTTACTGTCTGAAGACAGGCCCAAAACAAAAGTTAATAATTTTAAAGAATTAACATGTATACACTCATATTTTTATAATGGCTGAAGCAGGAGGGTTACAAATTCAAGCCCAGCTTAGATAACCTGGTAACTTAGTGAGAACTTTTTCAAAATAAAAAATGTTTAAAGGGAACGAGTGTTTAAATTTTTAAAGAGCTAGGGCTGTCCTTGTGTACTTCAGGACTCTCATCTTCAAAACTGGGATAATTCTCATACTGTAACTATGAGAATTAACAAGACAGTGTCGTTAAAGGACAGAGAAAAATGGTTGTTTCCTGGTAACTGATGAAGATCTGGTTACTAGTAGTGTTAGCGGTGATCCTATTCCTATTGACTCCTCACAGCCATGCTGTGTAGAAACCCAGTGGTGAACCATGGGAAAGACTAGAAGGAGGCCTTTATCCACCAACAACCTGTCCCCTCCAACCAGGCACAGGCAGAGGATGGTCTCACACAGAGGTGCTGAGGTCCTTGTGTGAAGGCGCTGGCAGTGCTCAGTGCCTGGGCAGGTTATCTGTACGTTCATGCTCCATAACTATCTGTGAAAGGAGAGAAGGACCCTTGTGCTCCTCTTCACAGCTCCTCACTTCCCAGTGCCTCAGCGGTAGAAGATTTAAAGCCACAACCCCCTAAAGTGAGCGGGAATTCATTACCATCAAGGTTCACGTATGTTACCACCCATGTGCCTGCTTTTCCACTGAAAGTCTGTATCAGTCAGGGCAGCACTCCTGATGCCAAGCAGGAGGAAGGAACAGAAATAATTTCGGTACATAAATCCTTCTTTATTGCCCATCCCCAAATAGGTGTTACATTTTACTCACAGGAGCCTGACTGAAGTCAGGGTGTGTACCCTTTTGAGAGGATGTTATGAACTCAAATCATCTGCAGCAGGCTGTAGCTTGGACAAATGTTTCCTCCCATAAAATCAGAACAAACCCTTATCCTATTGCCCAATGCACTCATATTGGTTAGGGTTCACAGGAATAGTATACCATATACATATACTTGAAACATAAGGATTTACAGTGGCTGCCTACAGAGTAAGGGGTGGAACGGCAAAAGGGCAGTCCACACACAGGACAGCAGCGCATCCAGGCAAAGGTCAGAGCCCTGGAGCTCACTACAGAGTCCCATGTGAGTATGTGTACAGAAGGAAGCCAGAGTCTGCGCTGGCAGGCTGGAGACAGATGTGCAAAGGCCATGGTGAAGACCGGCGTGCCTCTGAAGAGGCAGAAGTGAGACTTCCTTCTCCTTCCCTTCTGAACTCCATCCCAGCTACAAGCCTATTGTTTGGTGCTACCCAGCCCAGATGGGGCTTCCCTCTTTCTGTAAGCTAAGCATCCAGACACACCAGAACTGTGCTAAACCAATCAAGTGTTTCTCGTGCCAGTTGACATCACAGGTAACTATCACAGCACTTCTTTTCTGTTCTGTGGAAGCTGAACTTCATCACTGGCTCCCCTGACCCCCCAGATGGCAGAGAGCAGATCAGAGGACCTCTTGACCTCCATAATCAACTCCAATTATTACAGAAATAACCCAATTCCTATTTTTTAAAAAAATCCCATCTATCCTTCATAGGAAGAGAGTTCATTTTTATAGGAACTGGCTTACATTCTATAGATTGTCTATATGCTGTACCTTACCCTGAGTATATTCATTATCTCTTTCAGTTCTCATAAGCCTGCACTTACCCTGAGTATATTTATTATCTTTTTCAGTTCTCATAAGCCTGAAATGGTCTGTGACTGTCTGGATTTTACAAATAAGTAAACCGAGGCCAAGAGAATTCTGTAACATTTCCCAAGTCACATGGCTGGTTGGTGGGGGCAGATTCAGGGTGCAAATTTAAGGAGGCTTGATTTCTAAGCTCAGACTTTACCTGCTATGCTCAGCAAGGCAGGATGAATTATGACTGAATTACAGCCCATTCTGTATTATTTTCTCAGTATTTCAGATTAAGTAAGCCCATAGCCACCTCCCATAGCCATTCCTGAATGTAAATGCTGAGACCATAAGGGTTGGTGCTGGGTTTTGGACCAATTACCAGGTCTTTAAGTTTCCACATCCACTAGGCAAGCAATACTTCCTGCCTCCTAACCCCAGCAGCTTGAGTTAGGTGCCACTGACCTTTGGTCAGGTAATTTTGGACCCCTGCTATTTCCCCTACTGCCAGGCAAGTGTTTGAGATGAGCCACCCCTGCTGAATTTATTGGCCTACCATAGCCAGTACACTACTATTCAGAAGGGCACAGGCAAGACCCAGCAGAAGCCTGCCCCAAGAGAGCCAAGAAGGGTTCAGGCACTGTCCCTAACAATGCCTGAGTCCTGCCTCACTGCCTCCCTTCCTGGTTAAAATAATCACAATCAAAGATGATTTGGAGGGCTGGGGATTTAGCTCAGTGATTCCGCCACCTGCCTCCCGAGCGCAAGGACCCGAGTTCACTCCCCAGTACCGGGGGGGGGGGGGGGTT
>NW_022900917.1:73046639-73052286 GCF_012274545.1 Fukomys damarensis
CCCCAGTACCGGGGGGGGGGGATGATTTGGGTCTCTCCTTTCCCAAAAAGAGATATGATCCAAAAGACCAGAACCACGCCTTGGGCAATTATAAATTCATGTCAGTGATGACTAGTTCTCTTTGATCCTACTCCCTGAGGCACTGGGCCAGACAGTGAGGAGCTGAGCTGAGTCAGCCAAGGTCACTGCCCACTGCAAGCTCACAGTCTAGCGGGGGCAGCAGGCAGGCACAGAGGCAGGGGCTAGATGAATTCCTATGGGTGTGAACACAACACAATAGGGCCTGCCCAACAAACACTCATTAAGTGCCTACTGCATCATTTTTCCACTGACTAGACCTTCTCATAATGAGGTTCATCTATTAATTATGCACCCATTCATTCACTGGGAAAATACAATGCTTAGCAAAAGAGATATAGTCTCTACTATAGAAATCAGATTTTAATAAGGTAATTTCACGGGTGGCAAGAAAAAGCCAGGTGCTGGTGTCCTAGGAACTTAGGCATGCTTACGAGATCCATAAAGCCTCGTTATTCTAAGAAGTTACATCCGGAGGATTTTGAAACTCATAAAATAAGTGAATGCCAGAGAAATACCCTCGGAACGTGAGGAGCGAAGAACCCAGCGACCTCGAGCTGCACAGGCTGGGTGGAGGCAATGCTTCCCCAGGAGCCACAGGATCAGATCCTTGACCAGCAAGAGCAGGCGCCACGCAGTCCACACCACCGCCAAGTTCTGCACTGCTTTCAGGGTCCCCTGGGAACAACAGCAAGTGTGCAGGGCTCGACCCACGGGTGCCTAGGGCTGGCTGGGCCACCGCTGTTTTAACTCTCAAACCATCTTGCATTCACTCTCAGTGGGCACGCTGTGCTTCCCGGTGCTCAGTGTGTAAGAGGGAGCAGCGGGCAGCCCAGGGCTGGGGGCACACCCCCCACAACACAGAGGGAGCAGAGACTCACACTGTGCTCTGTCTCCAGGGATGAGATTCATTTCTGTGAGCTTGTGTCCTCAGGCAAATGGGGCAGTGGAAGATGAGGGTGCCCCGAAGCTCACAAGTCACTGGAAGCTCACAAGTCACTGGAAGCTCACAAGTCACTGGATGCGGTGCATCTTGCTGCAAGCCACTTGCTGCTCTTGGCCACCAAGAGGCACCCAGGGGTTGCTGGGGCATTCACGCTCCCAGGTACACCTCTCAGACAAGAGCACAAGAAAAGGAGGGGAGGAGACCCGAACTCCTCATCTCTCCGTTGTGACAAAGCTGAGAGGCCCCTGGAGGAGTAAAGCCCAGATGCCGCTGGCTGAGGTACCCTAGACTGACTGCCTTCTCTCCTGCGTCTCCCTCTCTGTTCTCCATGTGAGTTTCCTTGGATCGTCTCCAGATACCCTACTCGGCACACATTTCTTTGGTTGGCTTCGGGGGCATCCACCCTAAGACAGGGATGGTAGTACAGTACTTTTGATGCAGTGTTGTGCTGGGAGGGAAAAGGGAGGTTGTGTAAGTGTGAGAAGCGCAGCAAAGGGCAGGTGTGTGATGAACAATTGTTGCCATAGTAACAACCTCAAACTGGACAGGATGCCTGTAGCCTAGGGTCCTGACTCCATAGCTTGTCACAAAGTCCAGCAGCATGGACATGTGTCATGTGGCTGACCATCCTGTCCACTGACCACTGTGCCAGTCACAATCCAAGAGGATACAAGCAACTGTCCTAGTGCACCCTTGGTCCAAGGACCAAGACAGACAACATCTCTAACAGACTAAATAACAACAGAAAATAATAAAACTAGCTATGTTGCATGGTAACTATGTGCATCAGATATTACACAAGCAATAACTTCTTTAATTTCACGTCAGCCTAGGAGACAGGAATCCTTTTTTTTTTTTCAGCTTTAATTGAGTTTATTGGTACATTTTAGGGAATCCTTTTTATTCCGTCTTTCAAGAGGTTTTTTGTTTTTTGTTTTTACAGCTAATAAATGGGACCCAGATCTGTCTGATTACAAACTTCCTTCTTTCCTTTAAATCCCACCAGCCTTTCAGAGCAGGAGTAGCTTCAGGAAAGCAGACTCTGGCATATGTATTCCTAGTCCACCTCTAAATGTCAGAACTAAAAAAAGACCTTTACCAGCTAACTAGACCAGATGCTTCAAGTTTAACTCCTAAGAGAGGGTCCCATCAGACCCCCACACCTGCAGGCCAATTTGACCACACTGGAATCACCTTATTTCCTGCCATGTGTTCACATTTTAGCACGTTTGAAACAAAATGTGTCTTCCTATCAATGAAATTCAACTTCTGGGTTCTCTCCCAACACTGTTACGATATCAATGATTATCTTGTAATCAAAGACAGCTCAGATCAAAAGAATAAAAAGTATGTCAAGGCAACATTCAAATCTCATCTAGTTAAAAACCAGCACAGGCCTCAAAAGACTATAAATCTGAGTGGTGCAGAGCTGACATCCTCTCCTTCAGATCTCTCAAGTATCCTTCAAAGCATACTTTCCCCCAACTGATGTTTCAACCTCCCGGTCCCCATATAACTGTGGCCCAGAAATCCCAGGGTTGGGCACCCCTGTGTATTTGTGCTTCTGGTAAGAAAAGGAAGTGAATCCCTCACTTCCTCGTCCACAGATAACAACATATTATGAATGCCCATTGTACAGCAAAACATGAAATAGATACTGTCTGTGTCTTCTATCTTGTGAAGTTCATTCATTCACTCATTCTCACAACAGTTTGAAGTTTACAAGATGCCAAGCCAAATTGGATACCTTCTTCAGTACAAGGCAGAAAAATGGATCGATAGTTGCTGGTACTTGCAAAGACAAAGGTTATACAAAGCCAAAAAGCAATGCAGAGGATCTCAGAGTGGCTTCTCAGGGGAGGGGACAGTAGAGCAGAAGGATCCCAGAGAGAAAAATCAGGAAGAGGAAATCCTGAATGGACAGATCATAAGTTCAAAGCCACAGCCTAAGACCTCTCATTGAACAAAGGCACAGCAGTGATTTCTCCAGGACCAGAAGATGACGGGTGTGTGTGTGTGTGTATTTCAAGCCACTAAGTTTGTGATTCCAACTAAAAGCGTGTTACCACCCATGCCCATATGCAGATTTGCATCAGGAAAGTTGTAGACTTGTAAGGTACAGTGAAGCACAAGGAAAGAGTCAGGGCTTGAAAAATTAGGGAAACAGGGTTTAAGATCCTTCCCTTCTACAAGCATTGGACAAGCCATCTCACCTGCCTGAACCTCAGTTTTCTTCTCTGAAAAGCTGGCAATAGTAGCCTTGGGAACATGCTGTGAATTAGACCTGTGATTTCTAGCTAGAAAGACACAGATGGGCTGGAGATTTCGCCTGTCTAGCAAGTGCAAGGTCCTGAGTTTGATTCCCAGTACCAAAATAAATAAATAAATAAATTTTTAAAAATAGAAAGACACAGATAACTAATGCCTCTCTTGCCAGTTCTTACCTCTCTAGTCTCAAAATGTTGGGAACTCCTTGGGTTCCCTAAAAAAGTCAAAGTTCACGATCTATTCAACAGCGATACTTTTTCTTCTATGACAACACAAAGTTTTGTTTTTGTTCACCTCTGTAGTTCTTACAATGCCTGGTGCGTAGCCAGCGCTCAATATGTGCCTATTGCCAGAACACACTATCTGGATCAGAGAAAAACAAGCAAGGGAAACAGCAGGAAGATACTGCATGGGTTGTCAAAATGGGGAAATGGGAGGCCTTTCATACTACAGGGCAACACGCATGAGGACTAAAACTGTCCATTGTACTCTGCCCCTTCCAGCTGGATGAGAAGCCCTGTATTGGAGTATCTTCCAGCCTCACCCTGAGGGAGTGCTGTGATCAGGAAACACCACAGCTGGGCAATTTCAGTCCTCAAACTTCTTTCTAAAAATCCACTTCTGTTTCTTAGAAATTTTACTGCCTGTCAACATACAAGGATCAGCCAATTTCTACAAAATTTCTTTTCAAAGTGAAGCTCACCCAGAGTATACACTTCGTCCTTCTAATGAGGGTTTATGTATTTCCTATGTCAACAGTGGTCTGTTTCCAAGGGCAGTGCCCGGCCACACTTGGGCAGGACACCAGGCCTGGATGTGGCTGACTCACTGTAGTTTCAAGGCCGCTCCCTGTCACCTCCACTGCAGGACAAACTGCAGATTTCAGGGTGACCATAGAATGGAGGACCCTTGGAAAATGACGAAGGCAACCGTGATGGAATTGTAAGCAAAACCACCATCCCACCCCTTCTTCCTCTCTGGAGAAGGCTTCGGAAGAAAAGACATCCCAGTGCCTGACCCAGTTCCTGTTTGGTGAATAAGTGAATAGATGCCTGAACAAACATTCTTAAGCCAAAACTTTCTAGGCATTTTCAGTCCCTGTCAGAGTCCGATTCCCAGTTACCGTGATCTACTGGGTGCCATGGACTCCTGGCAGGCCCCTTGCTCGGTAACTCTGCACTGTGGGTAGCCCTGACCAGCATCATCTTCTGGAGCCTGCTGGGACTTACAGTTCTCTTGAAAAATCAACCAAGTCTTTCCCCCTTCCCGAACCTCTTTCCCTGAGTGACAAAGTACTGCAAGGACTAGTCTGAGGTGGACGTATGAGAGCCTGAAGATGCCCATTGGATTTGGCCCTGGCTACCTGCTTTGGCTACCATGTAATGCACTGTCCTCGAGCCCATGGGCCCTCAGGTGCCATACAGGCAAAATGAGAGCCACAGTGTTTGTATCTTACAGCTGCTGAGGTTTCTCGGGAGCAGAATGAGCACCTGAGATTTCCCACTCTGGCATGAGCACCTGAGACTTCCCACTCTGGCATCTCAACAACCTAAGCCGATGGGCCCCTCCCTCTGTTGGGAACACACGCAGTCTTAAAGATCTGTGACCCAAATGCATCAGTGCAGAGCCAGAATGGAAGAAACCAAGGTGTGGGGGGACTTTGCATAGCACCCAGTGCACACAGCCGGGCACACGCACAGGAGAGGGCATGCAGCAGAGCCCACAGAAAGGAGGCTGGGGAGTTTCCAGACGCCCTTCCAGGGTACCTGACAAAGACACCTGTGGCACCCTGGGTTGGGATATTCCAGAGGCAGCTTGTTTCCTCTGTGGAAGCCGTTTTCTTGCCTCATCAGGACACAGAGGCACTGGCCCGGGGGAGGTGCGGTCCCCTCTCCCTCACTGTGGGGAAATCAACTGAATGGGCCATACCTGGGGGCCCAAGTTTGCAGAGACCTCAAGGAGACTTGTCCAGGAATCCCAACAAATATTGGCTTGCAGAGGAATAAAGGAAACAACTTCAGCTTTAAACAAAACAAAGATAAGGGCAGACTTAGTGTGGTTTTGTTTTTGTTCTGAGATGGGGTCTTGCTGTACTGCTCAGGCTGATCTTAAAGTCTGAGTTCAAGCAATTCTTCTGCCTCAGCCTTCCCAGTAGCTGGGATTTTGTGTGTGCAACACTACACCTGGCTCAGATTGAGTTTTTTTTTTTTATACTGAACTCAGGAGTCTTGCTTATGAAGCAGGCTCGGTGCCTCTGAGCTACATCCCCGGCTCTCAGATTGAGATTTACAAGTCTTTTTTTTTTTTTTTTTTTTTTTTTTTTTTTTTTTTTACCTTTAAAAAGATATATTTTAC
>NW_022900917.1:73052305-73061940 GCF_012274545.1 Fukomys damarensis
TTTTTTTTTTTTTTTTTTTTTTTTTTTGTCGATTACAACCTTAAAGAGATATAATTTACATGCTGTATAATTCACTATGCAGTTAAACTGTACATTTTAATCATTTCTAATATAAACCTGAGTTGCACAATCATCACTACGTTCAAGTTCAGAATATTTGTACGACCTTGCAGAGAAGCTCCATGCTGGTGGGCAATCCACCTCCATCCACCCCACCTTTAACTACTCTGGCTGATAACAAGGCCTGTTTCCATGGACTGGCCCTCTCTGGACCTTTTGTGTATGTAAGCAGAATTATGCAATGGGTGATGGGTGTTTTTTTTTTCCACTCAATTTTGTAGCAAAACTACGGAAAGATCATTTTTCCTGGGCTCCCAGTTTGACTCCACCTGGAGTCACACTCACTCCCTGGCATTGATATGATGGAAGGGGCTTCTGTAAGGAGGACTGGTATAGGCAGGCGTCCCTCCAGAGACAGCACAGGACAGAGATGGGCAAACATTTGCCCTGCAGCAGTGGGGCAGTGTCATCCTGACTTTTAGTCAAACCCTTGCAGCAAGGAGTCCCATGAAATGGGCTCTGGAGTTTTCAGGCCAGTGTCCCTCCTTGTTCCCGATTTTAATTGGGGATCCCCTTTCTCTGGTGAAGCACATGTTCCTGCAGGCCCCAGGTGTGGGCTGGCCTGGATCTAACCCATCCTGGTTATCTGCCAGTAATAAGTTTGGAAGGGGAATGCGATCCAATTAGGGCAGTGAGACAGAAGGCAGGAGGTTCCTGGGAAAGCTGTCTGGATGAGGTAGGTTTGAAATGATTCTCTCTCTCTCTCTCTCTCTCTCTCTCTCTCTCTCTCTCTCTCTCCCCGATGTTACAACAGAGGTGCACTCCAGATGGCTGCAGTCAGTCTCATACTGTCCTCAGAGAGAGGCACAAGGACAGACCCAACAGACCACAGAAAGACAGAGCCAGCGTTAAGCCTGAATCCCACTGCGTGGGTCCTGCTCCTCCTGTTCCCCACACATCCCCCGGTGCCTCAGTTGACCTCAGGGACCAGTAGGAGGGCCCCCAGCCCTCTGGATGCAGTATGGCTTTAGCCAACAGGAAGCTCCAGCAGGAGATGGTGTACTTCAGACAACTTCCTAAAGTTCTCTCATCAATGGGAGGGCAGGGAAGGAGGCTGAGGACCCAGTCTCCTCCCCAGACTATCTCTGAGGGTCACTGTGAACTGGCTGTCACCCTTAACCAAAGACTCAGCTCTGGCCAGGCCCCTTCCACAAGGCCTTCACAGTCTCCAGTTCTAAGAACCATGCCCTCCCTACCCCTCAAAACTGGACACAACACAGGAGGCTCCAGCCTTCGCACTGGACAGCACACTGTCCCTGGGGCTCCCTACCACTGCCCACACCTTCTTAAGACCCGTTGATGTGGCCACTGAGTAAGAGAAGCTGCTCGAGGGCTATAGTCATTAGAGAAGTGAAAACTAAGCCACAGCAACATACAGCTTCACACCCACTATGTCAATGGCAAACAACAGGCCTTGGCAAAGACGTGGAGAGACTAGAACCCTTGCACATCCCTGGGAGGAAGGTAAAATGGTTCAGCCACTTCAGAGAAGGTTGGCAGTTTCCCACCAAGCTGAATACAGTTACCAGCAGACCCAGCAATTGGACTCCCAGGTTGACACCCTAAAGAATGGATTCAGGTATCCAGGTAAAAACTTGTGAGTGTTGGCACCAGCACTCTTCAAACCCAAAAGGTAGAAACACCCAGGGAGAAACCTATGAATGGATATATAACACGGTCTTTGCACACAATGGAATTATTCAGCCATTAAAAAGGGATGAAGTATCCAGACACGCTACCAAAACAGCTACTAAACCAAACACTTTGCTAAGAAAAGCCAAAATCTTACACATTGTGTGATTCCGCTCACACGAAACATCCAGCAAAGACACAGCCAGAGACAGAAAGCAGGGCTGGGGGCAGGGGCAGCGGGATGCACATTTCCTGGGTACAGGTTGCCTTCTTGGTGCTGAAAATGTCCTGGAACCAGACAGGTGGCGGCTGTGGAAGACCAGGAATTTAGCGATGCTACCGAACTATGCGCTTTCAAATGGCTAATTTTATGTCAATTTTACCCAACTAAAAAACATTTTATGAAATGCTCCCTGAATTATCCTGACTCAGAGGTGCTGTGTTTCCTGTGTGACCCCAGCACCTGCAGTTTTGCGAGTCTCTGGCTCCTCGCTGTCCCTTTGCAGCTTCCTAACTGCCACAGCCTGGCACAGCTCAGCAGAGCGCTAAGCAGACAGACTGTCACCAGCCAGCGCTCCAACCTCAGCTCTGCTCCCTTCGCTTTGCGGCCTCCAAAAACTGCTTCCCTGGGATTCAGTTTACGCCTCTACAAGACAGGGATAATTACAAGTGGGGATTAAAAGCAAAGCTCTAAAGCCCTTGGCACGGTTCTCGGCACACAGCACATGTCGGGTAAATGTCAGCTCCCATCATCACCACAGCAGGGCATAAATTCAGGGGCCAGGAACTGACAGAGCCGAGTTCAAGTTGGCCTCCTCCTCCCCTCTGAGTGGCGACAGCCCTTAAGTGCGCTGCATACACGAGTAGAATAAACAGAACCACAGTGTCTGGAGTCGGAGGGACTTCGTAGCTCTCCCTAGACCAGCGGTTGGTGACTGTGGCCCTGATCACAGATGTCACCAGGAGTTTTGCTTCTCCAAACCAAACATCCCCATTCCTTCAGCCCAGCCGCACACAAAGGGTTTTGAGGCCCACTCGACACTTAGGCAGGGACTGCCAGATGTTCACCAGGACTGTTTCCCCTTCTTTCTGGGCACACAGCCAGACACTTCCCAGATCCCTTTGCGGCTGGGGGTGGCCACGTGTCAGAGTCCCAGCTGGGCACCAGGCTGAAATGCTGTAAGCCCTTCAGAGGCCCAGGATTTTAGATGCGAGTATGCTTCCTCCAGATCTTTTCCATCTGCCTGCAGATGCAATGATGAAGCCCTGAGCAGCACAAGGCAGCAAAAAGTGCAAGAGTCCTAAGTCTGAGTGCAACTCCGGGGAAAGTCATCCAGTGAATTAGAAATACCCATTGTAGCCTTCTACATGAATGAGAAAAAACCAGCTCTCATGCTTGAGACATTAAGCATTGTGGGGGACTGTTTGTTACTGCAGCTGTTATCACTGTATCACTGACTAAAACACCATTAGTCTCAAAATAGAAATGTCTACTGAAATGAATAGCACAAGGTTTCATGAATTTATTCCCCCAAATCTGCAACTGAATACCTACTATGTGTCAGGTCCTGTGCTAGAGCCCATGGATTTCACGTAAATTATAACAGTATCTGCTCTTAGGAAGTCACAAAACAATAAGGGAGACAGAGGCATAAATGAAACGAGCCACGAGAACTTGTCAGGTGCCGTAGGAAGAGTTCACACAAGGGAGAGGTCAGCTCTTCTGGAAACCAGCCCAGGACAGGGGTTTCCCAGTTCAGGATAAGGGGCTCCCCAAGTGGATCGACGTCACAGGCTTCAGGGCAGCGGGGCCAACCTGAGCCCTGCTGTGAGGGCCTGACACGGGGAGGGAGGAGGAAGTGTGGGGGTCGGTAGCAACAGCTGTGGGGTGGCGGAGGGGAAGAAAGACAAAGTTGAGGGGCAACACAGACCCAGGCCGTTTTGGGCACCTATGACAGTCTGGATCACAAAGCCCTGTGACCCTGGCAGGGAGCCTGAGACCTGAACCAGCAGCTTCCAGGCCAGGCTTGATTTCCTAGCTCTCTGACACAAAAAGTACAAGCCAAGGGTCCAGTGGCCAGGGTCTCCTGACCTGCTCTCTGGCCTATGTGTCTCATTCTTTCGTTCATTTATTCACTTATTCATTGGTATATGGTTTCAATATGCAGAAATTATATTCACCTTGCGGAATCGGTACACATATACATCATATCTTAAATAATTTTTATTTCTCCTCCGCCTCCCACCTTCCCCTTTTCTTCCACCCCTCCCCTCTTCTCCCATCCCCACATCAACTTCGCATTTCTGCAAGTCCACCTTCCTATTTCCTATTCCCTCCCTCCAGGCTCACACTATTGTGCTTAGAAGCACAGACATTTTTGCTAGGGTCTCTTCTCCCTCCTGCCTCGTGTCCACAAAGCTGTCTCCTCTGGATCAGCCTTTCAAAGGGGACTCCCAGCACCCAGAGAGGAAGTCTGGCAGCTGGCCCTCATCCTGGTAAATCCTGTAGGGCACCAGGAGCCCCAGAAAGGGTACAAGTCCAGGTTCCAATCCTAGCTGTGATCTGTCAGCTCTGTGACCCTGAGCAAGTCGGCAGGCAGGCTGAAGCCCCAGGTTCTTCACAGTTGCTTCTCTCTGTTACTCTTAATAAGGAATAATAAAGACAGAGCTGAAACCACCTCACTGCCCCTCTGTTTACCTTTCCCACTTTACTGATGAGGAAACCGAAGCCCTCAGAAGTGGAATGAGCAGCCTGACATCACAGCTAGAGTAAAGTTAGATCTAGAACCAAGTCTGTAAAAGTACAACGGAACAACAGCAGTAATAGAACTAAAGCCCTTAGGGTCTCAGGTCAGCTGGCAACAATTATATAAAGTGCATATTCATATCACTTTCTAGGAAAATATGTATTAAATAAAAATGCAAGTAAATTTATTTTTCGTCTATCAGCTATATAAAGATTAACACAATTAATTGATAATGCCCAAAGCTGATATGGATACGAAGAAATGTACACTCAAAAAAACTGGTCTCAGGGCCAGGATTTAGCTCAGTGGTGCCACCACCTGCCTCACAAGTGCAAGGTTCTGAATTCGATCTCAGTACCAAAAAAAAAAAAAAAAAAGTCTCAGAAATGTAAACTGGTAAAGTTTTCTTGGTAATACTCTGAAAATACCTGAGACCCTGGAAAATTTGCCCACTCTTTGCGCCAAAAAACAAACAAACAAACAAAAATATTTGGACAAAAACAAATGAAAAACAAGCTGAATAGCCATCAAAATGAGTGGTGAAACCCTGCAATGTCCATGGCCATCAGAAATGATGATGTACATCTGGATTTAGTCACACGGGAAGAGCCCCAATATATTAAGTGAAGAAAATGATTAAAAACAATGTGTTGGATGACTGTCAGCATTTGCAGAAACTCTGTATATGTGAGCAGAGTGGGTCTCTCTTAGGAGCTGGAATCTTACAGGTGACCACTCTTCTCCTTTTCCTCTTCAATTGTGTGTTATGAGCAAATATTATTGGGGAGAAAAATTCTGCAGGAAGTTGATTAATGGTTGCTTAGGGGTAGAAGCGAGTGCCAGGGGAAGTAGGACACGACTGCTACTGGGTGTGGACAGGGTTTCTTTTTGGTGTGGTGAAAATGTTCTAGAACTAACTGCAGGGATGGTTGTGCCACTGTGTGGATATATTAAAAACCATGGGATTCTGCAATAAAAGGGTGAACTGGATGGTGTGTGAATTATATCTTTTTTTACCAAAAATATAACTTACAATGAATATAAAAGAAATTGTAAAAGACCTTCAGGTGGAAAAGAAACAAACATTAGCAGAGCTGGGAAGTTGCATAACGTCCTCACAGGGCCCGTGCTCTCATTTGCGCAGCCAAACCCAGCTGACCAGAGCTTCTGGAGACACTGTTGGGGTCAGTCTGCATGGCCCAGCCCAGGACCACTGAGTCACCCACTCCCAGCCCGGGGTCCAGCAGCCAAGGCCCCCGCTGCCCTGTGGGAGCTACAGGCATGTCTCCGGCCGTGCAGAGGAACCTCAGAGAGCACTCTACACAAGGGCCCTTCAGCAGCCTGACTCAGGCTGCCTGCTCCCCGTATTTGCTCTTCTCTTCATGAGGCCCAAGGGTCACCTTGTAGCTCTTAGGCTACACCATTTAACAACTTCCCAGGGACATGCTGGGATCAGATGCCCCTCTCGGCGGGTGATAAAAGGGATCAGGTGCATCTGCTCATCATAAGAGCACTTCCTGGGCACCTAGCAGGGGGCAGGAGCTGTGACAGCACTGCGCTGAGCAGAGTGGACTTCATGGAGCTCAGGGACCAAGAGAGGGAAGATAGATGATGATACATCAGCATGACAGATGTCTTGATTGGGTCCATATTCTACCTTGGGGATCAGGAAACCACGGGCTCATCAGCAACATAATAAACATCAAGAGTGGCTACCACCAATGTCAGTCACCAGGCTAAGCACTGAGAACACCTACACAAGAGGACTGGATGCATACCACCTCCAAAGTCAGCCCAAGCTCCCCAGAATGGCCCAGGCAGAACTGACGCAGCTGGATAACTGAGGAAGGGAGGAAGGAAAAATTTAGAAGTCGCCCATCCCCACCACCTCCACTGCTTCCCCTCTGGACCAGCACACCTTGGTCTCTTGCCTGCATTACTGGAATTGCCTGTGTCCATCTTCCTGTGTCCACTCTTGTCCCTTCAACCCTTTCTCTACACAGCAGACAGCAGGATCCTACTTTGAAGGAAAAAACCAAACAGTAAGCTAGGGCCATAACACTCCTCTGGTCAAATCCCTCCTGCAGCTTCCTTTCTTATTTATAGTAAAAGCTAAAGTCCCCAAAGTGCCCAAAAAGTACCCTCACCCCTGCTATGACCCTATCCCTCATCAATGTAGCACGAATTCTACACCAGCCACATTGAGCTCCTGGAGATTCTTTCAACCCCATGGTCCATACATGGGCTACCTGGGAACTCTGCCCTAGCAAAGCCCTGTGTCGAAGGCATGCCTCACTGCAGACTGTCACATGCTCACTCCTTTGGCTCCTCTGGGTCCCCACTGAAGTGTCACCTCGCACACCCCATGTAACAGAGCACACCCCCTGCATGCGCCCCAGCCTTCCTTCCTAGAGAACTTTGCTCCATAAGCACTTTTCACCCTCACATGCACTGTCCATCTAGCACTTGTTTGCATCTGTTTCTCCCCAGTGGGATGCAGCTCCATGAGGGCAGGGATTTTTCTCCCTTCCGTTCTTTGCTGTTGGCAGCCCTTGGAACAGTGCTGGTGTGCAGCTGGGACCCAGAGCATCGATGATTCCAGGGCACATGGTGGAGAAGGAAGGACGGGAGGTAGCACTGGGCAAGGCTGCTAGAGTAGCTGGCTATTCAGGCTAGACTCTTTCTACACCACCCAGAGCAGAGGTGCTCTGCTTTTCTGCTTTTCTATCTACTTTTTCCGTGATAGTTTCAGTGACTGGAAAGCAAAGGGGACTGGAGAGTTGCTGCTCAAGCCTTCCAGAGCCCTGCACTGCACCCTTCTACAGGCGCCCAGGTCCCCCTGAACCTGAGAATGAATCGGTGTCACAGGTGCAGCCTCTTCTGCTCCCACTCGCCCTCCTGCGTCTGACAAGTGGGCTCACAGCCCGACAGCCCCTGTCTAGAGCCTGTGTTTGCACAACACATAAGAACGACCACATAGTTCTCCTAGCGATCTCACTTTCAGCTCCAGTGTACACTCCAGAGACATCCGCTGTGTGGCGGAATGTGGTGAAACTGAGGCTCAGAGAAAGAAAGCTGCCCGAGGTCACAAAGCAAAAGACAGAGGGCCAAGCTCACATCGGTCTTACTACCACATCACACTGCCCTGAGACACACAAGGGTTTGTGCTGCTTCATGTTCATTTGCGATCCTTTAAAACTGGCTTGAGTTTCCTGTACATGCATCATCGCCCAGGGAGGCCCAGTGGAAGCGGTGTATCTGATCCAGGCTCATTTCCAAAGCACAAAGCCACCCATCTCATCTTCCTGCTGGCCATGCTCCTTCCCAGGCTCCTCCCTACTCACCTCTCCAGGCCCACATGTCCCAGCACCCCACGCCCAACTTCCAGCCCTTCGCACACCACCACGGCAGCTGTGGGGACTGTCCTAGGCCGGGGAGGCCACCACTTCAAAAGACTGGGGACCCCTTCCAACAGGCACACAGGGGATGCAGTCCCCTTGCCTTCTGTGTGCTCGCCCTCTGGACTGGCTGCCCAGACTTCCAATCTCCTGTTCCACAAGGATTCCAAGGGAGTCCCTAAAGGACAGAACTGACTAGAAGGGACACTGGCACCAGTGTTCACTAAATGCATGCCATCCGCCTCACTACAGTCACTCATGTGTAACCATCCTCTTGGCTCAACATTGCAGCAGCAGCAGCACCATAGAAGCTTGCTAAGTTTCCCAACAGGAAAACACTCCCTCTGGAGCCAGAGTTCTGAAATCAAGATGCCAGCAGGGCCCTGCTGTCCCAGATGCTGTTAGGGGAGAATCCTTTCCGGTCCCCTCCGAGCTTGTGGTGGCTGCCAGCAACCCCAGCTTGTAGACATGTCACCCAGCCACACGGTCAGGTCTTCATATTGCCTTCTCTTGTGAGTGTCTGTGCCCAATTCTCCCATTATAAGGACACCGGTCAAACTGGACTGGGTCTATGTGCTGACCTCATTTTAACTTGATTTCTGCTGGAGAAAACATTTATAAAAGTCCGAGGAATTAGTCCTTCATGATTATGTTTCACAGGGACATGATTCAATGCATTACAATCCTTACACCACCATCACCAGAAAGCTAAGGTTTCCACTTCCCTTGGTCCCCACAGCCCAGGCACCATTGCCACTGCTCTCCGTGTGTCACCTGGACAGTTCTTGCCATAGCCCTGCCAACAGAGGGCCCAATCTTCTCCCTTTGGCAGGTGACAAAGCTGAGGCTCAAGGAGGCCCAGAACTTGCCCAAGGTCAGGAAAGTGCCAATAAAAGGCCAAGAGAGGACTTACATACAAGTCCAAGATCCTAACTTACCCAGCAGTGTACACCATGGAAGAAGCCTTCTCACTGATGATGTGATCCCTTTCTGCACGGTTTCAGGACCCACACAATTACCATCTGAAAATGCCTAACACTCTTACTTTCTCCAAGCTGCAAGTTTAAAATATCACCACTGAACTCAACTTACCCCAACCATTTCTCAATTTGTTCCAGGAAGGGAACACCCCACACATTCACATGTTATGTCCATTAAGATTCTTTCAGAAAAATGAATTTTGAAGAGTAGCGCATGAATATTTTACCAAGTAATCCACGCAGGCTGCTTGTGCAGAGTCCTGAATTTATAATGTTATTCTCTGTCTCCTGGCCCACAGCCTGCTTCATCTTGGATAGGAGGCTCCTGATGGCCCAGGAAGTTACATGGTTGCCACTGGGAAGGGCACTGGGCTTTGAGTCAGGATGCCTGGGTAAAAGCCTTACCTCTATACCTTCTCCATATGAATTCTCCAGTGTCAAGGCCCAACTCTTTTTGGTCCTTACAGATAAATGAAAAGAGTTTTTTTTAATTTAGCAAAAAAAAAAAAAAAAAAAAAAAAAAAAAAAAAAAAGACTGTTGCCCCAGGTACAATAGTATACACCTGTAATCTGAGCAGCTCGGGAGGCTGAGGCAGGAGAATCACAAGTTTGAGGCCAGCCTGGGCAACTGAGCAAGACCCTGTCTCAAAATAAAAAGAGAGTTGGGCTGGGTATTTAGCTCAGTGCAAAGCCCATGAGTTCAAGCCCTAGTACCACACACACACACACACACACACACACACACACACACACACACA
>NW_022900917.1:73063381-73073800 GCF_012274545.1 Fukomys damarensis
CTAGTACCACACACACACACACACACACACACACACACACACACACACACATACACACACAACACAGACTGTTAATCTAGGCCAAAGATAAATGAAGAAACAATTCAGCAAAGATGACTACTCATCTGGTCTAATGTGAGTATTTTGCTAGGTAGGCATTAAGGACTCATCAGGTTGTATAAGAAATGTGTGTGTGTGTGTGAGACAGAGAGAGAGAGAGAGAGAGAGAGAGAGAAAGAGAGGGAGTCAGAGACAGAGAAACAGAGACAGAGACATTACTTTATTGCATTTTCTTACTTACCCACCTCTCAGTCAGGCCCTTCATTAAGGCCATTCATCCCCATTTAACAGCAGGAGAAACTGAGGCTCAGTGAGTTAGGTGACTTGTTCAAGGATACTCAGGGAGTATGCAGAGAGCCAGGGCTGGCTGTAGCAGCATCCTCCTCCCGCTGACTACCTGGGTGTGGAGGTGGGAACAGAAGCTGTGACACAAGAAGCCAACACAATCTAAAGCTTTAAGGAGCTTCCCCTGGCAGCGGATTGGAAGGCGGATTTGGAAGAGAGTGAGTTAGCGAAGGAAGGACAGCTCCGAGGAATCCCACAGCAGTGTGGCCCAGGCGGGGCTATGGGTGGACCGAGGAGTTGACTGGAGATGCTGGGTGGAGTTATGCAGCACTGGCTGGGTCTGAGAGAAGAACAAAGAAAGGCAGCAAGGGACAGGCAGTAAAGTCTTCTCCCTTCTCAAGGTTCAGCCCTAGTAGGCAAGGACCCAGGCAATCCCTTTCACAGCTCCACTTCCTTTTCCTTCTAAACAGGAACAAAGAGCTGCAGTGGTAGGAGGGTAAGACAGGAAAGACATCACTGCGATAGGAACAGCTCTAGGGGATGCAGACATGGGTAGAACCAGGAGGCAGAGGAAGCTACAATCTTGGGAGACACTGAGTGACTCAGCCTCTCCAGAAAGTTGGTGTCACCACTCTCCCGCCTCCTCCTCCTCTGCCAGTCCTGCTACCCGCACCTCTCCCCTATCCATCTCCCCTCCCAGGTCCACCGGGGCATCCTAATTGATCTTACTTCCAGTTCTTGCCCTCACCCACCCAAAACACATGGTAAGGACCATCTTTCCAAAGAAAACCATCGTGCCACTCCTGCCATAGGCTTTCAGTGGCTTCCAGATGCAACACAAGCCTCAGGACATGGCTCTTGCCTCTGCCTCCAGCCTTGGTGCAGTCCACTCAAACATGAGGCTCCAACTACTCCAAGTCACTCACCATTCCCAACATGCACCATCTATTTCTACCACCCATAACCTTGTTGGGCCATTCCCTACACACAGACGCGCATCCCTTCCTACTGCTCCTTCCTGGCTAATCCCCACTTGTTATTTTAAGATTCAACTCAAGGATCATAGATACCTTGTAGCAAACCTTCTCTCACCCACCCTGCAAGGTGGCAGCAGGAGCCTCTTCTTGAGCATCCATGGCACTTCCAGAGCCTGTAGACGAGGACCCATATGCTATTGGCGCATGTCTGTCCCCTACTCACATAGGAGGTCACAGCACAGCAGAGATGGCACCAGGGTACAGTCCAAACCACACCCAGTAGGCACGTAAGAGAACGTGAAAGAGGAGGGTACAGATGTCACAGTACCCAAAGGAGAAAACAATTACTTGTACCCGGAAGGATGAGGCAAGGCTTCAGCGTGCATCCAAGATGTGCTCCATAATAAGCTGAGTCAGGTGAAGGGAGGGAAAGGAAATTCAAGTGGAACGAACAGCAGGACAATCATGACCAAGAAAAGTATGCATTTTGGTGGAGAATTTCAAACAGGGTGATGGACTACAGCTCATGTCAAATGGGGGAAGTTAGAGTAGACCCAGAATCATCTGAATGCTGTGCACAGCACCCTTCCTCTGAGCAGGAAGATGTTCTTTTAGCAACAAATAACAGAAACCCAGCTCAAGATGATAAGGACACGATATTCAGTGTTTTATTCCTTCCGTCTTTCTGCTCTGATATCCTCAGTAAGTTCTCCCTAGGCAGGCCCACTCATCGTCCCAAGGTGGCCGCCATAGTTCCAGGTATCACACACCAAACCTGTTCTGTCCCACTGCAGAGGAAAGGTAGTTCCTTCTTTCTCCACCCAACCCTGCAGTTTCCCTTCATATTTCATTGGCCAGAGGTATATCATGTGCTCATGCCTAAACCAATCACTGCCAAGAGAAGCAGGCCCACAGTGATTTCCCCTGGGACTTGACCGCTGTCCTTAAGGTCCCTCTTGGGGGAACTTCTGAAGATTCATGTTTTGTCAACATGAAAGAAGGTAAGGGGTGTTAGGAAAACAGCCACCACTGTCAGCTGTGCTCGTCCTTTTCTTCCCTCCAGTGTACCCCCTCCTTGGAGTAGGGATTCATCAGCTTTCACCACCGCGGTGAGGTACCTGGCACAGGCTATTTCTGAGGTTTACTGAGCACAGAGTTGGGGAGCTTCACAGTGCTTGCGGTGGCTTTGCTGTGACGAGGGCCCCATGTGGCAATGGCAGAGCACAGGCTGGAGCAGGCGGTCCCTTCCCAATCCAGGAAGCGGTGCACTGGGTGGGGCTGTGCTTGAGCCTTAGTAACAGCCCTGTGAACTCAAGGGGTCCCAGCACTATCACCCAAGGGCAGCCCCTCATGACTGAGGGCTTCCCCTGGGCCACCTCTGAGACCCCACCATCTCTAGGCAGTGCCACCCTAGGGACCACACCTCCAGTGCACAAGCCTTTGAGGGGACACAACTCCACCACATCCAGACCACAGCAGGGTGCAGTCTGCAACTATCCCACTCCTCCACCCTTCTGCCATTCTATTTTAGGTCTGAGGAAGTAACATCCTAGGAGAGGAAGCTCAATCACAACTATTACGGGAAGGTTTATAAACGACGCTGTTTGCTTTTCTAGATCAGGAGTTACGTGATAATGGGGGACAGGAAATAGCAGGGATGACTGCATCCCACATAGAAACCCCAAATGCCCATGAGTCTTGCCTTTCTCCTTGAATGAATGTTTTTGTTACACCCCACCCCAAACAACCAGTACATACCTAATGCAGGACAAAGGTCCAGCCCTTCTCTGTGTGAGCACCTTCCCCACCACCGGGTGGGTAGGAGAATCCTGTCCTAAGCTAAGCTCTCTCCACCCACAGCACCCGGCAATGCTCCTCCTCCCTGCAAACTCCTGGCTGCATCTTGGCCACTCTCCTATGGAGTGAACTGACATTGATCTGAAACGAGAAGCAATGTACACTTTCTCCTTCCTCCCCCAAATACCAGCTGCAAAGTACTCAAGCACTTGGGTTCTGATATTTCACCTTCCTATGCTGAGTGCCTGGCAGGCAGCAGGACTCACAGGAAAAGTCTGTGCTATGAAACTGAATTTGCACTCCTGCTTCCTCTCCCTATCGATCACGCAAATGGAAACTCAGATCTCACCGTGGAACCCACTGGCTTTTGTTCTGTACATTTACATGCTAAGCATTCACTTAGCCACTTTCCTGACAGACTGCTTTATTTGATACCTTTTTAAAAAAGTGAGATTTTTATTATTATTATTTTATTTTACTATTTACAGAAGAGAAACTGAAGCTCAGGGACACTAAGATAGGGACAGATCTTCTCACTGCCACAGTAGGAATTCGGGCACAAGATTAAAATTTAAGTCTTTAGAAGCAATACGGCATCACAAAAGTGGATACTGTTGAAAATCTTGCAGGTTATGAGCCTGTGACATTGCTAGTTAGGTTGTATCTCAGTTTCTTGCTGTTTAAAAAAGGGATAAAAATAGCTCCTGTGTCACAGGGTTAATACTAGGATCGCATGAGCTCACCGAGGACCTCAGCACTTGGAACCAATATGCGATCAACATAGGCCACTGTCACTGACTCCACGTCCAGGAGATCAGGACAAGTGTACCTACTGTGCATCCACTGCAGAGTGCCCCAGCCAAGAGACAGCCCATCAGAGACGTCACAGGAGTCCCTGTCCAGCGGAGCAGTCAAAGACCACGAAGACTCGGAAAGGCACCCATTGCACTCTACAACTCAGTAGCGGCTCAGCGCTCTCTTGTGGGGTCTTGGAGGGACTCAGGGTTGGGGGGAGCCCCACAGGAGCCAGGGGCCACCTCAGCACCCCAGCACCCAGCGGCTGATCTTGCTTGAAGGAGCCTGGGGATTTGAAATGCCCACAGTCTTTCCCCTGAAAATTCACGCCCTAGGCTATGTCGAGGCCTAGTGACAAGAATAACCCTTTTCCCTCTGAAGTCCTCCTCTCCTGGGTTCACCATCTCATCGCTGGGACTTCTGAGTCAATAATGCTGTTCTGCATTATCTCTGTCTTTTGTATGTGTTTATTTTCTTGCCCCTCTATCCCTTCCTCGGGAAACACTGCCCTCTCAGTGAAAGGCCTGACGTGGGACTCTGAGGTTACAAAGATGCACATCCTTGAACCTACAGCTCCTACTTGCAGCAGGTGAACTGACAATACCGGCTCAGCCAAGTGCTTGCTGTCTGAACCCAATCTTCTTATCGCTAATGTTCTCAGAGGGGTACTGGCTGCTTTTCCCAAAATGGCAATTTTACGTTTTTATGAATGTTCTTTCTTTTCCCAATCTCTAAAAGGCTGAGTGGATTGTCTGGCTGATTCTACCTTGGTGCCCACTGAGATGTCTCCCAAAGCCTCATGGGCTCCTAAGTGGGGTTTGGGGAGGTGACTGGATCATGGGTCTGTGCTCCTGGCTTAGTCCCCTGATTGGTTAGCATAGTTCTGGGTGAGTAGGTAATGCTCCCCAGGTTAGGAAGGACTCATGGGACAGGAACCCCATGCTCTCCCACCAAAGGATTCCAAAAAAGGAAGCGCTGGCTTTTCCAGAAAGAATCCTGAAGGGCAACTTGAAAGTGGACATCAGTGCAATGAAACAGAGATAGAAAATACAGACAGGAAACCCTAAGGGCAAAATAGGACCCTGAGGCTAAAAGGCTGGGATGATCTGAAAAAAAAAACAAAAAACAAAAAAACTTTTTAGAAATAAAGGGCCTAGTCATTAAAATGAAAAAGTTGGTGTCAGGGAAACAAACAACATGGTGACACAGCTGAGCGACACAAGATGGAACAGCTGGCTCAGCTGGCTCAGCTGCCCTTCCCGCGCCTGCCAATTGCCCAGCTTTGTGAGGGGCATGGAGGGGGTGCATGGGAGGAATCACAGAGCCCCAACCCCACCCTAGCCCCCTTCCAGATGCTCCATCTCACAGGGGACAAAACCAAAGGTACTAACAGGTGTCCCTGCTCAATTGCTATAACAATGGCTACTGTGCAGGGCATACTCTGGCTGTGTGCTCTTCCTACTTCATCTCAGCTCAGTCGGTCAGTGCAGAAGAGAAACCAAGGCAGGCATAGCAGTGGGGTGAGTCTTCTGGATCCTCAAAGCCCTCCTGTTTCCATCAAGGTCATAGAATGCAGGGACACAACGACAAAGCAGCACCCTGTTTACATTTCTATTTGAAAAGAGAGTTAAGACTACAAAGTAAGCTAGGCATAGTGGCATGTGCCTGTAACCCCAGTACTCTGGGAGGCTGAGGAAGGAGGACTGCTAGTTCAGCCTCAACCTGGGCAACTCAGTGACTTAGAAAAGCCTTATCTCAGAATCAAAAGGGCTCAGTGCCAAAGCACCAGGTTCAATTCTCAGTACAAAAATCCCTCTAACCTATAATAAAATAGACACACAATAGAGTCACATACGGAGGTTTAAGAAAGCAGAAACTGTGACCAAAACTTCATGCCCAGTGTTGGAGAGGGAAGCATGAGCATCCCCAGAACCGCAGCAGGCAGTCTGCCGCCTGCTTTCTGTCCTCCTGAGGGAGGATCCATGCCTGTCTGGTTTTACAGAGCTGTGCCACATCTGGGGTGACAATGACAGACACACATCTTTATCCCAAACCACGCCCCAGAGGAGGCTCCTCAGTGGACGCCACCTGGGATTGCTCTTCTGTTTTTCTAACTCTGTGTGCCTTTGTGCTTCCTGACTTAGGGCGGTAGAGGAAGAGGAAATGCCAGAAATACAACAAGATCAGCTTAGTGCATGGCATTTCCAAGGGACAGGACTGCAGGAGCTGGAGGGGCACCCCAGGCAGCAAAAGGCCTCTGTCCCTGTACAGCCCACCACAATGGTGGCTGAGAGAACTAAAGTAGCTCTCCAGAGGTCTCAGGGAAACGTGTTTTCTGGGAGTATCCAGGACAGGAGCCCATTTTCTCTAACTTAGAGACCTTAGAAATCTGGTTTTAATTACCCCTTCACAGCAACGTGGCTACACAATGCCTCATGGCTGATTCCCCTACTCTCAGACGATGGAGACGCCCAAACTCATGCCACCCAGTAGGCCTGGCCCTCAGTTATGCTTTTTCCTTAAGGATTCAGACAGATTTGTCTCTATCAAATCACACAGCCCCCTAACCTCCCGATGGCCCACTTTGGGGACATAGCTGGCTTAGGTCAGGAACAGTAACTGTGGCTTTGGATCCAAGATTTCGGCTATACAAAAAGCACAAGTGTTGGGCTTCACACCAGGCCAAGAAATGGACCATGAGCTGACCTGAAACTTGAGGACTGATTCCCAACTGCCTGTCTTCCTGGGAGAGGAAGTGAGGCTAGGTGAGCTGGTGCAGGATTTCCAGGTTGGTAAATTTAATTTACTCATAAGGCAGGCAGAGAAGAGTTCATGTCCTGAGGTGCAAAGTGAATGATCTAGCTGCTGCTCGAAGACAGTACAGGGAAGTGATCCTCAATGCCACCTCCTCACAGACAGCCTGCCAGAGAGAAGTGCCCCAGTATGGAATGAATACGTGGGAAGGCCAAGTACTCACTGGGGAGCTGACTGCTCCCGCTCACACGTCACTGGTACCACAGGAAGCAACCCCTGACCTGCCTCCCAACTGGCTCGGGAATCTTCCCCAGCGCCCCCACAACATCCTCACCAGCCCCAAGGAGGTCCACGTCCTGTCCAACAGGACCTGTGCAGGTGTTCGGTTGGGTGACAAAGGGAAGTTAAAATGGAATTAAGGTTGCTAATCAGCTGATCTAAAAGAGGACTGATGGGGGTACAAGACAAGGACAAAGGCTGGCACTGCTGGCTTTGAAGACTGCAAGCTGAGACCGGCTGGTACCTCTAGAAGCTGGTACAGACAAGGAAAGAGATTCTCCCTGGAGCTTTCAGAAGGAATGCAACCTGCCGACACTTGACTGTAGACTAATGAGGCTTTTTTCACATCTCCAGAACTGTAAAACCTCTAAATTTATGTGAAGCCACTAAGTTTATAGTAATCTGTTACTGAAGCTACAGGAAACAAATACTCGATCATACTTCTCTTAATAGACTGCTGTTTTTATTGCTATGCATATCACCCCAATCAATAAAAATGATACCTAGCATTTGTTGAATCTACACTTACCCCGAGTACCATGTGGTGGTATAAAATACTAGAAAGAGACTGACTGCCATGAACACCAAGGTAAGGGATCGGGGAGTGGCCCGGGAGTGAGAAGCATCTTATAGGAGATCTAGACGTGGGGATATTTTAAAGGATGAGTGGGGTCTGCCAGCGAGAGAGGAAGAGCATTCCAGGCCAGAGGAGCATAAGCAGATACTCAGAAAAGTCATCCAAGGTGACCCATGCAAGCAAGTGCTCTAGCTTCACTTCCTCTGAGAGAGCCCATGCTCTCCTTCCTGCATGCAGTCAGCACAGAGGCCGCTCGGCATCTCAATCTTCAAAGGGCCATCGTAGAGCTTGATTTTCCCGCCATGTTCCTCCTCTGAGCTTCCCTGTCTCGAAAGATGAAACCACAAGAGTCTCTTAAGTGGCCTCCCTGCCTCTGCTGGTTATTCCCTATGAACTCTCTGAAAAGCAGTCTTAAAACTGTCAGCCGGAGGGCGGAGGATGAAGCTCAACGACAGAGTGCTTGCCCAGGAGGCAGGAAGCCTAATGTGACCCCCAGCAAGCCAGCCCCCTCAATCTGGATCAATTCCACTGCTGCTGCTGAGCTGAAACTCACCAATGCTGCCTTTCCATCGCTACGGCAGGTGGTGGGGGCTTCTCATCTGTGTCAGTGCCCCCTCCCCAACCTCACCTCGTGTCACTCTCCTTACGGCTCCCTTAAACTCTGGCTTCCTGGCTCTGTACTCCCTGGAACACACGCAGGCCTCCTGTGCACACAGAACTGTCCACATCCCCATCCCTCTGCCTGGAAGGCCGTCCCTCCCCCTAGACCTCTCTGCCTGGACAGTTTCTTCTCCACTTTCCAACTTAGACCAGGCCTTCCCCAGAAAACCAAGAGCCAGCAGGGAATCCTCACACACTGCTCTGGACTCTGATTGGTTTCCTGGATTACATGTATGGCCATGACCTTGCATCTGTCGGAAGTTACCTGTGCCTTCCTATCTGTCCCCTCCAGTGAAATGCAAGCTCTAGGCCAGGCCAGTCCCTCTTCTTCATCCCTGGGCATCAGGACTTCACCATGGCATAGCATGGAGCAGGTGCTTGATACTTAGTGGTTGAGTTGATTAATTAAATACAAAAGTATGTGGCTGACACTGAAAGATGATGCTAGAAATAGGCCTATTCATCTCTGTGCGACTGGCACCTCCCACAGTGGAGCCACTCAGCAAATGTTTAGTGGATTCATGAAAGAATGACTCAATCCCAGGCGAATCTGAGGATCCTGATCCTCTGGGCAAAGCTCCCAAAGGGGTTCC
Source organism: Fukomys damarensis (assembly GCF_012274545.1). Lineage (NCBI taxonomy): Eukaryota > Metazoa > Chordata > Mammalia > Rodentia > Bathyergidae > Fukomys > Fukomys damarensis. The sequence continues at coordinate 73,072,159 of NW_022900917.1, forward strand.
CTCTTCCTTGGGGCTTCTTAGGAAGTAACAAGTCTAGGGCATACAGCAAGTGCTCACTAAGCGCCACCATCACTCTTGCTGTTACCTATGTGGGGATCTGTAGAGTCCCCTAAAAAGGCCTCTGGAGACCATGTGCAACACAGCAGTGGAGAGAGAAGTGAGAAGAAATAGGGAGGGAATAACAGAAAGGGACAGTAGGATCCAGTTGGGTACAACTGAGGACTTGGTAGTGAAGCGCAGGAACCTGAGGCCCCTTCTTTCCTCTAGAAGCCAGCAGGTTGATGGTCTTCTTAGGGAGGCTCCATTGGAATGCACACTTTGTAAAGCTCACACTCATTTTGAAAATCTGGCTCACTGTGGCTGGGGAGAGCTGGGGAGGCATAGGGAATTTCAATTTCCTTCACCAAATGGTAAGCTTGCAAAAAAGTCCTTTCTCTCTAACATTATCACATGCTAAAAATGAAAAACCAGCTACTCAGAGCGCTCATCAGGAGAAGGTGGGGGCTGCTCACCTCACAGAAAGAGGAGGGCAGATAAGCAAGTTTATTGAACATCACAGGGTACAGGATGTACTAAGATGCGCCCCTTCTTTGGACTTGGCACCCATTTTACATTTCAAATCTATTTGATAGCAGAATCCCTAATCCATTTGGCACCTGAACTAGTAGGGGCTGGGTGATCTTTTCAACTTCTTCTCTCAAAACGGGTAGTTTGAGATAACTGCATACCTCAAGAATAGCAGCAATAACAGATCAAACAGAACAAGAGAAAGTGGTGAAGGTTATAATGCAAGAAGATGGGTCTCCAAATCCGTTGTGTGCCTGGCAGACATAATCTGACATAGTCAAAGTTGCACTGACCCGGGAACATGAAGACTTGGAAAGAGTCCTGGGCTTTCCACCGACTGGCCACGTGACCTTGGGCAAGGCAGGTCACCTCTCTGGACCTCACCCATGTGACAAGAAGGCGCCCAGACAGTAGTTCTCTAAGGTCTTTTTTCTGTCTCAGCTGTTGCTCGGGTGATTCCAAAAGATCTGCATCTTCCTAGTGTGAACCAGTGGCTCTCCGATGCCAAACAAAGACTTTAAGGTGAAGGCTGCAACTGAGACAAAAACTGGCCTAAAAACGGAATTACATGTATTACAATCCCAAATTATTACTCAGCAGTCTGTGTCTGCTGTCATCTCGATGATACCAAAAGTAGGTGGAGGAGAAAGTGAAGGAAACCCGTTGGTCTTTCTGATCTACAGGTAAAGTGAGGTCCAGTTATGGATGGTCTGGAGCTGGCTCCCGCCTCCCCGCATTAGTGGAAAGATAAATTATTCAAGAAAACCGCGTCAAGAGTGCCCGGTATCAATTCTTGGGAGGTATAAACAGCAGAAAACTGGACACCAGCGAGTTTCTTTTTTCTTTTAAACTTCTTGTGGCCCTCAGAAACCGCAGCAGGTCCCAAAATGATACAAGCAGGGACACCCCCGGTCCCCCCCTCCAGCCATCGGCCTGCCTGCTCTTCCCTGCAGCAAATGCCAGTTCCTCCTGGGAACCTCTGGCCCCTCGTCTCTGTCTCCTTTCAAGTGGTCTGGGGCCTGGCCGGAGCCGGGCGGCGGGGAACTTTCCTCGGCCACGCCGGGCAGACAATGCC
>NW_022900917.1:73074925-73091017 GCF_012274545.1 Fukomys damarensis
GTGGGACTCGGTCACCGGAAACGACCCTTCTGAGGCCGGGACTCCGGGACCGGCCCGCGGCCTCTGCCTGGACCTCCTCCGGAGGATGGACCCTGGCCTCTTCCGTTTGCAATAGCAGAAAGGACTTCTCGCTCTCCCGTTTCACGGCCTCCTCCCTGCTTGCTTTCTTGTTTCTGCCCAGTGCCAGGACTTTTCGGGTCAGGTAGCACAATCCTGTATGGGTAGTATAGTGTGACTTCGGGCTCTGACCCCAGTGGGGACACAGCCTTTGCCCTTCTACTGTCGGTGAGTAAATCACTTAACTTCCTGGAGCCTCGGTTGCTTGAAGTGTGACATGAGTATCAGTACCACCCTCACGAATTGGACTTGGAAAGCAGATGTTTGGATAGGAACTGGCACGTTGGAAATGCTGAAATAAGTGACAGTCGTGCTTGTGCTTTTGTTATTCCCATGAAGAGAGGTCAGAGACAGGAGGCTTTTAACTTGTGGGCTGTGCAGCGTGCCTATCCGCGTGCTTACAAAGCCGGGGACAGTGCCTTGGAACCTCACTTCCCTCCTGATCACTGGGTGATCTTTCTTTGTAGCACTCCAGAAACTCTCCGCAGAGGAAAAGCTGAGTGTAGGCGGCAGACCCCCTTCTGGTGAAATCTGAAACTCAGCAAACCTCAAAATGCAGGATTCTGTTCTTGACCTGAGGGTCGGACACCGGGTGAGGTTGGCGGGTTCTTGAGTTCTGACTGGCAGTGGGAGTGGCTTGTTGTGGTTTCCCACAGAAATGCTGCACAAGGGGGTTTCTCCCAGCAGGACGCAGCCTGGTGGTTTTGCTTGCAGGTGTTTCAGATTCTTTTGAAACCCAGACTTTGAAGCTTTGGAGAGGGAAGGAAGAATGTGCCGCTGATGAGTGATAACTGAAATGAGTATGCTGGGAACTGAAAGTTGGGTACCAGCGCTTGTGCAAGCGAAGCAGGCATTAGCTCTGCCTCTTTTCTGCAACTCTCCCAGAAGCAGTAGGATGGGCTCCTGGCTGGACACCAGAGACCTCCCCCAGGCCCTTTATGGTCGCTACCTGTCTTTCAGAAGTATCTCCCCATAGCTGCTTTCTGCAGATGGCTCCCAGCCCTCTGAACTGCCTGCGTCTTTACCTGGACCCCACCTCCACCTCTCCCACACACCAACTGCCTTGCTTTATTGCTCCACAATCCTTCTCACTATTTGGTTGATTTGGTTGCTTATTTCTCATGGTAAGCTGTATCATAGCAGGATCATTGGTGGTCTCTGTTCCTGTATCCCAGGCTCAAGAGCAGTGCTGGCCCATAGGAGCCAATAAAGGCATGTTGAGCAAAAGAAACGGGCAAACAAACTAGAATTGTGGTTTTGACTCCTACTCGAGGCAGGGCAACTCAATGGTAAAGCTCAGCACAATGGAAGACATGCTAGGCGGCTCTCTTAATGGTCCTGGAAAGTTAAAACTATAAGTAATTAAGACTGGCAGATGAGGTAACTGTAGTCTCATTGGTACAGTCCCAGTTAATTACTCCTTCCGTTGTAAGTCCCCAGCATTTCTGTTCACTAATGACTGTACTTATCACAGGTGGATTGTGCTCACAAGGTGAGTGTATTTTCTAAGTGAAATTCTTTGAGAAGGAGGGAAGGAAAGGGTCCCCTTTTATTGACTGCTCACACTAAACAGAAAGCAAGGTGAAGTATCCCTAGGTGCTTGTGGGCTGTGCAGAGCGTGGGAGTGGCAGGTTGAAGATTAGAGAATACTTCTGAGAACTGGGTGGCTGTTCTTGAATGGAGATTCAAGGAAAAGATGGGACCCACCTGGGTAAAGGAAGGGCGCAGGCCTGCTAGGCAGAGCCACAAACCCATTATGGCTGGTGGTGGCTCTGTGTCCTGCCTCCTGGCCCACCTGCAGCTGCACCTGGATGCACTCTGAAGTACAAGTGCAGAGGATCTGTCCACCTGAACCACGCACCTTCCTCCTCTTTGGCTCTGGCTATGGATTTTGCCCAGGCTGCAAGGCCGGATACCTGGGACCGCCCTTAGCCAATCAGTGGGTACATGCTGCTGCTTTCCCCTTCCCTTCACATGAACACATTCTTCACTCCTCTCCTCTGTCATACTTTCTCCCTCCTTCGCTGTTCTTGGGATAGACTCCCAAATGAAGCAGCTGCACCTAACTCCTTGCCTCAAGGTTTTGCTTGCAGGGAAGCCAGTTTGGAGTAGCATTCTTTCATTCATTCATTCGTGGACAATGGTCAGGCACCTCCTCTCTGTTTGAGCCAAGAGTGAGCATGAGCATGTGGTGTATTCGGCTAATTAAAAAATGGCCTGCACTCAGAATGAAAAGAATTAGACTAAGGAGCTTTTGTGCATTTCACAATGGGCTCAACTGAGCCACCAGAATGATGAGCAACTTTCCCAAGGCCAAGCAGTGAGCAGAGGAACTTTCAAGTCCAGGCCCTTATCACCCTCTTCTGCCTTTCCTGGTGGTTGGAGCCCTGGGATAGCTGCAGTGGAATCCACTCTTGGGAGATGGAAAAAGTGACAGGAAGAGAAATGGAAAAAAAAGACAGGGGTCAAAGGAAGAAATTACTTCTAAAAGGAGTCGATGGCCAACACTTGCAAATGCCTCAGGAGTTCAATCCACCAAGGGTTGGAAAGCAAGCATCCACTGCATTTGACACTTACAAGATAACTTTTTCCCAGAGCTGTGTTGATGGAGGGAAAGGATCTGAAGCCAGATTGCAGTGGGTTGAAGACTGAGTGGGAGACTGCAAGTGTAGACAACTCTTTTCAGAAATGTGGCTGTCTAGCAAGTGGGAGGCAAGGGTGGAGGCTTCACTAAAGATGGGCATACATGCTAGCGTCTGTGCATGATAGGAAGGTCTCAGGGGCTGCAGAGGAAGGGCTATGCTCCTAGGTGGAATAAGTCCTGAGAAAGAGGGACATGGGCTCTGGGGAGCTGGGCTGGAGCAGGACCACCTTGTCCACTGAAGTTGGTGGGTGTGGGGGTAAGAAGAAAGGCACAGAACTCTGATGTTCGTCTTGAACTTCTGGATTCATGGACTAGGTGTGAGGTGGGTCCTTAAAGTTCCTCCAGTTTAATTCCTTACGAAAAGCATGCTCTGAACAATCAGATATGGATTAACAAAACATGACTTCAGCCTTGTGGCTGGAAAAGATCACGTGAGGAGCTCTTTTGGTCCAAAGTAGGTTAGTGAAGCAGGAAAGGTGAGGCTGTGCTGAGTCTTGGGAGTCGAGCAGGCATGGTGTGCTGGCTGGGGTTGCGGGGGGGAATGATGGTGCTCACCTGTGAAGAGGAGGAGGAGGAGGAGGAGGGTATTTTTAACCATGATACAGAGCATGGAGGGGAGGGTTCTGAGGAGGAAGATAATAAGTTTCTGTTTGTGCTTTGTTCAGAGAAGGCAGTGTGGGTGTCAGGGAAGAGTCTAAGGCTTTGCAGGGCTGGGGTGGGGGCCAGGCTTGAGGGTGGAGAGAGGGGGAGGCAGAGGGATCTGCACAGTTGGTGAGAGGGGGAGTTGGTACTTATAAAGGCAGTACCCTTTATCAGTCTCTCACTGTCTTGCTTCACACTGACTTTTCCAGTAGAGTTTCTCATCCTGTTGACATGTTGGACCAGTTCACTCCTAGTTGAGGGGGTTTGTCACGCACTGAAGGATGTTTAGCAGCATTCCTGGTCTCTCCCTACCAAATGCCAGCACTAAACCTTCAGTTAGGATGACCAACAATGTCTGCAAGTATTGCATAGAGTTTCCTGGTGGCAAAATTGCTACCAGTTCAGAACCACTGTTCTAATATGTTTTCCTCAGATTATTGTAGATAGGTAAGTTAGATATCTTGTAGGCAGTTAGACAAGGCTGCCCTCAAGGAACCAACACGGGGCACAGTCCAGATGCCAACATGGAGAATAATTGAGGCACATTCACTGGTTAGCATTATAGAAAAGAAAAGAGGTAATACTTCCCCTAGAGATGGATAGCAGTGACTAATACTCTAAATGGGGAAATTTCTTGTATACGACGTGTTTTCCCATTTGATCCCATTTAACCAGTATTACCTGGGAGACTGTACTTGTATTCTTATTGGTTGATCATGGTTTTGCCCCACCTCATGCCCACCTTATAATTCTCCACTGGGTCTTATAGTTCTGTTCCACTTTGTACCTACCTCACTTCATGGCTTTGCTGTATGCCACACCTTTGAAAAGTGGGGTGGGTGGGCAGGCAACCCATTTTCCAGTCCCGTTGTCTCTCTTAGAAGCTATCTTTCTCTCAATAATTTTTTCTTACTCTTAACCTCTGTTGCCCCTGGAATTCATTCTTCAATTTTAGAGAACACAAACTTGCACTTTTGATCTCTAGCAGATTTAGGACTTACATCTATTCCCCATATAACAAGATCATCTCAGAATTGTTGAGTGCCTTTGAATTGTGTTTTTTAGTAGAAGTGTTCACTCCCAGGTTCAAAGCCTGACTCCACCATTTCCTTAGTTGATGACTTCATGTGGCTTTCTTCTCTTCTCTTAGTTAATATTTTGTTGTATTTTTAAAAAATCTGTTTGTTTCCTTCTGAAATGAAGGAATCCACATAAAGCACCGGCTCAGTTGAAGCACCTGGTTAGCATTCAATCATTACTTGCTACTATTTATCAGTAATATTTGTAGTATTTCGAGGCACTGCTGAGGCATCTAGCAAGCACTCATTGATTTGTGCCTCACTGACATTGTCCTAGACAAGAAGGCACTCAGAAAGCAGTGGACTTCTACATTAGCCTGTGCAGAGAGCAGAAAGAAAAGAAGTGAAGTTCTTTGGCAGGGGATACCTACATTTACAAGTAGTGGGAGGAAGAGGTGCCTCATGGAGATGGGGTGGTCAGAAATATGGATGAGGAGCCAAGTGTGAGTTTTCCCTCAGCCAGTGTCAAGCAGCATCCTTGACCTTGGGGCAGTGTGCGGGAACCATGTGGACCCAGTGTTGTCAGATGGAACGAGGACGGGGTCGATGCTGGGGTGAGCTGTTGCTGCCTGCTCACCTCGACTTGGGGCCTATGCAGATGTTAATGCTCATTCAGTGCTCACCACGAGGCTATGGCTTAAGAACTGCTTCTCATGCCTGTTTCATAGATGAAGAAACTGATACACAGGGAAGATGGTGCTGGAGGAAGGTGAGTTCATCAGTGGGGTGGGATGGAAGGAGAAATGTCCTTTCACTGAGAGGACAGGGTGAGGAGAAAGGCAGAGGTCCCAAACACCTTGGGAGCGTGAGGGGGTGCAGAGCACTAGAAACCAGATCTGCAGCTTCCTCCCAGGCAGAGGGTGTCTAGTAGGGCCGCATGCAGCTGCACTGGAGGTTGAGGCAAAAGGAAAAGTCGGTCATACTGACCCTGTCTTTATTTCAAGTTTTAACATTTTGTTCATTTTAGAATTCTCCTTTGAGTTTTTCTTTTTAAAATTTGCATTGATTTTTTTTTTTTTATCTTGACTACCAAATTTATTGGCAGCCACTGGGATGTATCAGACAGAAAACCTTCTTGGCCTTACTTCTGGTGCCTCCAGTTCCAGTCTGGGTCACTCCCTTGCCCCTTGGCCAGGGGAAGACAAGAACCCTGATTTCTGCCCCATGGAGAAGAGGCCATGAAAACAGCCATTCCGTAGGAAACCACGGGCTTTCAGGAAGAGAAAAGGGATGGTGGACACCCAAAACCTAACCAGTGTTCACCACGAGTAGGTCTACTCTGGGTTGTCTGAAGATTCTTGGGGCTGAGAAGAAAACCTTCAAGAGCTGAGGATAGACAGCAGGCAGGGCATAGGTCAGCACATGCAAAACTCAGAGTCAGGCAGCTGAGAACACACATTCCCATGGGCTTCATGCTGGCCCGGCCACCTACCAGCTGTGTGATTTATACTTAGAAACTTCAAGCACTGTGCTTCAGTTTCTTGGCTGTGGAAGAAGAATGATAAACGCATGTTTCTCATGAGGCTGTTACAAGGATGAAGTGTGTCAAACCATGAAAAAGTGCTTAAGAATAATAAATATTCAATGTTTTTCTTTCTAAAAATTGTAAATTCTATGGTTTTAATGTGCCCACCCCCAGCATCATGTGTTGATTATTTAATCTCCAGTGCAGCAGTCTTGAGAGGTAGCAACTATAAGAGGTATTAGGTCATAAGAGATCTTACCTAAAGGATGGATCAGTGCCATTATTGTGAGAGTGGATTCCACATGAACCTCATTCTCTCTGTCTCTGACCCCACCCCCGTTTCTGCTTTTTGCCATCTTATGGCATGGCACAAAAGCTCTCACCAATGTGGGCCCCTTGATTTTGGTCTTCCCACCCTCTAGAACTATAAGAGACAAACTTCTATACTTTATAAATTTCCCAGTCTTTGGTGATTTGTTAGAGCCACACAAAACAGACTAACACAGTTGTATTAGCATTTTAAAATTATTATTATCTTTTAAACTACTGAGTAATGAAGGTGAGGAAAATAGGATAGTAATATGGGGCTGAGAAGAAAGGCTTGTTTTTCTTTCTTTTTCACAGTTGGGAGAGGAAGAGAAAGGCCTAGTGGAGAGGACAGACAGAAAAACCTGGTAAACAATGAATCTCCACGTGAGTAGGGGATCCCTGTTACACAGCCTAAGTTAAGCTCATCAGTTCACAGAAGAGTTAATGACTGGGTTAGGGTCACAGATGTGGCCAGCATGGTTGGCGTGGAGTCAAGGCCATGAGAATGTAAGACAGGATAAGGCATTTCCCATCACACTATTTATTATGAAAACCCCCTCCCAAAAGCTCTCTGAAAGGCCCCAGGAGATGAGCACTCAGTGGATTTCCTCCAGCACTGCTGAACATCAGGGAAAATGCTCTCCAACCCTAAGTTATTAATGTTAAAATCTTCATTTCCAGCCATAATGGGACTTTGTGATAAAAGGGACAGACAAGCAGGTCATTACAACCATCATTTAAGGAAGTAAAATTAGCATCTGTTTTGACTGAAGTTAATAAGCTCTTCACCTTTTTCTCTGTGTGAGAGCCCAGGCAGCCTAGAGCAAGCCTTCTCTGACCTTTAGGGTGGGGTTGGCCCTTTCTCTGTGTCTTGCAGCTTCCTGGGTGGGATTGGTACTTGTAGTGGATTGACTAATGGTCAACTTGTAATGTACAGCTGGACTGAATCAGCATGGTCTGGGTGTGGAGGATCCACCTGAAAATTGTTACCTTTAGCCATAAAAAGAGAACTGGGGAAGAAGATCATGGCCTGTTGATTTTCTAGGAGAAGCTCGCTCCAGATGGTTTTCCTGATGCGAACTTGGCTGTTCTCATTGGAGGAGGAGCTTGGGGACTTGCTGTCACTAGGAATGCTTGCTGTTTTTGTCAGAGGAGCTCTGATCTTCACCGTGAGCATCACTTCCTGGCTTCAGTGTGGATCCCTCATCTTGGCGGCACAGATCCTTCATCTCGCCAGCGTAGATTTTCTGGCTTCCACCACTGGCCTTTGGGCCTTCATGGTGCAGATCCTCAATACGGACAAGCAGGAGACATTGCCGTGTGCTCTAGGCCATGGCTGGACTTGAGGAGGACACTGCCTTGGACTCGAAGCCTTTATCTGGACTTGTGTGAGAAACTACTGGGGTCCAGGCCCTCAGCTGAATGTTTTGGGCTTCTAGTGTGCAGTTAATCTCTTGCACTCCTTTGCATTTGACTCTTTGGGTAATTATCATAAAGTAACCTTATAAGTTATTTGTCCTGTGTTTAATGTATTTCTTTGTCCAGTCCTGCTGACTACAACAGTACTGGTCAGCCGGTATCTCAGGCCCCTGTATCTCTTCGCTGTACCTCTGAGAACAGACTCTCATTTATTTGTGTGCTCCAGAGCCTGTCAGAATGCCAGGCACGGTGCATACCCAACCCAGGCCCCAGGAATGATTGTGCATAGGCCTTACACACATTGCCCTCGTCAGCTACTTGAAAAAACCTCCTTACTTCTGAGGTGAGCACGGCAAGGAGGATTTTGGAGTGGACTTCTTCAGCTACTGTATTGTCAGGGTGGCAGCAACCGTGTACTGATACCAGTGATGATGACATCGATGATGAAGAATAGCTAGAGTTTGTCACATGATTATGTGTGGCAGTGTTCTAAAATGGCCCTTTCCAATAATTATCTCAAAATAAACCTATGAGTAAGACTACTGACACAAACATTTAACAGACAAGGAAACCAAGGCTCAAAAAAGTTGCACCCAGAGTATCTGTTTTTGGTTCCATTCACTCTTCAATGTTATTCTCAGCCTCTTTGACTGTAAACTGAGTTCCCGAGGCCAAAATGAGGCATGAAGTTTGTAGACTCCAAATCTAAGAGACTTTTTGATATGTCTGAGCCATAGATTTATAATGTAAAACAACAGGGTCATTCTAGTTTCAGAAAAAGCAAAACATAGTCCCCTGGTGCTTTTGTAAATAGTCCTTAACTGAACTCAGCATTAGCGTCATTACCACCAAGATCTGCAATTAACCAGTCTGGAGTTTGCTTGCTAGGTTACAGCTACAGAGATATTTACATATCCATGTTTTAAGTCTAGGCAAGACTTTCAGCCTGTACGTTGCTTATCCAGACATAATCATAGCTGCTAGGAAACTGCCTGGGGCCATTTCAGGAAAATAAGAAATGAAGAGAATTCTTCCAAAGCCAGCTACCCCAGAATAACAACAATTAAGAACTAACGTTTGTAGAGTCCTATAAAATTATAAAGAACATTCTCATACAGTTGCTTGTCTTGTTGTTAATTCTCATGTTAGTGGGGAGGAGAGAACTGACATGAGGATTATTTCAAGAAGAACCCTCAAAGGTCTGTTTCCATCAGGGGTATAACAGTCTTTTAGTCAACAAAAACTCACTGAGTACCTACTATGTCCTTGGAACTGCCCCAGGTATTAGAATACATTTTCCTGTTGCTGATTTCCTTAGTTTTCTTTCCTTTTTCTTAGCTGCTCAGCTTGCCAGGTGTGTTCATTCTTTTTGATTCATTAGTTTGCTGTCTCTTCAGTTTGCTGTCTCTTTCTAGACTATCCTTGAGAATTTTCTGTAATGCTAGTTTGGTGGGTCACGAATTTCTTGAGATTCTCCTTGTTGTGGAAATACCTTATTTGAAGGACAGTTCTGAAGGATTGGGAGCTGTTATCTTTTAGGGCTTGAATCCCTTTGCTCCAACCATCCTTGCCTTTAAGGTTTCTGTAGAGAAGTCTGTCGTGACTCTGATGGGTTTACTTTTGTATGTGATTAGTTACCTTTCTCCTAACACCTTTAAGATTTTGTCCCTGTGATGTATGTCTGTAATGTGGCACAGAAAGGGCCTCTTTTAGTCATGGCTATTTGGGGTTCTATATCCATCACTTATCTGTATGTTTATTTCCTTCTCTATATTTGGGAATTTCTTTCCATTATTTCTGTGAATAGGTTTTTAAAGTCATTTGTGTTGTCTTCTTATTTTTCACTTATTCCAGTTATTGTCTTTATTAACTTATTCCAGTTAGTCTTTTTTGCATCATCTATGAATTGTTTGATTCATTTTTCATGTTCTCATGTTTTTAAGATGTCTTTGAGTAGTTTGCCTTTGAAGGCATCATTGTCTTGTAGTTCTGAAATTCAATCCTCACTTTAGTCACTTTTTCTCCTCATACTTTCACTATAATTTTTATTATCCTGGAATTTGGATTGAAACTTTTTCACAGGTTTTTTTAATAAACTGGTCATTCATGTTTTGCATTATTTTGTTTAGCTCATACAGCTTTTCATTAGTGTCTTCTGAAAGCTCCTAGATAATCTTGGTCATTACTTTCATTATCTGTTTACTTATATCTTCTGTGATCCCACTCAGTACCTCTTTGAGCTGTTTTCTAACCTCCTCTGTTACTGTGTCAATTAATTCAGGTGTGTGGCTTATGCTATTCTGTCCCTTGGTCCTGCCTGGATTGGCTTCAAAGAGTTGGGAGTTTCGGAGGCATTCTGTTGTCTTGTCTTCTCATATTTCTATTGTTTTGTTTTGTGCTGAGGTTTGTGGAAACTTAGAGGGCAAAGACTTTGTTGCTACCATAGTATGGATATCTCCTTAGTTGCTTTTCAGTGATGTACTTTTTTTTTTGTACCAGGGATTGAACTCCTTGCACTTGTGAAACAGGTAGCAGAACCACTGGGCTAAATCCCTGGCTCAGTGATGTACTTTTTGGTGTCACTAGCTACAGTTCTTTGCCACAGCTCCAAGACCTTATTACTTCAGTTAATTTGGGAGGGAGGATGAGGTGTAGTTAGCCCAACAATGAAGTTTTCTAATATTGTTAATGTCACAAAGGTAATCTGAGTTTTGGCTTATGAAAAATAGTAACAGTTATGATATGACTATGATAAGTATGCCATCCTTAATCCTTGAGAAGAAATTTGCAATTTTTATGCAAATATTAAGACAATCCAGGTATTGACTTACAGTTAACATGTACTAAATGCAACAGCCCTGCCTTTGCTAATGGCAGGAAAGGATCTAACAGTAATTCTACAAAGTAAACTATGAAAAGATAAACAAAGCTTTATGATTATACTTTTAAAGATATAGGGTTTGTGAATGGGGGAAATGCAGAAAGAAAACTTTGAAATCTTATACTTATGAGAATAGAGAAGTGGTACAAAGGATCTTACTGGGGAGTAGAAGGATATTTATAGAATTAGGTAAATGTAAGAGAAAAAACTGATGAGAAATTGAAGATAAAAGAAAAAGAGGGAGAAAAAGCAAATTATATAAAAATAAGAATGAAAAAAATTAAGGGAGAAAAATTAAAAGGGAGATGAGGAAAAGCTAAAGAGAAAAGAAAAAGAAACAAAGAAGAAAAAAGACAAAGGAAAATTCCCCAAGTTCCAATAAACTGGTGAAGAAGAAAGGAGGAACATAAAGAGAAAAAGAAAAAAATAAGCAAAACAAAAATACCCTAAAAACAATACATGTACTACCCCAAACACAAACAACAACAAAAATTCTCTGTGATTCTGAACAAGTAGTTTTCTTCTGGGATCTATAGTTTTGGGGCAATGTCCAAGTCAAGATGTGTCCCTGCTCAGGCTGGTAGATAAAGAAGGCAGTCAGACCCCAGAGCCATTTCCGCACGCAGGCACCAGCATGCTGTAGGATCAAGGAAAAGGTACCGATGCCATGACTTTGAGATCCAGAGCAGTACAGGCTGAGGCACCCCTCTGGCTTTGGGGGTAAGGCCTGTGACCTTTAGCTTAAGTGTTTTTTTGCGGGGGGTTAGCAGGGAATCGAACTCAGGTGCTTGAGCTTGCAAGGCAGGCTTTGGAACCACTGAGCTAAATCCCCAGCTGTGACCTTTAGTTTAAAGCCCTCAGGGTCTCACTGACCACAGCTATCGCCTGTGGCTGTCTCTCACTGGGTCACAATGGGAGCCCCCGGAGTGAAGCTGTCCATTTAGAGCTCTGAATGCCTGGTTCAAACAATCATTCCTCCCCTGTAATGGCATCTAACCAACCAAGCACTGTCTCCAGGGGACATGGTGGGAGCTTGGACTGGAGTCACTCACCAACTGTTGCAGCTCACAGCACGTACTGGTCTGTTTCACCGCTGCATTTCTCTGTGATGCGCTCTGTAGTCCCCTGCTTCAACCTTGTCTCTGTAGATTTGGTGTTCTTTTCTTGTGAGTCTTGAGCTGGGGTTAAAATGCAGGTTGTCCCTTCCCTGTCCCACGTTGTGTTCTGTCTCCAGTTTCTCTCCAGGAAGAACATGTCTTCCTCTGTTCGGCCCAATTGTTCCCACCACTGTGACTCCAGCTGACTGACAGGCTGGAGACCCAGTTGCTAGGATAGGAACACTCCCCTTACCCCTCCTTCTGGCAGAGCACCATGCCTCTCCCTCACCATCAGCTACCTTGGCCTCCCCAGGTGCTAGAATATAATGGTGAGTGAACTACCCCTGGACTCATGAAGTTAATAGTGCAGTGAGGGATAAAGACCATAATCAAGTAACATATACATGTGAATTAGTTATGACTCCTGCAGTGCTACCAAATGAGTAAAAAAGTACAACATGAGCCCAAAATGGAGGGATTTAATCTAATCAAAATCAGGGAAAAATTATCTGAGCTGGGATGAATAGGAATTAGGCAAAAGAGAAGGAAGAATGTTTCAGCATGGGTAAGCACCCTGGAGCCAAAGGGAGAGTATCAGTTAGTCTTTGCTGCATAACAAACCAGCCCAAAAACGTAGTGGTTCCAACAGCTATTCAGCCCTTGTTTCTGTTAATTGACAGTATTGGTTGAATCAGATGGGCCATTTTCCTCTTATCTTAGCTGGGCTCACCCATACATATGTGGTTATCTGCCAGGCCAGTGGAAATAGTACACTTCTCTTTTACATGATTGTTCATGCTTCAGCTGAGAAGCCAGTTTGCTGATGAAGTGGCAGTGTGGGTTTAGAGAGGAACAAGACAGGAAGCTACCAGACTTGTCAAAACCTAGAACCAGAGCTCTTACAAATGCACTTCTGCCATGTTCTGTTGGTTAATAGATTTTTTTTTTTCCTTTTGGTGGTACTGGGGATTGAACCCAGGGCCTATGGACTGAGCTGTACTCTACTCATCCTTTATTTTTTCTTCTGAGACAGAGTCTCACTAAGTCATTAAGTTGCTCAGGACAGGCTTGAACTTGTGATCCTCCTGATGCAGCCTTGTAGGGGGCTGGGATTACAGACATGTGCCGTAATGCCTGGCTTAGTTAATGCCTTTTTTTAAAGAACCAATAGGATCCAGAATCTTAGAAATAGAATGGAATTTCTGGGTGTTCTAATCCAGGTAACAAAGAGTAGGTTCTTATCTAATGTTTTAATGAATGCAAAGACAAACACATACCCATCCTTAGCATCTCCACTCCATGGAATATTGTACTAAAGGACAAGAACCGGTTTCTCTACTCTGGATGCTTTTAAGCTCTGTACTCTGGCCTCTGCCACAGTGAGGTTAGAGAGGGTTATCTAAAATGTAAACCTGACCTTGTAACCTTCACTATTTCCCTAAGGCTTACCAAACCTATTTGTACATTGGAATCATCAGGAGAGGCTGTTTAAAACACAGGTTCTGTCCTCCATTACAGACTCACAGAATTTAAGTTTCCAGCCTAGGGAACTGAGATTAGTATTCTGTAAAGTTGTCCCAAGGGGTTAGATGCAAAGGATCTTTGAGAACCACCAGCTGCAAGGTAATCTTGATTCAAATTTTTAAAAAATTTGATCTCAGCAACTCAGATGCTGCTTTCTCATTTTTTTTTTTCCCCTTACCTCTGCCCTCTAGATGCTGCTTTCTTTGAGAAACATTTTCACCCACACCTCCTCCAGAACTGAGGTCTCCTGCGTTGTGAACCCATTATGTCCTGAACTGACTTTAACCTCTTATTCAAAATGCCTTATGAATACTTGTTTACATATCTGCCACATTTTCACTGCCCCTGCCAGTCCTTTTTCCCTCCCCAAGTAAACTGTAAGACCCTCCAAGGTTGCATTTACTGTATTAACTTTAGTGCCTACCGAAGAGCCTGGCATAAAAGCAAGCCAATGAGCCCAAGTCTATGTGGATGGGTGAGTGGATAAGCAAATCGTGGTGTATCATACGATGGAATATCACTGAGCCTTCAAAGGAAGGAAATTATGACACACTGACACAGTAGAGACGAACCTTGAGCACAGAATGCTAAGTGATATAAGCCAGACACAAGAAGGCAAATACTGTGATTGTATTTATATGAGATATCTACTGTTGTCAAATTCACAAGAGATAGAAAGGAGAACAGTGGTTGCCTGAGTGGATGGGAGAGAGGAAATGAGGAGTAAAGGGTACAGTTTCAATTTTGCAAGAAAAACAGAGCTCTGGAGATGGAGAGTGGATGTGGTTTCATGGTATGGTGGTTGCATGAATGTATATAATACCATGATTTTTAAGTACATTTAAAATAGTTATGATGATATGCTTCCTGTTACTTGGACTTTACCACTATTAAACATTTTTAAAGCTTAGGCCAATGGAAATATGGATGGTCACCAGGCATCTGTTGAATACCTCTGGGCTTGGGACATTTCCTGGTACAGTGACCTTGCCAGGAACCAGCTCATGATCTCTATTGTGATGTGGATTCTTTAAGATAATGGCTCTGTACATATTCCATAGAGACTCTGATGAGTAACATCCAGCTGAGGCTGGGCCAAGGCCACGAGCTCTGTGTCTGGCTGACTCCCAAGTCTCAACCCTTCTGTCATTCTCTACCACTTTCCAGCCCATGGTCTTGCAGTGTTGTCCCCTGAAGCCTCTGCCCCACTGGCTGTCTTTGTCCCCAGACTCCTACAACAAAGAGTCCCTGCCCAAGGCAGACCCAGAAGACTCAGCTGCTGGTTCAGGCCGGCCTCCTTGGGCAAGGAAACCATATAGAGCAGGGCCCCTGGTCTTATAAATTTCCATGATGTGCAGTCTACCTACTGGAATAATACAAGGTAAGTCCATCCCTTTTTCCTCATGGCCTCTCTTCAAATACTCAAGCAGTTCTGATGATGCTCCTGAAGGATTCTCAGACCTTCAGTTTCTCAGACAAGAGATTTCTAGGCCCTTCCTCTACCCAGCTGCCCTTAACTGACCTCAGAGCAGCTGATTCATATCCTCTTAAAACATAGCTCACAGAACTAAATAAATTCTTCAGACGGCATCTGACCAGTGCAGAGGAGAGCAGGATTATTATTTCCATGTTGTAAACTCAAATTTGCTGACTCCTGAAATGAAGCCAAGTATCCATTATGGTTTTAAACTAAACTTATGAATCCAAAGTCTGCTTGTTTAACCACACACTTTGTACATCAGCTCTACATAAAATCAAACCAAAGCCCTTGAAGCTTCAGATCGTCCGAGATTCCCTGGCTGCACCCACATTGAATAGCCACAGAGCCATCTCTGTTCTTTTACTATTTTTTCATTAATTTGTTTGAGAAGTCATTGGTTTTGACTATGAGGCTAGAACTCCTCTGGTTCTCACCCTGTCTACAGTCATGACTCCACTTTCCCAGGCTGGCTGTCCTTACTTGCTTAGGCAGTATCTATCTCACTTCCTCCTCTTCCACTGTGACTAATTATTGTGGGATCCCCAAGAGGTCTCAAGTGGGCTCTAAACAGGCCACTCTGGGTCACCTACACTAGGCTTTTGGTGGCCCTTGGCCCCTGGAGTCCTCCCACCAGGGACAGGAACGAGAATACTGAATCTGCCCAGTCTGGGGTCTCCCAGAGCTCCTAAGTCCAAAAGCTCCACTTCTCTTATCCTGGTGCACCATTCAGTGTCTGCTCCTACGTTTACCTCATAAAGCCTTCCCTGCCTGCAGCCTCTTCTGAATGGAGGGCCACAAAAGATGCTTTGAGAGGCTCCTATTCCCACAGTCTTCACAGCTTGCCCCCAATTAAAATACAACGTGGAAAGAATGGCTAGGTTACTCTTAAGAATTCTTTGCTGTGTTTGAGCTTAAGCACACATGCTAAGCAAAAGCAGTACAGCTGGCACGGACCCCTGGAACTCCCTAGACACATTTTCTGGATCCTTCCACCACCCCATTCTGAACATTTGGCAAAGGTGAGGCCCAAAAGAGGTACTTAAGTAGAGAGATGGTGTCAAAATATTAAAGCCAGGAATAAATCCCAGTCTCCTAAGATCTCCAAGAAACTATCCCAATAAAAAAAATAAAAGTTCCTAACAGGCTTAAGGCATTTTCATCATATTTATCTGCCAACAACAAGATATTTTTTTAAAAAGTTATTGAGAAATTATATTTTGTGTTAAATTCCCACTGGTTCATCCAATCCACAGCTCTCTAATCACCCCAATCTTTTACTGTTCCTTTCCCATTTGATAACAATCATGTTTTACTTAGTAAAAGATAGGCAAAATCCAGCAGAGATGCTTCTGAAAGCATGATTTTTAAAAAACTGTAAGTTGAATAAGTTTTCCCTCCAGGGCAACTGCTAAAAAAAAAAAAAAAAAAAAAAAGC
>NW_022900917.1:73091201-73101201 GCF_012274545.1 Fukomys damarensis
CTAAAAAAAAAAAAAAAAAAAAGAAGCTAAGCAGGTAAGTCTCATGTTTTTCTGATTGAGAGCTGACATGTTTTTCTTATTTGCCATTTTTTTCTCTGTGTGGCCTCTCAGGCCTCTCGAACTATATATGGAAAAACCATTCTTTCCATCTCTGCCTCAGTTTACTCATGTGTGTAGTGGACTTCCACAGTGCTTTTAATGACCTCCCAAAGGAAAATGGGACCCAGGACCGCAGGTGACAGAACGGACCGATCTGTTTCTGTACTCATTAAGGATATATCGAGCATCTTTCACTTCCAACAAATATTTATTGGCAACCAGCTATATGACAGGCACTGTTCTTGATGCTTAGAAAATCCCCGAACAAAAGCCACGCGTATGTTATGCACTGTCTAGGGGGTTCAGAATCAAGTCAGACGGGGTAGGGAGGGGGCATGTGCAAGCTCCTTCCCCTCTGAGGCTTGGTGTCCTCTTCTGAGGTTAACGAAACACACTGGTTATGAGAATAAAAATGGGATCAGGAAAAATGCCCAGCACAATGGCTAGCCAGCCTGAGTCTGAATGGGGAAATGTTATTTCTCTTCGGTTCACCCAGAGCAGTAGGCAGTACAGCTGGATTCTGGGGCGAAGGTTTGTTTGGCCACCTGTTGCGTGAGGTGTGTAGGAAGAGGGAGCAGTGCAGGGGAAGGGGCAAGAGAGTAGGTGCCTGTTTGCATTTAGGACTGATACTAGCTGCCAAGTGCTTGCGGGTCAGTAAATAAAACCCTTTTCTCCCACTCCCGAGGATAGAGCCAGCAGAGGAATGCAGTCAGCACAGGGATGAAATTCACAATATCCTTAGGGCTGAGAAAGTTGACAGCAAACCATGGATTTACACAGGGGCCCAAAGGACCTGCTAACATAGTCTAGACCTGGGCACTGTCACTTTTTGTGCTTTTTAAATGATTAACTCTGCCCAGTGGTTGTCACCCACCAATCACGTGGGCAAGGGCCTGGGGTGTTACTCTAAGGCTGTCCCTCCGTGGAAATGTGGGGAAAGAAAATCAGCATTCTTGCTACTATGCATCCATCCAACTTTGTTCTAAATCTCTAACCCAGCATCATAACCTATGATCATTTAAGAAAGCCTTAGGGGCTTGATTGTCTTTCTTTTCTTCTCCCAATGTACCCTTTTCCTATCTGTTTTAGGAAGTCCAAAGGAGAGCCTGGATTCTGCATTTTAATATACACCCTTAGAATGTAATAATAATGTCATGCTTCCAAATGACTACATATATGTTTATAGAGGGTTCTTTGCAGGTGATCCCTGTCAATGAACCATAATCGCCTACTAAGGCATCTACTGAGAGCTATTTTCATGGCTGCCAGTGAGTATTGAAGCAGAGAAAATCCTTTTCCAATTATTGAAGTCATTGACTTAATCACATCAGTAGAGTCAGAAAGTAGAATTGTGGTTGCTGGGAACTGGGGGCAGGGAGAATGAGGAGTCAGTGTGTAATGGTATAGTTTCGACTGGATAAACAAAGAGGTCTGGAGACGGATGGCATAATAGTTGCCCAGCAATTTGAATGTACTCAATGCCACTAAGCTGTGTACATCAAATGGTCAATGTTTTTACATTCATTTATCTATTTTATAAGTGCTTATAAACTTGATTGACATTGATTAACAGCCAGACTAACAGGCTAAAATACATACAAAACACACAAGGCAATTAAGGTAAGGTATACTTTTAGACACATTGTTGATGCTGAATTACAAAAACTTTTCTCTCCTTTTGTCCTTTTATTTTGTACTTTATTTATATATTGGGGTCTCATATAAGAGAAACTGTGTAAAATTTAGGCCTTGTGTCTGGTTTATTTCACCTAATAATATGATATCAGGGTACCCACATTTTCCTACAAATGACTTGTTTATCCTTCTTGATGTCAGAGTAGTACTCTGTTGTGTATAAATCCACATTTTCCCTTATCCATTTATATGGTATGGTGATAGAGAGAGTGCATCCAAGATTTACCTGTTATGAATCATGCCACTGTAACATGGCTATGCATACATCACTGTGGTATGCCTTTAACTCTCTCTCTCTCTCTCTTTTTTTTTTTTATTCTGTGCCAGGGATCCAACTCAGGACCTCGTGCTTGTGAGGCAGGTGAGGCACCACTGAGCTAAATCCCTGGCCTGTGTCTTTAACTCTTTTGGGAAGATTTCAAGAAGGGAATAGCTGAATCAAGTGGAATTTCTAGTTTTAGTTGTTTGAGGACTGTCCAGTCTCCATACTGATTTCCATAATGGGTGTCCCAGTTCACCCTTCCATCAACTATGAAGAGGGATTTCTTTTACTCCAAAACCTCTCCAGCATATGTTATTGTTTGACTTCTTGATGATGACGGAATCTTGTTGTTTTAATTTACATTTCTCTGAAGGCCAGTGATGCCGAATATTTTTTCATTTATGATAGTTATGACTGTAGTACTTCTTTATCTAAGAAGTATCCCTAAATTCCAGGCACCTATTTTTGATTGTTTTTTTTGGGGGGGGCTGGATTTTTTTTAGTTCTTTTATATTCTGTGTATTAGTCCTTTGAGGAATAGCTGGCAAACATTTTTCCCCATTTCGTAGGTTGTCTCTTTCCTCTTGGTAGTCTCCTTTGCTATGCAAAAGCATTTTAATTGGATATGATCTCACTTGTTGATTCTTGGTACTATTTCTTATGCACTGGAGGTTCTGCTCAGAACCTACACCTATGTTTTCAAGGGTTTACCAATTTTGTCTTCCAGCTGATTGCTTTTGCTTTCATATTTCGATCTTTGATTCTTTTTTATTTAATTTAGTACATGGTAAGAGATACGGGTCTAAGGTTCAATCTTCAGCATCTGGATGGCTAGTTTTCCCAGGACCATTTTAAAGAGGATTTTTCCTCCAGGGAAAGTATTTGACTCCTTTGTCAAAGCCGAGTGTGCCTGGTCTTGTTTCTGCACCCTTTCTTCTGATTCACTGACCCTCTTTGTGCCAGGACCATGCACAGTTTTGGAATCCAACTTCAAATCTGGAACTGTTCCAGCTCTAGCTTTGCTTGTTACCCAGGGTTGCTTTTACTATTGTAGCCCTCTTTTGGTTCAATACTCATTTTAGGGTTGCTTTCTCTAGTTTTGTGAGGAATGAAATTTGCATTTGGACTGAGATTGTGTCAAATCTGTGCAACAGTTTTGGAAGTATGGCCCTTTTTTATTATATTGGTTTGGCCTGTCCAGGGGATATCTTTCCATTTTCTCATGTCCTCGATCTCCTTTTCCAGAGTATTAGAGTTTTCACTGTAGAGCTCTTTGACTTTGGTTAGGTTAATCACTAATACTTCATTTTACTTGATGCTATTGTGAAAGGCAGTGTTTCCCCAATTCTATCTCTCTGAGTTTATTATTGGTGTAGAGGAACACTATTATTTTTTGACCGTTGAGTATCTAAACCCACCTTGCTCAGTTTGAAAAATATCAAAATATGTCAGTGTGCTAGTTAGAAGGTAGCATGCCCCTCATCCTGTGGAAACTGACAAACATAGCCTTTTGTGTGTCCAGTGGTACTAGGTGTGGGTAAGAGATCTGAGCTGGACTGATTAAATGCTCTCAGGATTATACATGTGCAGAGAGGGATAGGGGATATTATTCATAGTGGTTGCAGGAGATCCAAAAGCAGCCCAACAAATACCATGTAGAGTTAGGTGTGCCTACTTTATGATTCAGCAATTCCATTTTATTGTACTTAAAGAAATTAGTGCATATGCCCTCCAAAAGACAGGCACAAATATGTTCACAGTAATGTTACTCATCATAGCCCCAAACTAGAAATAACCCAAACATTCATAGAAAATGGACAGGGATTTGGTATAAACATACAGCAGAGTACTTCACTGCAATAAAAAGGTAAACCACATGTATAAACTTAACAGCTATAATGAGAAAAAAAAACTCTCACATATGAAGGATCCATCTACATCGAGTTCACAAACAGGCAAAACTAATGCAGTAAGAGAAGACACAATAATGATGTACCAGCCAGGAGGAGGCACAAGAAACTCTTCTGTGGTGTTAGAAGCATTCTGCATTTTGAATAGGGTGGTGGCTACACAGATGTAAATGCCTTTAAAATGTGCTGTAAGATTTATGCCCTTAACTTTATATAAGTTTCCATAAAAAGAAAGCAAAGTCCAGTAACCTAAGTAGTGTCCAGGTTGGCAGCACTGGTGTCTGAGCTCTAATTAGACTCTCGCTGTGACATGCTGTTGGCTGTGTCCTCGGCTGCCCAGCCTGCCTCAGTCCCTGCCTGCAGTAGGAGCCAGGTTCCCTTGCCTGTCTGCTGATCCTGGAGCAGCCTGCTTGCACTCCTGCCAAGAAATTTCTTCTCACTCATCTTGGCCCAAGTCAGCCTCTGCTGTTTACAGTCGAGTCACTCGCATTAAGGAAGAGAGGACTGGATGACTCTGGATACCCCCAGCACTGTGGAAGATTCCATCCAGTCCCTTGGCTGCTCCCTAAACAGCTGGCAGGCATCAGGATGTCACTAACTTCATTGTTGTCATCTGAGCCATAGCATAATCATGACAGAGTCCTAGCAGGATCTGATATTTATCAAGAAGATCATCTTAACACTTTTAATATTACCAAATTTAAGCTTAATGTTGAACTTCTGGATTTAAAATTATTAGAGTTAAGTTATTAAACTATTTCTGTGAAATTTTTTTCCCGAGCCAGGCCTAATTGTGCTCACTTGTAATCCAGGCATTCGGGAGGCTGAGGCAGGAGAATCACAAGTTCATGTCCTGCCTGGAAAGAAAGAGAATAAGAAAGAGAGGGAGGGAGAGAGAAAGGGAAAGAGGAGGGAGAGAGGGAGGGAGAGAGAGAGAGAGAGAGAGAGAATTAAGAATGAACTGAAAGGCTCTGGGTTCAATGCCCAGTGCCACAAAAACACCAACAAAAAAATTTTTGCCCTTCTTTGTTGGTAATCCCAGCCCTCTCTTAGCATGTGATCCCTGGAAAAGAGGATCACATAAAACAACAAATGTGATTGCACTTTATAAAATGTAAAACAAAACAAAACAAAGCAAAACAAACCCAAATACACAAAGGCATTATTATTAGTTTAAAAAAGGAAAGGAAATTGGTGCATGAAATGATCAGCTGGTGTGAAACATTAAAATCATTTAAAACTATGCTTTACCAGCCTGCCTAATTGCAAAAGCTATAAACTGTCTTGGGAAAACAACCATTAAAAAGGATCATGACATTTTAGAATGTAATACAAATCAGGACTGACTATCTCATGATGGCTTTTGTAAGAGAATTGTTGTGTTGGTTTAATGGGTTACTTTAAAAATGCAATTAGATCTTTAGATTTGGGCAGAATAAAAGCACATAATGAAATGAAGATAGCAGGTATACTGGAAGGTAATGTTACATAAGGAGATTATTTTGGTGAACTTTATTTGAATCTGGATGATTCATAATTGTATAATTAGATATTTCAATTTAAACATGAAGTACAGTAAATTATGCAAGTAGCAAACACAGCATTTCTTCCTGGCATTTTTCAATGAAATGTATTAATGAGACATTGACATTGGTTTTATTTCCAGACAATCATTGTGATTAATTGGTAGCCTGATGGCTACACATATTTCCTCTGAGGTTGAAGTATGAGCCCTTGGGATGCCAGTTCTCTCACCATCCCTGTAAGTCTGTGTCTCCTGGAGAGCTCAGGAACATCACAGCCTGGGAAACTTGTGGCTCCTGAGTGGCCACATGATGGGAGCTTCATAAAAATTGCTGGGATATCTTTGAAGGGCCTTTCCTGCTGGCCAAATTTCCCTGCTTTATGGCTTGTGTCTAGTTGTCCCCCTCAAGCTACATGCAGTCACAGGAGGGGCTTTTTAGAGGTTGCTGGATCTAGAATGTGTGATGGTGGGATTAAGGATGTGTGATTATTAAATCAATCCATTGTTTTGTTTGGCATAATTCTGGGTAGGATTAAGGCCACCCCACCCTGGGGGTGTGTGCTACCTGCCTTGGAGGTGGGTAGTCTGGATGGAATATAAGGGACAGAATGAGGGTCATCACCGATTACTTGCTGCTTATTGCCTTGCTTATTGCCTTCAGCCAGCCATGAACTGTTTCTCTTCTGCAATGCCTGTCCATTATGCCACCCTACCTTGGAGCCAGCTGACTATGGACTGAAGCCTCTACAAACTATAAGCTAAAATAACCCTTTTTTCCTTCAACTTTGGGTGCTGGATATTTTGTGTTAGCAATGAGAAAAGTAAGATATCTTCCTTCTGACCCACTGGCTTCATGTCA
Source organism: Fukomys damarensis (assembly GCF_012274545.1). NCBI lineage: Eukaryota > Metazoa > Chordata > Mammalia > Rodentia > Bathyergidae > Fukomys > Fukomys damarensis. The sequence goes on from NW_022900917.1 coordinate 73,097,552, forward strand.
GAATCTCAGAGTAAAGCATTGCCTGTTGAATCAGACTAGCTTTCCTACCCCTTTCTTGTGGTACCTTTGGTCACAAAGGAGGTGGCTAGTTCATGTATTATAAATTAGACATTTGGGTGCAGCTTTATAAACTACACAGCTCACCTACCTTATATTGCCTTATTACTCTCAATCACCCTAGGGTTAGATGTTGTTTTCAATATATTTTTAGCTTATTTGTTTTGCAGATGAAAAACTCATAGAAGAGTAGTCACTTGCCAAAGACCTAGGGGCTAATGGTAAAAGCAGAATGAAACAGACTGAGGATGGACTAAGCAATTTAGTCTCAGAGCAAAAGGAAAATGTAATCCTTCCTCTTGAAAATGTATTAAGAATTTCAAGATGGTGACAGAAAGCCTGAGCCCAAGCATGGGGTAAGTCACATGTTCTGCAAGCCGGCTTTGTTCAGGTTGGTTGTATTCCAAACTTCCTCTCTCAAGACAGCCTTGGCACTGGAGTGGGTGCCTCTCTTCCATGCCTGTGTCCAAACTAGCTGGTAGAACCAAAATTGTCAGGCAGATGGAGAGGAAAATATCAAATGATTTGGATAAACTCAGGGCTGGAGGTTGTGGTATGGGCTGCCTAATTATGTACCCAGAACAAGATGCTTGCTGCAGTGGCTCTAGTAAAATGGAAAACTGCTCCCAGGAGGGATAGCACCTTTCCTACTAAACCAGAAAAGGACTGGCTTTCCAAATGTGGGTGGATTCACAACAGAAGAGAGGATGGCTAACCTATATATTCCAAGTCCTGTCCTAGGACTCAGTACTGTAGCCCAAGACAGAACTATTCTCTTGAGAGGAGAGGCTAAGGGGGTAAGAGCCAAGGTGTTCCCTGTAAAGTTATTCCTGCACGTGATAGAATCTTAGAGTAGCTCTTGCTGATACTCATCTCCTGGTATTCACAACTTTGTGTAATAATCCTCTAACCTTGCATAACACATAGAAGCGAAATCACTTTCATGATTAGGTTACAAAGTATTGAAACCTCTTTCTGTCTCTCTGTCTGTCTCTGTCTTTGCCTCTCTCCCTCTGATAAAGCTTGGTTCCCATGGGATGAGCTATTTTATGCAGATGTGTGTAGCAAGGAACTGAGGGTAGCCTGGCAAATGGCCAGCAAGGAACCTTGGCGCTTTTCCAAACAAGCTCTAGGGAATTCAATCCTTTCCTCAACCACCAGGGAGGACCTGAGAAGTTCATCCAGGAGCCTCTAGGGAATTCAGTTTTGTCTACAACCACTTGAAGGGATTTGGAAGTGTATCCATCCTGGTTGCCTTGAGGTGACTTCACAGCTCCTTAGAATATGCTGACTGCCTTCTTGTGGGCAATCCTTTCTGCACCTTCTCTTCGTCCTCCACCACCACCATCACCTCCACCACCTCCTCCTCATATGTGCTCTTATCACATTTCATTGTGATTTTCAGTGTGATTTGCACAGATCCATGGGTTCCATATTTATTTTTTCCTCATTGAGTTTATTGGTACATTTTAGGTATATAGTACAGTTACATTCATCATTAGGATCTTGTATCTTTACATGACAGGTCTTGATTCTCATTTTTTCCCCTTACCCCTGCCCTCTCTTCACTCCTTCCTCCTCCACTTTTAATTTTAAATTCAGACAAACTACTACATCTAAAGTAGCCCATGGGCTCAGCTGCTTTTTAAGACCCAGGTCTCCTCTTCTACACTGTCCCTCTTGGCCTCATGTAGTACCCTGGCACATTCATGGAACATTTAGCTCTGTAGAAGACAGCTGGAAAAACAGAAACTAGGAGTGGGCCAACTGTCATTATTGGTCTTTATGACAAACTGCCCACCCCTGATTTCATCTTCTGCCTTCCTGCCTGTCTTGTTCCTAAAAAATCATTTTGGTCCTTCTTTTCTTTCTTTCTTTCTTTTTTTTTCTTTTTTTTTCTTTTTTTTTTTTTTTTTTTTTTTTTCTACCAGGGATTGAACTCTGACCTTATACATTTGAGGCAGGTAGTGGCACCACTGAGCTAAATCTCTGGCCCATATTTTGGCACTTCTTAAAAGTCATCATTGCTTAGGTTAAAAAAAAAAAGCCAATCCCCTCAGCTTTCACATTCAAGATATTTGACAACCTAGACCAACCCAACCAGGCCACTCTGACCTAGGTGCATGTGGGGAAAACACTGATGATGATGAGAGATTTTGAAAGTGTCCAGGTACATAATGAAGCCTGCACTAGTGGTTGGCAGCGGTCCAAAGGATTCTGGCTTGGTCTGATCATTCACTGTACAAATATTTATCAGCAAGGCATTTTTCTAAGTGCTGGGGAATATAGCAGTGAACAAAACAAATAATTCTTACATATGAGCTTGCATTCTCGTGGGGGAGGAGAAGATCATAACTAAACAAACAAAAAAGGGAAATACAAGGAATGATGGAAAAATACTTTGTTTTGTTTATCACTGACCAACGCCATATATCTCTCCAAGAAGACACAGTGACTTTGTCTTGGGAAGGGATGACCCAAACAGTTGATGGATTTTTTGGCCTGTCCAGGGAAACTTCAAACTCCAGGACTGTAGTACCTTGAAGGATCCCTGGTTCCATGCCATGAAGTTCGACATCTGGCTTCTGCATCAAGCTCAGGGTGAAGAAATCCAGGCATGATTTATGCTGGAAATTGGAAGGACCAAGATGTTGTACCATGGAGCCTTAATTGGCTGTTGTGTCACTGATTATTTTATATAAAATTTCCATAAGATGTCAGGGTCTTCCAGACAAATGATCTCCTACTGAGTAAGCTTTATGCTATGAGCCTATGAGGTAACAGAGGGAAGAGAGACCTATAATTACTCATGAAATTGTACCATTCCCATGGTCCCTAATGAATCTGGCAACCTATATTTGAAAAAAAAGTAAGATGAACTACACCCACCAACTTGTCTGTTTTTAATAGCTATAATAGAAATTAACATGCATGTATGTATACATGTGCCAGATATCATTAGTGGCATATATAGACAGTACATTTTTGTAGGTGGCATAACTGAATGGATGTTCAACTTCAATTCATGATCTTTTTTAAACCTATAACATCTGTTTGAAGTAGACATTATATTTCAAATGCAACTGAGGTATAGGGGCGGTGACTTGCCAAAGCTTATTTGCTTTGCCACCAAAAACCAACAAGACCTTTTGGGTCCCAGAGTGGTGTGTCTCTGCTTAGATGAGTCATCTGAATTCAGTTTCTTTCCAAGCCAACGAAATCAGAGGTAGTGGTGGCTGTTTGAGTCTAAAATGGGGTCAGACAGAGCCATTGTCCTTGAGGAACCCTGTCTAGTGGTGAGACTCACAAACACCGATGATGGTGATGCTACCTGACAAGGTTAAATAAGAGTCAGACACAGAGTGCTGAGGGAAAACAGCTAAAACAGGATACGTGTGTGTGTGTGTGTGTGTGTGTGTGTGTGTGTGTGTGTTGATATCTGTGAGTTAATGAAGGCTAACAATGTTTCTAAGATACCACTGAGTGTAAGCTGATTTAACATCCATCTTCATGTAAACAGTATTAAATAGTTACAACATTTACATACCTACCAGTTACAGAAATGTTAACTTTGTGGGATTATGCCATTAGAA
>NW_022900917.1:73106201-73160553 GCF_012274545.1 Fukomys damarensis
ATTACTTGTTAAGTGGCTATGAGGGAAGCAAAGGAGAGACTCCTGTGCTGAGCTTCCTACTGAGTGAAGGGCTCCACCCTCAGCCAGGGCTGGGGGGCCTGCAGGAACTGACAAAGGTAATTAAATATTCTGCTGGCAGAGAAAATGCAGGTGACCTGCAGTTACCATTATAGTGAATTGTTACACCGGAGATGAAGGAAAAAGGTTGTTAGAAGAGACGTCTTCTGGCCTCTTCCTTAATCTCACTCCAAGTCATTTTCTGATTGGAGTTGTTTTCTGCCAAGATTTTTAAAAAAACCTGCCATCTCTGTTGAGAAGAGACTGACATGATCTTCCAAAAGGAAACAAATCATCCTGCTTGCAAACCATACCGGGATCTATTCAGACCTTGGATGTCTGACAGGATCCTGTGGACTTTGGCAGAGTGGGCCAGACTGAGGACAGGCGAGGTGGAATTACTAAGCATCTCATTTCAGCGGTTGCATTTAGCCAGTATTTCTTTGGCAGCCCATCAATGTGCTAAGCACTGGGGATAAATAGACACGACACCTGCCCTCGGGTGGGGTACACATGGCTGGAAGCCCTGCAGAACAGAACACATAAAGGATGCTGGGGAGGATTTCCTTGGAGTGAGTGTGATCGAGAGGAAGGGGTGCATGTGTGATGAGGCCATTGCCTCTGTTTACCACAGTCTTGCAGGACTCCAGAGAGCTTGGTAACTCATCTCTTTTATCAGTGCATTTGTTTGGGACTTTATTCTCATTGCAGCTGGCCTCTGAAAAATGCCAACCACAGGGCTGGGGATGCAGTTTAATGGGGCAGTGCCTCGAGTGGTACACGCAAGGCCCTAGGTTTGCTTCCCAACAGCACACACCCACACCCACACCCACGCACACACACGCACACATGTCAAACATACCTTTGAATGGCAATTTATGACTAGGTCTTTAAAAATATATGCTCATTTACTCAGCAAACTTTTATTAGGCTTTTGATTTTTTTTTCCACAAGCATAGGGTGGATGGACAAAGAGTGGGCAAGGCCCTAGGGGACAGAGAGATGGTAGAGGAGAACATTGGCTCATCCAAGGGGACCTGGTAAGGCCCTAAATCAAGGTGGTACTGAGGAAGGAGAGGAGGGAGGGATGCAGGAGAGGGAATGGTTCGAGCACACGGGGCCTCATGACGGATCTGCCCAGAGGAGGAGGAAGGGTCAAGACCATGCTCAGATTGGATTAGCCATGGCTGATATTCAGACCCTGAGTATACCACAGAGGCTTCCCAGTAGGGGTTTCCATGGTTCTGCCTAGGTACTACCAGTAAAAATGCCTTTAGGGCACACACAGCTGATCAGAATGTAGCACTAGCATGGCATTAACCATAAAAAGCAAAGTGAGAAAGTTAGTAACTCTTCTTTTTTTAAAAAATTCTTTCTTTGAACAATATGGAGGAAATTTCAGTTTGTGTTAGTAAGTATGGTGCCTTTCTAACTCATCCCCGCTTTCCTTCTGAGTACAGCAAAGAGCCAAATGAGTTAACATAGAGGAAAAAATACTAACAGCTATGAGGAACATTGCTCAGGTGCTCTCTGAATGACCAAGATGAGGAGACACACACCTGGCCCTCTCTTCCCGTGGTGTTGTGGGACTGGGACCAGAGTGATGGTTCAAAGTGGGCGATGAATGGACCCTTGCGTCAGGATCACATGAGGCTCCAAGGCAGACGATTCCGATCTTAGCCCCAGGGGTAAGATGAACAGCGATTCCTAGTGCACTTGGCCTAATTATACACGACAGTGTTTTTTTTCCTCCAAATATGCTGTTGGTTCCATGTCTTCCGACTTCCTTGGAGGACATAATATATTCACATGAATTGTCTAATGAAGAAAGATGGATGAGCACGCAAAGGAGGAGAAGGAGAGGCAGCTCACAGTTTATCATAGCAGGGTTATTTGTGTAGCAATGTCCCATCTTACAAGGAATTTCACATACACCACACACATGCTATGCTCATGTGGACCAGGCTTCATTCCTGTACGTGAGGCCTGTTTGGATTATCATGACTTCATGTCACACATATGACAAATTGAGATCTAAAATTTGAATTTAGGAAGTCTGATCGCAGTGCCCTAGGACTCTACCACCCTGGGCAGTCGTTGGGGCTCTGCTCGGTGCCCTATATCCTGCAATCTGCAAACATTTATTCAACATGTACTGTGTTCCTAGCACCATGCTACAGAGATAAATCAGACTTAGACGTGGCCCGCTGGGACCACACCGCAGAAAGGACACATTCAACCCAACATGACAGTTGCCGCGATGGTGGCAAGAATAGGGTGTGGTGAAGGCACAGAGACAACAGATGAACTCCAGAAGGCCTCTCTGGGCAGGGATAGCTGGAGATGGCCATAATGAGGAGGGATGAAGTTCCTTGGCTGGTGGATGTGGGAAGTGGTGGTGTGGGAGGCGCAGTACCAGGTGGAACAGGCCACTGGTGCAAAGAGCAGTGAAGCGGGATGCTGTGCTTGGAAGCTGGGCACGGGGATAAATGGAAATGGAATGGAGATGGAGACATCAGAGGGAAGCAGGTTCCAAGGACTTGTGTTTGCATCACTTGGGGAGACCAAAATGTCCTCTGTATCCGTCCACCACTGGGAACAACTGCTAAGCCTCCATACACTAAGAAGCAGAAAGGAACAGTGACAAATGCTGACCAGGACACAGCCTGCAGGGTGCTGGTGGAAACAGAAGACAGGAAACATTGTTGAGGTACCTGAAGCCCTTAAAACTCCAGTGCAGTCAGCACTGAAAAAGGTCTTTCTCTGCCTTGTTTCCTTTAAGAGAGTCTGTGACATTTGTCATTTTTCCATTTCCCCAATTTTTACCTTCTCTGCTTTTTTTTTTTTTTCTTTTGGTACCAGGATTTAGAACTCTGGTCCTTGCGCTTGCAAGGCAGGCCACCGAACCGCTGAGCTAAATTCCTGGCCCTCACCTTCTCTGCTTTTAATCACCCTCTTTTAAAGGGGTTGGTGAAAAACTTCTCAGAGCCAGCCATCCAATTCTGCTGAATACCAGTAGGAAATTATCATTGGAACATCTTGTCAGCACAGCCCCTCATTACTCAGGTCTACAGCCCTTGCCACATTTATCTTTGGAAATCATATTTACACAAATTCATAGCCATTTTTGAGCAGAGTGACAAGCACAGTGCTTGCTGCGCAGAGACACGGAATTCCAAATCCTTCCCAGGTGTCTGTGACGACAATCTACACCTCTCACTCAGCAGTGATGTCCGAGGGACTTTGTTAAGGGATGGCAGGAGGAGGGAGGTTTAGAGACAAATTAGCTGTGGAGTGAGATTAAGGTGCCGGAGGTCTGCAGGGGGAAGAAGTTCTATAAATAACTGCGGAAGTGCTGCGGACCTTCAGAGAAGCAGAGAATGTGGCTCTTACATTCAGAGGAGGGATTATTTCCTGAGGGAATCAGCAACAGCTTTTGGATGGAGCGGTAGTCATTTACTTAGCATATATGTGCTTGCTATAGGGGCAAGAATTCTGTCAAGTGCTAGAGGTACACAGGTAACATTGAAGAAGTCACAAAAACCAACTGCTGTCATGGAGTTTATGTTCAAGTGTGGGGGAGGAGGAAAGATGAAAATATAAGCAAACCAATAGTTTTCCAGGAAATTTGCCATGTGTAATGAAGAAAAGCAAACAGATTGATCAATACATTGTGGCTTGTGCCGATAGGGCCACTTTATATGGAATGGCAAGCACAGGACTGAAGGACCAGAAAGAAATGCGCTTACACGGATTTGGGGTTTGAAACAGAGGCAAGCACAAGTACAAAGGTCCTGAAGCAGGAATGAGCGTGAGGTGCTCCTGAGCGGAATGCACAGAGGACAAAGAAGGCTGGGAGGTCCATGAGGCCAGGGCGTGCAGGGCCTCGGGGTCATGGGAAGGAATTTGAATTTACTGCAAGTGGAAGAGGAAACGCTGAGAGGGTTGAGGTTCCTCCCGAGGCGCGTTCCTGGCAGAAGGGTGAGCATGTCACAGGAGGGGCTGGCAAAGAAGCCATTTCAGAGACATGCTGGGGCCAGATCAAGGGGACTCTTGACTGCCTTTTGATCCCAGGAAACATAAATAATCCTATTTCTTGCATTCTGTATTTCTTGTTTCTGATGCAAACAGTCACCCGTGTGCCATTTTCTCTCTAAGGATTTCTTCCACAGAATTGCTGAGGAACTTCTACTTTTCCCCTGGGGTGATGAGAGTTACAAGTTAGACCACAGCCCTGGGAGTCTGGTGCCTATTTCCTGCCTTCCTTCCCACACACACAGCCACACCCTCATGCTCCCCTACAGAGTAGAGGAAGCAGGAGTAGTGTGTTCCAACAGTGGTGGATGGAGAGGACAGATAGGAACAAGGCCCATACTAACTACAGATAATAGGGCCCCCTCACCCCATAAGAGATGGACTTGAGTTTGAGGTCCCATCGGGCATAGCCCTTCCATCTCAGCCTGGAGGAGGGCCATACTGCAGGTGTGAGCAGGTGTGCACTCACAAACCAGGGTCCCAACACCTACTCTCTTTACTCTCTTGATGGAGGTGGGGGCGGTTCAAGGAAAAGGGCGTGTGGGGGCCTCCCAGAAAGCAGCAGGCTGGCTCTTGTGGGTGTCCTCCTTGATCCTTCTTTCCCTTGAAGAGAAAGGCTAGGGAAGATCTGGGTACAAGATCCAGGATCCAGTTTAGCTCATGCCATATTTGCTCCCAGTAGCCGTGTAGGCGTTCCAGAAAGCAGATAGCAGTGGGCAAGTATACAGGTTCTAATCCTAGACCTGCTATTTTTCGGCTGTGACTCCTGGGGCCATTACCTAAATCTCTTATACCTCAGTTTCTCCATCTATGGAATGGGGGCAATACTGGTGTCTGTATTCCAGATTCATTGTGAGTTTCCTGTGGGTTAGGATGTATAAAATATATTGAAGAGTAAACAAAACAGATCAAACACTCAATAAATATTTGCTGTTGTTCTTATAAGAAACAGGCAGATTTTGATGGCGATTGCAGCAAGGAAAGTTCTGTAGCATGCGGCAGAGCAGAAATCTGCCAGCAGTGTGGGAAAAACACAGAAGGGTGCAATGTCTCATTAGCCACTGCTATGTGAAACTATTTGCTCAGCTCACAGGACCAGCGAGCCACGGACTGTGTGCCTGGAGACCCATCCCAGGGCACGATCTGACAGTAGCAGCCTGAGCTCTGCTACCAGAAGAGACGGCCCCTCCAGGCCTCTGTGTTGAGGGTTTGTCCCCTGGCCTTCCCGGGCTCATGCTCAGGGTATGGGTGGTGGAAAATTCCTCCCATATGCAAAGAGCAGGCAGGAACTTGTGGGAGAGAAGGGATGTACAGGCAACCAGAAGGAAGCGGTGCAGGCACAGGCATAGCCGGATTCAGGTAGAGCTGCTTCCCTGGGTGTCACCTAGGTGCCGCCTGGCCTGCCTGTCCCTGGGTGGGACGTCCCCTCGGTTTCAGAGGATCCAGGAAAGTGAGTCACTGAGTGTGGGCTCCCTGGGGAAGGGAGGAGCCTTTCTTGAAGAAAGGGCTTTCAGTCCCCTTCTGGTCTTTTGTTTCCATAGAAATAACAGAGAGGCCCAAACAAGAAGGCAGCTTCCTTGGAAAGGGAGAGCTGCCCTGTCTGGAGTCTGAGCTGTGCGCGAATTCATCCTCACACAGCGCCATGTTACCGAGGTCTCATTCGGCTGCGGGTGGTGGCTAGGAGAGAGGCCCTGACAAGCCCAGGGTAATGGGCTTGGTAATGAATGTCTGAGCTGCAAGAGGCTTCCCAGATCCCGTAGGACCGTGGGGTGATGTCACCTGCCCCAGGCCACACAGTAAGTCCTCTAGACTAGGACCAAAGTCCGGTCCAGCAGTGTCCCTCCTATTGTTCCACAATGACCTTTTCTTGCTAAGAGCAACACCGTGTGCTGGGTACAGTAGGCATGCTTTTCCGCACATCACCCCAGTTCCTCCTCACTGCATGCCTGCAAAGGTTCATACTGTGCTTTCCAGGTTCCAGACCAGGTACTGGGTCCAAGAGGGGCTGAGTGTGTCGGTTAAAATTCCAGAGCTGTTAAGTAGCCGAGCTGGTGCATAAATCCAGGGCACTGCTAATAGATCCTAGGTCCATGACCAAAGTCTTTCCTTCGTAGTTCTTGAGTGCACATGTGTCCTCGTTTGTTTTCTCTCCCCTTTGTGCCCCTGGTGACTCTCGGTCCACGTGCCAAGTAGCTGTCGGCTTCCATTGTTTATGTGCACACTGGGGCTGTTTTGTTGTTGAACTTGACAGCAAAGAGGAAGGCTCCAGGCTTTTTCAAAAGAGCTGTCTAGATTAATAAAGTAATTCTTTTTCGTTTGCTGAGGTAACACCAGTGCTGCGTGCATGACCTTGAGAAGCTACAAAAGAGCAAAAGGAAGGGAGAAAAAAACCCTCACATTTTCTTTCTGGAAACTGTTGATGTCCTTGTCCATTTATCCACTGAGGATCTTGATAGCTTTCTTATCCACTGGATGAAGAATAGTGTCCTCTACACTCAAACTGAGGGAGCTATCTTTTTCTACTTCTAGTTTCCCTTTTGCTTTTGCAGCTTAAAACATGGTTTTGGAGGTGGCTGTGGCTGTTCAGGTTGTACTGGCCTGGTCCTGTGCCCGGCAAGTTTCTGGTGGCTGCGTTGGGCAGCTGGGTCAGCAGTTGCAGCCCAACAGGCCTTGACACTGGCCATAGTGTTTGCCTGTGCCTGTCAAGCTTCTTCTTGCCCAGTTTCAGCAGGAAAAACCAGCCCTGCCTCGAAGGCCCCGGTGACCCAAGCAGATAGGCCTTTATCATTTATTTTCCTTTCCTGGTCAATGCAGGGGGCTGATTTGGGGCCAAGTGTCAGGTCCACACCACAGGAGTTTCACCCACATCCTTCCCAGGAGCCTGTTTCTTCAGCCTTGGGTGTAGACTGCATAAAGTCAGTCCTGCAGCTTCTCTCTCCACCTGCAGAACTCAGCTCAGTTTGTGCTGGTCCAAGAGCTCTCAGGCTCATTGCAAGGACAGTCTGTATGGCCGGGGAACCACGCCATGCCCCAGCTCCCTTGATGAGAGCAATTTCTCATGGCTGCACTGCTGTTCGAAGAGTGATTTTTACACCCACCCCAGGAGGCAGGCAGGGTGGTTTTTAATAGTTATTTTGTACATGAGGAAACGAGGCTCAGTGACAGCGCTGCAACGCTGGGGTGAGAATCTGAGCTCCAGTGAAGCTTCCTCATCCCCCCGCCCTATCTTAGGTGTTAAAACAATGGAGCATGAGCCTGTGAAGATACACACATGCACACACTCATGTACCATGTTCTTAATCTTGAAGCCTCAGAAGTCCTGTTAAAGTTAGGAGTGTGACATATCCATGACCTCTGTCTCTACTAGATAGTGTCACAAGGCATAACTGTTATCATTAGAAAGGAGGAAAAGGGCCGGGGATTTAGCTCAGGGATTCTGCTATCTGCCTTGCAAGCATAAGGTCCAGAGTTTAATCCCTGGTACCAAAAAGAAAAAAAAAGGAAAGAAAGGAGGAAAAATTCAGATGTAAACATGAATGGGAAGAAGGCAGACTATTCAGTCTGCTGTGACCTTACATTCACAACACCCAGGATATTCAATTAACAAACATCTCGAATAATCAAAGTCAGTAAGGCAACTGAGTAACAAAATCAGTACCTTCCAATATAATAAGCACAAGAGTGACAAAAGTCCAATTATAATAGCTCCAGATACCATGTCAAGTTATGCTAAGATGTACGTGAAGACAATTTAAAGATGCCGCCAAGGATATACAGAAACACACGAATAGATGGAAAGAAGTATTTCTAAGAGAGTAAGTGTCATTCTGCACACTTGCCGCCTATCCCTAGGCTTATTACGTAAATTTAACACAGTCCAAATTAAAAGATAGATCTCCCAAATTAGATACGCTAAAGTTCATGTGAGATAAAGACACAGATGAGAATAAGGTAAATTCTGAAAAATATGAGTTGGTGTAGGCCTGAAGGGTATTAAAGTTCATTATAAAACTAAAATAAGAATTTTGTTAATGGTGCACGAATAGACAGACCAATAAAACAGCATTTTTCTTTTTCTTTTTTTTTTTTTTTAGCACTAGAGATTGAATGCAGGACCTTGCATGTTCTAGGCAAATGTTCTACCACTGAGCTACATCCCCATCTCTAAATAGCATGTTGAGTCTAGAAACAGATCCACATAGATAGCTTGTGTTTTAAACAAATTTCAAATCAGTGGGAGAAAGGGGGTTATTTCATAAATGGTGTCATGTTTAGACAAATGGTAGCCATCTAAAACAAACTTTAGATTTGCTCTTAGCTCTTTATATCAGGATTAACTCCAGATGGAGATTTAAATTTTTAAAAATTCGGTGAAAATATTAAAAGAAAACATGGGAGATTTTATTGAAATAATACCCAAATGAAGATCCTCATATTTTTAAACATTATTCAGACTCTGGAATCCATAAAAGAAGATTGATGAATATACATCATGAAGTTAAGAAGAAGTCGTGCAGTACAAAAGTTACTGTTAAGTCAAAAGATAAGCAACAAACTTCGTTGTAGACACTGCTTCCAAGGTGTGAGACAAAAGAGCAGGAGCACAGGAAAAGACTAAAGGATGTGAGCAGGGAGTTCACAGAAAAATAAAGGTGACCTTATAAAACACGAAAGGTATTACTCTCATGGCTAAAAATAAACACAAATGAAAACTCTAGCAAGTGGTACGGTACCATTGTTATCCATTAAGCAGGTGCAAATATTTGCACCACACACTGTTAGGGGGCTGGAACCCAGCTCTCTGTTGTTATTGCAGCAGAAACTGGTATAAGCCCTTCTCAGGGCCATTGTGCAAAGTCTTCCAAAATAAGACACAAACACATTCCCCCATGGAGCGATGTCTCATCTAAGGATGTGTCCACCCATATGTTCTCACAATTGCTGAATGACACACGTACAGGACATTAATAGAAAAGACAGGAAATAACTTCCATACTGGGACCACACTCTTATGAAACTGTAGCTTGTGGGGGAAAGAGACTCAAGGAAATGAATTAGGCTCCCACACATCCAGTGCTGTCGCTCTGTTCATGTAATGCTCCTGGCAGACAGAGGAAGATGTGCTGAGCTCTGCCTACCTGGATGGAGCAGGAAGACTGCAGAGTTGTTATAACAGGGCTGGAGTTGAGGGACCAGTGAGAAATGAACATCTACACACTGCTCAAATTTGGAACTAGCACTCTGTGGTCTGACAATCAATGGCATTTACAGTAGTAACAGGACAGAATGTTTGGAAGCAAGACTATTCTAGGAGATTGGGGATATTTGTTCTCTCTTGATAAAGAGGGAAACAAATGTCGCTCAACAAACAATTCTTGGAACCTACAGAGTTCTAGGGCCTGGGCTGTTACTCACACAGAGATAAACAAGACACCTTCAAATGTAAAACCATATAAATGCCAGGCACTTCTTGGATATATAAACTGGACTCTGACTTCCAACAAAGATGGATCATAAGGGCTAACATTTAATGAGCACTTACTAAGTGCTGGACTGTGTTCTAAACATTTACATGCACTAATTCATTTAATCAGTTCAAAGGCCCTGGGGCAGAGTATCTCAGATCAGAGCATAGAAGCAGAGCCTGAAGCAGGAATTCTGATGCATGGTTTGGAGAGAGAGAGAGAGAGAGAGAGAACTACACAAAGTTCATCTCCCCTTGAGACAAAGGTAGTTTGAGTAGGAGGCCTCATTAGTCAGCATTGCCCCTGGCTGCATGTAGGATGGGAGGGGCCCTCATCCACCATGAGATGATTTGATGGAGATGCTCAGCCATGGCTTGGGCAAGGCTGAAATCTGTAGGTGGGCTACCAGGCTTCAGCTAAGGCAGGTCTAATGCTTCAGTCTGAAGGTAGAATTTGCACTTCTCTGCAAACCTCAGTGTTTGCTCTTAAGAGCCTCAGTTAATTGGATGAGACTCAGCCCACATTATTGAAGGAAACCTGCTTTTCTTAGAGTTAACAACTGATTGTTGCTGTCAACCACATCTGCAAAATCCCTGTGCAGCAAGATGTAAGTTAGTGTTTGATTAAATAACTGGGTGCTATAGCCTGGCCATGCTGATGGATGAAACTAACCATCACAGCTGAGAGGTCAGCATTGTTATTTTTGTAGCCATCAAAGGGACTGGTTAAATAAATTATAGTATGTTAATGTAACAGCCAACTATGCGGTCATTAAAAAGGAGAAATGATGTGTTTCATGTGCTGATATGAAAAGTCACCCAGGTTTATTATCAAGTGGAGGGAAAAGGAGAAACCTGAAGTAGTGTATATATACAGATTCACACATACACCTGGGTGCACATGCAGAGAGAATTTTAGGAAGGTTACACAAGAAATTGTTGTTAGTTGTTACTTAGGAGAATTGGAATGGAAAAGGGAAGGAAAGAAAGAAGCCTTACCTTTTGTTTTACACTATTTCCTAAGTTTGAGAATTCCACCCCCCTTCTGGATCAATATATAAAGCCTCCACTAATTAATACAAGTTTAAAATCTGTTAAAGCTGGTGCTGGGAAATTGAAGGAGGGGGCTTTTCCTTTTGGATTCTCCTAGGGTTTGAAATGCAATTGTGTTTTACTTCCACACTTACTCATAGTGAAGGGGCAGGCAATGGCGATCTAGCGGCAAGAGCCACATTCATCAGGAAGCTCTTTGCACATCGTGATACATGGATCCAGGGAGGTAGGGATGGCTTGAGAATTTTATCTGAGTAAAGGGAATTCTGGAAACAGACTGACCTATAGATTAATAACTTTTGTTGGACATAAGCGCTTACTTGGGGTTGGAGGAGTGGGGAAGAACAGGACTTTTCACATTGCCATGGAGTTAGCATGCAGACCTCCAACAGAGGACAAAGAGGGTCAAATATCAAATCCTGGGAAGGGTGCATCACTGTTCCAGGGTTTGTAAGAGGAGGACAAACAACCTGGCTCTCTCCTAGCATCCTGCTAGCATCTGCTGGGAGTGTTGAGCTTTCTCCTGACCACCACCAGGAGAGGGGTACAGAGGACCAGCCAAAGTCTCCTTCCCCTGCCTCACCCAGCCCCTCTGCCTATTTGAGCAGGGGAGGGGAGCTGCCTTTGGGGCTCCCAGGAAGCATGAGTTTCCCATGACCCAAGTGGATGCCTAGCAGGTAAAGAGCTTGAGCTGTCTCACAAGTACCAGGGAACCCCAGAAACAGGAAGGTATGAGGAGACAGGGAAGGGCCACTGTTACACTGGAGCTGGTCTCCCAAAGTAGGGAACAGTGTTACAGTAAGCTGTCACCATGTGGAAGTGGCTGTGGACAAGTGTTGGTTCAGGACTGGAACTCTGGGAAATGATGCTGAGGACACATAGGCACATAGATGGTAACCAGGGCCACGGGAGTCATTGAACCTACCAGGGAGCCTTATAGGCTGAGAGGCAGAGGTTGGACTAGAACCCCTGGAAGCATCATTACTGGGAGAATTAGTCAACGTGGAGGCTTTCACAAAGAGGAGATGAACAATCTAGTTAGAGAGACAGCAAGGGGTGGGGAAGAAGATGACACAGATATACTATGATGACTGCAGACCGAACCCCAGATAGTGCCCTCTTGAAACATAGACAGTTTATTTTCCCAGGTTTATTAGAGGAAAAGCTACTTGAACAATGGAGCAGTTTTTATTGACTCTTCCCTTGTTTTACTGTTTTATATATATCACAGTTTCCCATATGCTGCTTTGGCAGGGTTTTTTTGTATAAACACATTTGAATATATACATACATACATA
The DNA here is from genome assembly GCF_012274545.1 of Fukomys damarensis. Classification (NCBI taxonomy): domain Eukaryota; kingdom Metazoa; phylum Chordata; class Mammalia; order Rodentia; family Bathyergidae; genus Fukomys; species Fukomys damarensis. The sequence goes on from NW_022900917.1 coordinate 73,118,109, forward strand.
TATATTTATAGGCACACATATATTTAAATCAATTAAACTAATATTTATTGAGTCTTGATTGTGTGCAAAACATCCTACCAGGCACAGGGCTTTTCCAGGTGCATTGGAATATGGCCCACACTGTGATCGGGCTGGGAGATGAGCAGAAACAGCTATCTTTCCAGGCAGGTGTCTCTTCGGAATGCAGGACCTTAGAGCAGCTTTTACCAAGCAGCCAACCTCTGCTCTCAGTCAAACTGCTATGGTTGGAACATGCTTTGCCCCCTCTGAAACTCATGTTGAAATTTAACCCCCACTGTGAGACAGTAAGAGGAAGAGTCATGTGTGAACTGTAAGCCCTTGTCATCATAAGGGCTCTGTCCTCACGAATAGATTAATACTTGGCTCCCAACATTTTTGGCACTGGTTTCATGAAAGATGATTTTTCCATGGATGGGGTGGGAGTGAGGGATGGCTTGAGAATAATTTGGGAGCATCACATTCATAATAGCTTATTTATATTACTATTAAATCAGATTTTCACAAGGAGCATGAAACCTATATTCCTCGCAGGTGCAGTTCACATTAGGGTTTGAGTTCCTATGAGAATCTCATGCTGCTGCTGATTGATAAGAGGAGGAGCTCAAGTAGCAATGTGAATGATGGGGAGCTACCATAAATAAAGATAAAGCTTAGCTTTCCCTCCTCATTGCCTGCTGTGTGGCCTGGTTCCAGATCTATGGCAGGGGACTTGAGGATTTTTGGATTGATCTATTCATGCAAGTAATGAATGAATGGATTAATGGGTTGATGGAATAATATATTAATGGAACTCTGATAGAAGCCATTTTGGCTAGATCGTTTGTACTCTTCCATGTGATGCCCTGTTTGTTTTTGGAACTTTCCCAGCAAGAAAGTTATCACCAGATAAGGTCCCTTGGATCAGAACCATGAGCCAAAATATACCTCTTTTTTCATAAGTTATCTGGCCTGTGCTATTGTGTTGCTAGCAACAGAAAGTAGACTAAGACATCCATCTTTTGCAAACCTCCTGCCAAGTGATAAATCAGTACCAATTTATATTTTAATCCATAGTCCACGACATACAGCCTAGGGATCATAGCAGAGGAAGGGAGACCACCTATGAAAGATGCCATTTATTGGGCTGCATGGCATGGGATCCCAGCTTTGAAACTGTGTTTACTGAATATACTTAAACTCCCGTTTTGTTCTGTGCCTCCTCCCTGAGTGTGCATGTGTTGTTTCTCCTCTCTCAGTGCTGGGCAGGGTGATGTTTCAGGTTCACAGACACTGTTCCTGTAAGAGGCCAGAGGTGTGACAGCCCTGCCTATGAATGCAAATCAGCTCAGTGTAGGAAGCGCAGAGCTGGGAGTAGGTAGGGGGCAGGGTAGGGTTGGAGAGTGAGGTTGAAGGTTGGAGGTAAAAGTAAGAGTATCTTTTGTTAAGTTTTGTTTTGCTTTCATCAGACTGAAAAGCAGATTGCAGGTTGGGAAGAAGAGCGGCCTCCCCAAAACTCTCCTATTGCTGTCAGGCAGGGACAAGGGGGGGATCATAAGGTCATATCCAGGGGGCCCACGTGGCCTTGCAAGGTTGCATTTATGCCTAAAACGTCTTTTATTTGTAGGACACCTAATTTTGCTTAATTTGATTTTTAGTTTATAACCGTGGAGGAATTTTTACATTGGCAGAATGTTTGGTGTGGTCTCCTGACCTACATGAGCCCCTCAGAGTCCTGGGTGTGAAGTCATGGGCCATCTGCCTCGTTTCTATGCCATCCACTTTCACTTCCCTTAGCATTTTAAAGCAAATACTGGGCTGTGTATAACATAAATTTTTCATCATCCTAATATTCATAAGCATCTACCTCTTAAAAATAAGAATATTTGTTACACATAATCTCAATGCCATTATCATCCTAAAAAGCTTTAATATTTTCTTAATGTCATCAGCTATACTTAATACCACCACCTATGGTGTTCGAGTTTTTAATTGTCTAGCAAAATGTCATATTTTTCTCTATAGTTTTGCTGCTATTTAAGCCCGAAGCTGGACAAGACCCACACATTGTTATCAGCTCAACATGTCTTTTAATTATCCTCCAATCTATAGATTACCCCCCTGTCTCTAACGTTTTCAACACTTTCAATTTATTTGTAGTAGAATTTGGTTTTGATCTTAGAGAGAATTTTCCTTTGTGGATCTGGCTAGTTGCAAGCCTTTGGTAGTTTGGTAGATTAATTCCTCCATATTTCCTATAAATTAGTAGTTTGATCTAGAGTTGCCTTGTCCAACAAAATAACCACTAACTACATTTGGCTATTTAAATTTAAATTAAATTAAATTTCAAATGGGAAGTAGCTATTTTACTGTAGAAGACAGGATAGATCATAGATTGTGTAACTATTGTAAACTCTTCTTGAAATTTAGAGTTCTAGAGGCTTAATCAAGTTTAAAGTTTTGGGGGAAATGACTTCGTAGGTGGGGCTGTGAATGTGCAGTAGAGGCTGATAAGACCTGCTTATCTCTCTTTTATGATACGATACCATCAACAATTGATTCTCGCTCCATTAATTCACTAGAATTAATTCTTTGAATTAAGTGTCCTGGAAGTTGGTCTTCTTGGTCTTTTTGATCCTCCTCTCTATCTCTCCAGTCCCACAAATCAGAAACCTTGGAGTCATCCTTGTCCTTACAGATTATTCTACTGATCTGACCTTCTGTTTATGTGTGGAATCAGGCCTTGTTTCTCTATATTTTTGTTGGTAAATTTTTAATTATGTTTTCCATTTCATTGATTGTAATTGGGGTGTTTAGAATTTTTCTATCTTCTTCATTCAACTTCAATAATTCATATGTGTCTAGGAATCTGTCCATTTCTTCAGTGTTTTCCATTTTATTAGAGTACAGGTTCTCAAAATAGGTATTGATGATCCTCTGGATTTCTGCTGGATCTGTTGTGAATTCACCTTTTTTGTTCCTAATTGCATGGATCTGAGCCTTTTCTTTCCTTTTATTGACAAGGTTGGCTAAGGGTTTATTGATTTTATTTATTATTTCAAAAAACAAACTCTTCAATTCATTGGTTTTTTTTTTTTTTGCATTGTTCTCTTAGTTTTCATTGCATTGATTTCTGCTCTGATCTTTATAATTTCCTCCCTTGTATGAGCTTTAGGTTTTTCTTGCTCTTCTTTTTCTAGTAGCTTAGGATTCATACTTAGGTTCTTTATTTGAGCTCTCTCTATTTTCCTAGTCTGGGTATACACTGCTATGAATTTTCCACATAGAACTGACTTTCATTGTGTCCTGTAGATTCCTGTATGTTGTTCTGGCATTATCATTTATTTGTAAAAACTGACTAATTTCTTCTTTAATTTCCTCTATGACCCATTGATTGTATTGGAGAGTGTTGTTCAATTTCCATGTGTTTATGAAGTTCTTATGGTTTCTTATGCTGTTGATCTCCAGCTTAATTGCACTATGGTCTGATAATATACATGGGATAACTTCAATTCCTTTGCATTTACTTAAGCATGTTCTATGAGCATGTTCTAGAATGTGGTCTACTTTGGAGAATGACCCATGTGCAGCCGAAAAGAATGTATATTCTGATTTTGTGGGGTGGAACACTCTATAGACATCTGTTAAGTCCATTTGTTCAAAACATTGGCTCAGTTCTAGTATTTTGTTTTTTGTCTAGATGATCTGACTATTTGAGACAGTGGGGTATTTAGGTCCCTTACTACAATTATATTAGGGCTTATTTGGCTTTTGATGTCCCTTAATATTTGTTTTGTATATTGGGGCATTAGTATTTGGTGCACATATATTTATGATTGTCATCTCTTCCTCTTGAATTATTCCCTTTACAAGGATGTAGTGACCTTCTTTGTCTCTCTTAATTAGTTTTGGTCTGAAATTTACTTTGTCTGCAAATAAGATTGCTACCCCTCCTTTTTTCTGAATTCCTGTTACATGGAGATCTGTCACATGGAAAACTGTTTTCTATCCTTTTACTTTCAGGCTGTGAGTTTCTTTTTAAGTCTGGTCTGTTTCTCGTATACAGCATATTGTTGGATTTTTCTTCTTAATCCATTCTGCTAGTCTATTTCTTTTGATTGGTGAATTGAGGCCATTAACACTGATGATTCTAACTGATACGTATTAACTTACCATTGTCATGTATTGTCCTGTTGTTTGCCCTTTTTAATTTTTCCCCTCTCCTTTTAATTTCTTATATTGCCTAATGGATTTGCTCTTTTGGGCCTCATGGAGTTATGATCTTTATTATCTTTTTCTAGGATATTGTTTAGAATTGTTTGGACTAGGGATGGAGATTTAGCTCAGTGGTTCTGCTGCCTACCTCACAAGCACAAGGTCCCAAGTTCGATCCCCAGTACTGCCCCCTACAAAAGCAAAAATGTTTGGAGTGCTGGTTTTATATTCATGAAGTTTCTCAGGTACTCTTTGTCATGGAAGTATCTTATTTCCCTGTCAATTTTGAAAGATAGTTTTGCGGGATACAACAGTCTGGGTTGGAGGTTGTTTTCTTTTGGGGCTTAAAATATCTCACTCCAGGCTCTCCTTGACTTGAGAGTTTGTGTTGAAAGTCTGCTGTGAGTCTCATGGGCTTTCTTTGCATGTGATTTGCTTCTTTTCTCTCACTGTTTTTAGTATTTTGTTCTTCTGTTGGGTTTCTGGGATCTTGATTATTATATGTCTAGGTGTAGATTTTTTTTTCTTTTTCAGATTTCATTCATTTTTATTTTTCTTCTGTAGAAACCCTTATGTTGTAGCTATTGCTGGAGCTTGTGTCGTTTGAGCAGAGACTCTGGTCTGAATTTTCACAAGATGGTCAGTGAATTCCTGGAAGGGAGACTTGGTGAGGACAGTCTCTTTCCAGAGGTCTCTGGGGTCAGGTAGCTGTAGGTCTTGGCATCAAAAGTAGCCTAAGCAAAGTTGCCCAGAAGTCCAGGGTCAGGTAGCTGTAGGTCTTGGAGGTGGCATCAAAGGTGGCCTTAGCAAAGTTGCCCAAAGTAGCAGTGCAGCCCTTGGCAGAGGCATAGCAGTCATCAATATTATCCATCAGCAGCAGCTTTGGGTACAGGGGCTGACACACTGCCAGTGCCTCTTTGGGCAGGGATAAGATTTATATAAGTCTAAGTGTAGATTTTTTTGTTTTTTGATCATGGCTAGTTGGAGCCCTATATGCCTCACTTATCTGTATGTCAAATTCTTTTGCTCTGTTAGGGAAGTTTTTTATCATTAATTCTGTGAATAGCTTTTTTATTCATTTATACTTTCTCCTGCTTTTTTATGCACTCCTATCAGTCTTATTCTTCTTTGCATTATCTAGGAGCTGTTGGATTGATTTACCATGGTCATTTACTATTTTTAAGAGATCTCTCTTTTCATGGTCACTGATTGCCAATCTGTCCTTTATATGTGATATTCCGTCTTCAGATATTCTGTTGTGTATACTTTCAATAGAGTTTTTTATCTCCTGGATATCTATTTGAATCTGTTTCATGGATTCCATTTCTTTCCTATGTTGGGCATTCATGGTTTTCATTTCTTCCCTAAGCTGGACATTCATAGCATCTATCATGGTCCTGAATTCATCTGTTTTTTAAAAATATTTTTCTGCTATAAGGGGCTGGGGATTTAGCTCAGTGGTTCAGTGGCCTGTCTTGCAAGTGCAAGGACCTGAGTTCAATAAAACCCCCTCAAAAAAAAAAAAAAAAAAAAAAAAAAAAAAAAAATTATGCTCTAGAGTCTCTAATCATGTCATTCATTCTGTTCACCATCTCTGTAATCATCTGGGAAATTATTTCTGTTTTTAACTTTTCTAGAGCTTCATTCATCTGTTTTGTTACTTCCTGTGCTATCAGTTCAGGGTGTCCTGGTGGTTGATTTTCAGATTTTTCCACCTAATTTTCCACAGAATTTGCCTTTGGTGAGCTGCAAGTCTGTGTTTGTGCCTTGCTTAAATGTTTTCTCATTCTTATTTTTGTTGGTGGTGCTGTCTTTGGTTTAATTCCTGGGCTATTATTTCGATCGTCCAGATATAGCTGGTCTTTAAATTTTGAGTCTGTAATGACTGAGAGACACTCTCACTTTCATAATACAAGGAAGGACAACTGATTAGATCAATCACAACATCTTAGTCCAAGTGATATAATCAGTAATACAATATCATCAATCACAGCTCAGAAAATGACAATTTATGGTAGTTATTAATCTATCACCTTTTTTTTCCCAAATAATTTTATTGCCTTTGTAAATATAAATAAAATTCAAAATTATTTTAAACAAAAAAGCTACAACTATAAAACTTCTAGAATAAATCTGAGGAGGGAAGAAAGCTCTACAACACTGATATTAGTAATAATATCTGGATTGACACCAAAAGTGCAAGGTACAAAAGCAAAATAAACATCTGAGAAATATTTAAATGTTTCTTGAAGTGTAAAGGAAACAATCAACTAAATGAAAATGTAGCACATAGAATACGAGAAAAAATATATACATACACATATATATTATATAAAGAATAACCCCATACAGTGATAAGCAGTTAATATTCAATATATATGTGGAACTCATAAACTCCATCAACAAAAAATAAATTACCTGATGAAAATATGAGCAAAAGATTTGTGTACTATTACAGTTTATTCACATCAGAGAAACTATTTGGTATTTACACATGTGTGACTTATTTATTTCACTTAGGAGTATTTCCTCAATATGTATCCATTTTCCTATAAATGAATCTAATTTCTCATTCTTTATGGCTGAGTAGTATGCCATTTTATAGAAAAACCACATCTTTTTTATCCAGTTTCCAACTGATGGGCAAATGGGCTGTTTACAAGTATTAGCTATTACAAACTGTGCCACTATAAACATGGGTATATCACTCTGGTGTGATTCTTTTAATTCTGTTGGAAAGATACCCAGCACAGGGATGGCTGGCTCAAATGGAACCTCTAGTCCCAGTTCTTTGAGGTATCTCCATATTGATTTCCATAGTGATTGCATCAGTCTGCACTCCCACCAACAAAGGAGAAAGGTTCCTTTCTCCCCACATCCCTGCCAACATTTGTTATTGGTTGATTTCTTGACAGCAGCCATTCTTTGTGGGGTGAGGTGGAATCTCAGTGTTGTTTCCATCTGCATCTCTCGAATGACCAATTATGTGGAACATTTTTTCATATATTTACTTGCTGCTCTTACTTCTTTGAGAAATATCTGTTCATTTCAGATGCCTATTTTTGAATCGGATCTTTATACTTGGGGGGACTGATTGTTTTGAGTTCTTTATAGATTCTAAATAATAGTCCTTTGTCTGAGGAGCAACTGGTAAAAAATTTTTTTCCACATAGTAGATTGTCTCTTAGTTCTGTTGATGGTTTCTTTTGCAGTGTAGAAGCTTTTTAATAAGATGAGATCCCAGTTGTTGATTCTTTCTGCTAGTTCCCATGCTACTGAGGATTTGTTCATAAAGTCTTTTCCTATGCCAGTGTCTTCAAGAGTTCTGCCTAACTTATCTTCCAACAAGTTTAGTATTTCTATTTTAATATTTAGATCTTTAATCCACTTGGATTTTAACCTAGTGCATGGTGAAAGATAAGGGTCTAATTTTAATCTTTGGCAGGTTGAGATCTAGCTTTTCCAACACCATTTATTAAAAAGGCCATCCTTCCTTCACTGGGGATGGTCAGCTCCTTTATCAAAGATGAGGTAGCTGAGTACATCTGAAGTTGTTTTTGTGTCTTCCAATCTGTTCCAGTGATCCTCAGGTCTGTTTCTTTGCCAGTACCATGCTGTTTTATCACAGTGGCTTTGTAGTATAGTTTCAAATTGGGAATTGTTATACCCACTGCCATGTGTCTATTGCCTAGAATGGCTGTTGCTATTCTAGGTCTCTTATGATTTCAAAAGAATTTTTGGATTCTTTTTTCTAGTTCTGTGAAATATAGTGTTGGAATTTCAATTGGCATTGCATTGAATCTATATAGCAGTTTTGGTAGTATGGCTATTTTCACTATATTGATTCTTCCTACCCAAGAGCAGAGCATATCTTTCCATTTTCTTATATCCTCTTTGATTTCTTTTTTTCAGGGTGCTATAGTTTTCATTGTAGAGGTCTTTTGCTTATTTTGTTAGATTGATTCCTAGATACTTCATTTTTTTGCAGGGTTTTTTTTTGTCACGAATGGGTGTTGAATTTTGTCAAATGCTTTTTCTGCATCTATTGAGAATATCATATCATTTTTGTCCTTGACACTGTTAATATAATGTATTACATTTATTGACTTACCTGTGTTGAATCATCCTTGCATCCCTGGAATAAGTCCAACCTGGTCAGGATGAATGATCTTCTTGATGATCCTCTGTATTCTATTTGCTAGTATCTTATTAAGGATTTTTGCATCTATATTCATTAAGGAGATTGGCCTGTAGTTCTCTTTTTTAGTTGCGTCTTTCCCTGGTTTGGGAATCAAAGTGATACTTGCTTCCAGGAATGAATTTGGAAGTATTGCTTCCCTTTCAATTTCATTGAAAAGTCTGAAGAGTAATGGCAGTATTCTTCTCTATATGTCTTGTAAAATTCAGCAGTGAATCCATCAGGATCTGGGATTTTCTTTGTTGGTAAATTTTTAATTACTTTTTCAATTTCACTGTTTGTAATTGGGGTGTTTTAAATGTTTTTATCTTCTTTGTTCAACTTTGGTAATTCATAAGTATCTAGAAATCTGTCCATTTCTTCTGTGTTTTCCATTTTGTTAGAGTACAGGTTCTCAAAGTAGCATTGATTATCCTCTGGATTTCTATTTGATCTATTGTGATTTCACTTTTTAATTCCTAATTGAATGGATCTGAGCCTTTTCTTACCTTTTTTTGATAAGATTAGCTAAGGTTTTAATCAGTATTATTTATTCTTTCAAAAAGCCAACTCAATTCATTTATTTTTTGTATACTTTTCTTAGTTTCCATTGCATTGATTTCTGCTCTAATCTTTATAATTTCCTCTCTTGTTCAAACTTTGGGTTTTTCTTGCTCTTGTTTTTCTAGGAGTCTAAGATTCATCATTAAGTTGTTTATTTGATTTCACTCTGTTTTCCTAGTGTGGGCATTCAACACTATGAATTTTCCACGTAGAACTGCTTTTGTTGTGTCCCATAGATTCCTTCCTGCATGTTGTACTGGCATTTTCATTTATTTGTAAAAACTGTCTGATTTCTTCTTTAGTTTCCTCTGTGATGCATTGATTTTTCAGGAGAGTGTTGTTCAATTTGCATGTGTTTGTGAAATTCCTACAGTTTCTGGTGCTATTGATCTCCAGCTTGATTGCACTATGATCTGATAATATACAGGGGATAACTTCGTTTCTTTTGCATTTATTCAGACTTGTTCTGTGAGCTAATATGTGGTCTATCTTGGAGAATGACCCATGTGGAACTGAAAAGAATGTATATTCTGATTTTGTGTGGTGGAGTACTCTATAGACGTCTATTATGTCCATGTGTTCCAAAGCTTGGTTCAGTTCTAATATTTCATTGTTGATTTTCTGCCTGGATGATCTGTCTATTTGTGATAGTGGGGTATTTAAATCCCCCACTAAAATTGTATTAGTGCTTATTTGGTTTTTCATATTTTTAAATATTTCTTTTATACAGTTGGGGCATTAATATTTGGTGCATATATGTTTATGATTGTCATTTCTTCCTCTTGAATTGTTCCCTTTACAAGGGTGTAGTGACCTTCTTTGTCTCTTTTAATTAGTTTTGGTTTGAAATTTACTTTGTCTGCAAATAAGATTGCTACCCCTGCTTTTTGCTGGGCTCCTGTTGCATGGAGAATTGTTTTCCATCCTTTCACTTTCTGACTATGGGCTTCTTTTTGCATTAGACATATTTTTTGTATATAACATATTGTTGGATTTTGCTTCTTAATATATTCTGCCAGTCTGTTTATCTTGATTGGTGAGTTGAGGCCATTGACATTGATGGCTATAACTGATATCTACTGACATATTATCATCATGTTATTGTCCTTTTGTTGACTCTTTTTACTTTTTCACCTTCTCCTTTTAGTTTCTTGGCTTGCTTATTTGATTTGCTCTGTTGGGCCTCATGGTGTTGTTACTTTCATTGTCTTTTTCTAGGCTGTTTAGAATTCCTTATAGTGCTGGTTTGGTCTTCATGAAGTTTCTCAGGTGATTTTCATGGAAGTATCTTATTTCCCCATCCATTTTGAAAAAGAATTTTGCAGGATACATCATTCTAGGTTGGAGATTGTTTTCTTTTAGTACTTGAAATACCTCACTCCAGGCTCTCCTTGACCTAAGGGTTTGTGTTGAAAAGTCTGCTGTGTCTCTTACTGCTTGTAGTATTTTGTTCTTCTGTTGGGTTTCTTTGATCTTGATTATTATATGTTTAGGGGTAGATTTTTTTTTATTGTGGATAGGTGGAGTATTATATGACTCACTTATCTGTATGCCAAATTATTTCTCTCTGTTTGGGAAGTTTTCTGCCATTAATTCTGTGAACAGCTTTTTTAAGTCATTTGCATTTTCTCCTGCTACTTCATGGATTCCTGTCAGTGTTATGTTATTCTTTGCATCATCTAGGAGTTGTTGGATCGATTCCTCATGATCCCCTACTGTTTTTAAGAGATCTCTCTTTTCACAGTCACTGACTGCAATCTTATCTTCTGTATCTGAGATTTTATGTTTGCATTCTTTTATTCTGTTGTGTACACTTTCAATGGAGTTTTTAATCTGCTGGATATCTGTTTGGATCTGTTTTATGAATTCCATTTCTTTCCTATGTTGGGTGTTTATTTTTTCCATTTCTTTCTTCTGCTAGACCTTCATGGCTTCTATCATGGTCCTGAGCTCATCTATTTTTTTGTCAGTTTCTGTTCTACAGTCTCGAATCACAACTTTCATTTTGCTCACCATCTCTATGGTTATCTGGGAAATTATTTTTGTTTTGAATTTTTCTAGAGCCTGATTGATCTGTTTTGTTACTTCCTGTGCTTTGAGTTCAGGTGTCCTGGTGGTCCACTATCAAACTTTTCATCCTCATTTGCCCTACTGTTTGCCATTGGTGAACTGGAAGTCTGTCTTTGTGTCTTGCTTAAATGTTTTCTCATTTTTATTTTTGTTGTTGGGTTGTCCTTGGTTTAATTTTTGGGTTATTACTTAAATCTTCCTGATATAGCTGTGCTTTAGCTTTTGGATCTCTAATGACTCATAGACATTCTCATTTTCATAATATGAGGGAAAACAACTCATTAAATCAGTCACAGAAACAGAAAGGGAGATGAGGTAAAATATGGTGGAGCAAGAGACTGAGTTGGAGAAAGAGGCCAGAATAAAGAAAGAATTTGCAGAGTGGAATGATGAAAAGAAAGAAAAAAAATGAATTCAAAGGGCTTCTTTCAGACTATATCTCTGCTGTCATAATATATGACATGCACTGCCATGTGCAGAACCAAGTCCCGTGATCTCAGCTAGCTGATGGCAGAACCCCACGACACAGACTGACCTTGGGCTGCAGGGCCCATATTGAGTTCCTTGACCTCTTGAAGGGTTGAACTCCACACAGTTCTATTACAGGTTTCCCCTGCCCCTTCTTTAAAATTTCAAAGTTGGGAGCTCAGAAAAATACCCTTTATGACCACCTCTGCCTCTGCAGAGTGGGTCCAAAGACTGGCACAATCAGCAGGTCTGAGAGTGCAGGGGTGGGGTGGTGAGGGGGTTCAGGGGTGCCCACACAGCTACCTTCCTGGTGCTGGAGCGATGGCGGTGGTGTCAGCACTGGAGGATGCGGATAAGCAGACCTTTCTAGAGCTGGAGTGATGGCGGCAGCACCAGCAGGGAGTGTGTGGATAAACAGGCCTTCCTGATGCTGGAACGATGGTGGCAGTGGCACCGGCAGGGAGGGCATGGCTTGATCTATCACCTTTAACTGTGTAAATTAAATTAAAATCGAGGACCAGCCCAAAATATGTTTATAGAGAATAAAGTCTTCAATATAGCAAATTTACCCTTCAGGATGGAGACTTAGAAGGAGTTGGTAAGAGAGGGATAGATAGGTTGAAGGATAGGGGAAGATTAGAAGTGAGGCCAGAGGTCATGTCTCCATTTGTGATGGCTTCATCTCTGAGATACAGAATATGCAGCAGTGAGGGCTTCTCTGAGACAGCCCACTAGGCTTAAAGCCCCTCACTATTGCCAATGCCCCTAGGTGAGAATTGAGCTCATCTACAAACCCTGCAGTATCCACCTAGTACTTTCTTCTCACCAACACCTCTAGAAACCAACTATGTGGCAAGTTTTCACCTGTGAAGTCCCCAGTCTTTATTTGCCATGTTGGCTTTCTTCCAGTTGCTGGAACTTTCCACACTTCTGTCTAAGGTCTTCTCTCCCCAGCTCCTATTTTCTCTTCAGGTCTAAGACTGAGGTTTATTTCTCTCCAGGCCTATCTGTCTCCTTCTACACCCTTTCACAGGGCTGGGTTTTGTTTCCTGTTTGCTTCCTTCTGATTATTTTTGTGTTTTTCTGGTTCAGCATTGAAATCTCTGCACTTAGTAGTGATGCCCAGCAGGCACACAGCAATCATTTACTGTTGAAGGAATAAAGTGAGAATTCAGTTAATTGGTTGAATTTTTAATAATATTTAGTAGTTTTTCTCTGCTTGATATATTTGCCACTGCTTGGCATTCCTTTTACTTTAAGTTTTTGGTGTTATTTTGCAGACACACTGTCTTGTTTGTTACCTGAGGCATCTGGTTTCTACATCCTACAGGGGGCCATTCTGCTCATTTGGAACTACTGGAACACCTGGAACTCAATGGCACTCAATGGTCAGTTTGACCAAGGGATGTACAGGTATTTCTGGCATTGCGTTCAACATGCATTAGGATCACACCAATGTAGTGAACCAGGATGCAGAGGAAGGCACACCATGCTAGGAACAGATCCTTAAACAGAGAAGATGGTAGAGATTCATGTACTAGAGATTCATGTATTGAGCACCCGTCTAGTTTCTGAGGCATGAGAGTGAATAAGACACAGCAGGCCTCTGCCCTTGAGGAGCTGATATGGTGGGGAAAGACACCCTCTAATCAGGTAGAAGAAGGAGCACACACAGTATAAATCCTGTCAAGTTTTGATAAGAAACTAGAATGATTTGATAGAGAGAAACTAGGTAGTGGGGGAGCCACTGCAGGAAATGGTGAGAAAGGCTTCTTAGAGGAGGTGACATCTAGCTGAGCCAGGAAGGTTATAGGACAGAGGACTCTGTTGTAGAAGGGCCTGGGAAGGACAGTCCCAGGCAGAGGAAAGAGCCAAGTAGAAAGGGCCAGACCTGGACAAGAGCTGACTGATAATCTGGGGAAGACATCCTTAGCCTTGGTCTTGTCATCTGTAAAATGGTGACAATGGCATCTATTGAGGAGGTTGTGCTTATTGGCAAGATTAAGATTATTCATTCAGGCATAGCTTCAATCAAGTAGATGCTTTCAGCTGGTCTAGGAAACAAGAGTCCCTGAATGTATGCTACGACTGTCAGTGGAGAATATAGTTTCAGCTGCATAAGTGACAATGACATCAACCCCCCCCCCCCACACACGCACACACACACAGCATTGGAGTTTGGCTGTGGCTATTGGATCTCATGCCCAGACTGTGCCTCAGAAAGGGGGTGGAGATTTTGGCATTTAAGGATCTCAAGTATGCAGCCCCCTTTCCCTGCAGTCTGTGGGAGGAGCCAGCTGTCAGAGGCACAGAAGGAGCGGGGCGAGGTTGTAGGTGGAGACCAAGCCTCTTATTAGCATTCACATCAAAGCCCTGGGAAGCCTCTTCCAAAGTACCTGTGTACCATTTCCCAGGGACTCCAGGGACTACACTGGCTACCTTAAGATGATGCAGGTACCAAGCTAGAAATTAAGTGTGAGGTGAGAACCAACAGTGGAGTGGGGAGAAACAGGTGTTCCCTTGGGGAAACAGAAAAGGCAGGGAGAAGTCCAAGAAGAGCAAAGTCAAACAAGAAATGGAGCAAAAAGTAATAGGGAATCAATTCAATTTCTTTATATCATAGATTCTTCTGGGCCTTCAAATACAGGGTACCTTCCTGTGTTATGGAAATGCTAGGACCATATATGGCATTTAAAAAAAAACTTTCTTATCTTAGTTGATAGCTTCACCGTCCTTCCAGCTGCTCAGACCAAATACACACAGTCACCCTTGACTCCTGGGCTCAGCTCACATATATGGCTTAATAAAAATCACCTTGGTTCCACCTTCAAAACATATCCAGAGTCAGACTGGATACATGCTTCCCAGTTCCTGGTCACAGTTTAGAACTCCGTGGTCCCAAGATGCTGTGACACTCAAAGGTAAGATTACATCAGCTGAAGACATTCTAGTTCCTTGAGACCCAACTAGTAAGAGAAAGGTTTCACCTGGGGAGGAACAAATTCCTTAACAGCTTAATTCATCTCTCCTACTGTTATAAGAACATATTTGCTCATCTCACCATCCTGATCAACACAAGCTTCTCATTGACCTAAGATCCTCATCAGTATAAAATCCTCATGGTAATAGGATTCCTGCCACCCTCAGCAACATCTGATACTTTCTCTGATTCTAAGACCCTTGTAAATTTAGGATTATTGGTGCCCTATGAGTCATCTGTTACTCCCTATGAGACCAATAAGTAGTGGCAAGCTTGGAGTGCCTTCATTTTTACTGCCCAGAACAGGATTGATCAGGCCCAGAGCCCAGTTTCTTCTCTAAGTCTCGTTTCCTGATTTTATTCTTTAATATGCCTTCTGCTGTTGTGGCTCACAGGAGACCAGGACCCATTGCGGAGTTTCTGGTAATGTCCTCTTTCCTTGTTCCCTACACAGAACCAATAGTAAAGGGTTGGGAAGAGCTTTAGCAACATTTTCACCTGTTTGTGAATTTTTGTAAAATTTGCAAAAGTGCTTCAAATTGCAATTGGTTAAGACCACTGCCTCTTTTTGCTTTGATTTTTCTCCCTTGCACTTCCTCTCTGGATTGATAGTGCTTGAAAAATTTTGGGAATCTGACCCAGAGTAAATTGAGTTGGGTTTGCATTTTTGTTTGTGTGGTGTGGTATAATCATATGGCATATAGTAGCAACTTTATTTATTCTTTGCTAGCTGCCCTAGGGTAGGAATTGCTTCCAGGAAAACTCATACTACCCATATGCCAAAACGGAGTCTGTATGGTGACATGAGCATGTCCTGTGGGTCTTAGATGATGTGTTAGTTTTCTATTGAAGCAACAATAAATAATCACAATATTGTTGGCTTAAGAGAGCTGAAATATTTTCTTTTATAGTTCCAAATGTTAGATATCCAAAATCAATATCTTTGAGGCTGTCAAAGTATGCAGCCCCTAAAATGAAGGACGTGGAATGGCCACTTTCTTTGGAGGCTCTAGAGGAGAATGTATCCCTTGTCCCTTCTAGATTTTCATGGCTGCTGGCAATCTATCTCTCTATGATCATACTGCCTCTTTGTCTTCTGAGTGGAGGTAATCTACCTCTGCCTGCCTCTGTCATAAGGACAATTGTGGTGACATTCAGAGTGTACCCAGATAATCCAGGAAAACCTCCTCATCTCAGTTTCCTTAAATTAATCTCATGGTTCAGTGAGATGCAAAGAGACCATTGCTAGGTTTTTTGAAAAAGGTTTTGTGTTTTTCTACCCTGGAAAACAATCAGGAGTGAATATTCATGCTTGAAAGCATCTGCGACCATTTCTGTCTCATTGTAGGGGGCCAGCTAAAGATGAAAACATGAGAAGGAGAGGTCTGGAGGGGCAGAGAGAAATGGAACCAGAGTTCTCTTGATACTTTATGAACTTTTGAGCCGCATAGAGCCTGACACCCTTACTCTCTACCACAGGTCTTTCAAGTTAAGGAGCCCAGTAAGTTACTACTTCCTTTTAAGCCAGTTTAAACTAGATGGTCTCTTGTATAAAAATAATTCTTATTAATATTCTTCTGAAGTCTGTAAAATTTAAGTGAGGTGGCTTATGTAAAAAAATGGTTTTGGGACATAAAAATTATCTTTGCAAATGATGACTGTTCATTTTATTATGGTAAGAGAACTAACACATCTGTGTATATTTATGTTATATTTATTAAGATCATAGAACCTTATTAGAGTCTAATGCTCTTATTCAATCCTGAAAACCCACTTCAAGAACTCCTTTGAGTGTTTGCCTGGCTTGGGCCAACTATCTCCTGGGAGGCGAAATTTAGAAGGAGGAGATTTATTTCCTTCTACCTTGGGATTCATTTGAGCCCGTTCTCTACAGTTCCTGATTTCTACTTTGTTTCCACATGTTTCCCTGGGAGGAAGGGGAGCAAAGTGAGCCTCATACTCTCTCTCCCATTATTTTTGATTCTCCAGTAGGTTTACCTTCAGAAGCCTTTATTCATGGTGTCTGCTGTCATGATCCTCTGTCTGCTCAGGTGTTTGAGGGCGTGACATTGATAGGTAGGGTCCACGGTAATGTGGGAACACATGCACTGTGTTTGTGCACATGGAGGTGTGTGTCTGTGTTCTGTACTGCACTCTTGTGCCACGTAGTTTCTACTCATTGGGTTGCATCTAGAAGCTCATATCTAGTTATTCATTTTGGTGACCTGAATGAGACTGGGGACAAACTTTCCCAAGCAGTCTCTCAAACAGATTAACTCTACTGGGAATGTGCTGACATGGCAAGGAGCAGATGTGGTGGGCTCCAAGAAGGCATATGAGTGTGCACACATGTGTGTGTGAGCGATCATGTGCATGTATGCAATAATAGTGAGCAATGGGATGCAGTCTTCCCTGACATGGATGTTAAGCTGTGTCTGAAGCTCACGGTTTCAAAGTCTCATCAAGAAACTTCCTCTTCACTAGGGATCTTTGGAAGATTTTGGGGTGAGCCTTTCCTTCCCCACATTCTACCTGGGAGTGAAAGGACAGCAGCTGGCTGGGACTGGCAGAGATCACTAGCCAAGGAGGGCAAGAGAAGTAGCCAGAGGAATCTGGGGGAGACAGGAAGCAGAGCAGATTGGCATCTGCAGGAGTGACCCTGTGTTTGTTTAATCACCTACTCAACAATTGCTGAGTACCCTAGGGAGCCGGGTTCTAGTCTCATCAGGAGCCCACCTTCTTTCTTAATGGATAATTTCAGCATCTGTTAATCAAGTGTCTTGTGATTCTAGCACAGGTCTGGGAACTAGAGATATTGTAGCAGAAGCACAAGATCCGGCTTGGATGGAGTCTGTGACCTGTTGGAGGAGGTGCACACTAGGGTGCTAGGGTGGGGTGGGATGTGCAGGGTTCAGGGCACTTTGGGAAAGTTTTCTGGAGTTAGTGGTGTTGATGCTGAGTTCTGAAATAAGCACAGGTGCTTACAAAGTGAAGAGCATTGCAGGCAGAGGGAAATACATGTGCAGAGGCCAGTGACAACACACACTAAGGAACTGAAAGAGGCCTGGAGGGATTCAGAGAGGGAGAAAGAGAAAAAGTGTAAGGGGGAGGAGTGTCAGACCACACAGGCCAGCTGGTCTTTATGGTAGGGCCTCTGGGAGTCCTATTAGTGGAGGAACTCCAAGTGAACAGAAACCAGCATGCAGGTAGATACTGATGACTACTTCGGAAAGGAAGAGTCTTCCTAACTGGTGCATGTTGTATTTAAAATGTCTATTGCATCTCTTTGCACTGGGAAGTCAGCTCTGTAAGAGGAGGGACTGGCACTGTCTTGTTTGCTGCTGAATTAGTGTTGCCTAGAAGAGAGCTTTACACCAAACTGGTACTTGCTAAATAGTTCTTGAGGGAATGAAGCAGAGATTTGCAGATGGATAGCATATCATTCAGGGGAGGGAGGGGACAGGGGTGACCCAAACTGATTGGCTAGAGAAGGCTGGAGTCGGGTTCAGCTGCATAATTTGAAAATTTAAGGTTGTTAATTAAAAAATGAGCGAGAATGTCAAGATTTCAACAGTAGAGTATTACATCAAGCTTCTTCTGATTGTGCGGCCCGGGTGACCACCCAGGTCTCAAGTCTGTGAAGCCACCCTGTTAAGGTTGATCCTGGGAAGCTTGGTCAGAGAGGGGCCATTTTGAGCTGGATCAAATCTGGGCATGGGAAAGATATTCTCAGAGAAAGACCAGAAAGGAGAAGATAGGGAGGTGAACGAGGATGTGCACGAATTGTCCACTCCTGAGTATAGCCCAGGGGAAAGGAACACAGATTTTATTTTATGGTTTCCAAAAAGGCCTAAGTCTCACTGGCCTGAGCTCTGTTTAAGTGGGATCATTAATAACATATACCATGGCTCTGGGGACAGCAGAGGTCATTGTCATTTTCATTGGTGTTGAGTGACGAACAGAGGTTCATCCCCAATCTTAATGGCTTTTTTCCATTTTGCTGTCTCACCACTAAACATGAGCCAGCAGCAAGGAGATCCCTGCTCCAACACAAACGCTGGCACCATGCCTGCTGTTGTCAGCAGCTGTGCCGCCTGGCATCCGCCGTGGTGATGTCACGGTGTAGCATGCTGCTTTGTGTTTGGTGTGCTAGCAACTGTGTGGCCCACTCAGTTTGGGTGGGGTGTGCTAGTGGCAGTGTGGTCTGAGTGGCTTTTCTAGGGGGAACAAGTGGAGGAGGTGGCTTTTTCAGGGTAAACATCATGACTATCACCACAGTGGTTCTGGGAGGCATGGCAGCTAAGAGTTACCTGGTGCTCTGTATAAGTTTCTTAGGGTGGCTGTAACAAATATCCACAAACATAACAATTGTTTTTGGCGCTATGGATTAAATCCAGGCCTTTGCACGATAAGCACGTACTCTACCACCGAACTGCACCTTAGCCCCTAAAGTTTATTCTGTCATAGTTCCAGAAACCAGAAGTCTGTCAACAAAGTGGGTGCCAATCTACTATTTCTCTGGAGTGCGAGGATTTCATTCTGGTCTCTCTGACTTCCAGAGCCCCTGGAACTCTTTGGTATTCCTTGACTTTAGTGAATCATTCCAACTTCTGCTTTCCTTTCCTGTGGTACTCTTCCCTCCATGCCAGTGGCCAAATTTCCCTCTTCTTGTAAGGACATCAGTCACTGGATAGGAACCCATTGGTGTTTGATATGATGCCTTCTTGATCCTATTTCCTCTCACAAAGCCCCTATTTCCAAACAAGGTCACTATTTGTACTTTTTTGGAGGGTACACAGTTCAACCCATAGCACACCAAGTCTCCTTTTCTCAGAGATGTTTGGAGGCATGAATAATGCACCCACAGGGCATTACACTTTGCAAAAGGCTTTGGTATACTCTGTCCCATGTCCCATTTGCTCAGCAGCCCTGTAAAATGAATGGGAGGAGATCTTGTCTCTAGTTTGCAATTGTGGAAACTGAGGTATAAAACATTGTAAGTGTCAGCAAAGCACACATCTGAAACTGTTGGTAACACTTAGGGGAAAGTCAGGGATTGGGTAGTAGAAGAGAGAATGGAAATAAAAGGGGTAGAAAGACCAGAGAAAGGAAATCAATCTCCAAAAAATGTTCCTGAATCAGATTCTGGGATCACAGCTGTGAGACCACATTCCTGTCTGCTTAACCTGACAGCAAAAATTTAAAATTTGCTAAGCTTTGCCCTGCATCCTTTATTTACTCTTTGTATCAACCTGATGCTGTATGGAGAGATAACTGAGTGAAGCTCATGGAGGTGGTAATAAATGATCAAGGGCTCATACCTGTGGAGTTTGAAGTCAAAGCTTCCTTTCCATCGATGCTGGCCCAGATGTGGGCAAAGGCTGGTGTCATCATGTCCTGTTACATCCGCTGCTGTGCATGGTGGGAGGTTACTATGGCTATTCTATTACAGTCCCACTCAGCTGAGAAAGGAGCTGATTTATGGAGGAATCTGTCAGGCAGCTGGAAAAGGGCAGTATGAAAGAAAATGGAATGTAAAGTCGCTAGAAGAGTTAAGTCATCTAGTATAAACCAGTACAAAATAAACTTTTCCTTTGAAGGGCCACATAGTCTGTCACTACTCCATGACGATATGAAAAAGAGTAAGCATGACTGTGCTCCAATAAAACTTTACTTATCAACACTATCACTTAAATCACATATAATTCTCACTTATCCCAAAACACTATTTTTCATTTGATTTCTTTCCCCCAAATCATTAAAATAAAAGAGTAAGAACGTACTTAGCTCACAGGCTGCTCTGAGGCAGATGGTGGACTGGATTTGACCTGTGGGTCTAGAGTTTGCCTATCCCAGCGTATACTACAGGCAGTGCCAATTTACTGAAACACACCAGGACTTTGCCTCATGGAGGAGGTGTAAGAGCATGTGGCTGGAGCACAAGACTTTCCCCTCTGGAAGTGACAAGAGCAGAAGAAGCCCAAGGAACCGGCTTTTCCTGAAGCACACCTATTGCCTAGTGACCCCTGGAAGCCCTAGCTTTTGAGGTGCTCCACAAACACAGCAAGATGAGATGAGGTGATTGTGCCGCGAGATCCCTGAGCAGGCAGGCATACAGGTAAATGTCCCTGCTTAGAGCTTTGGCTATTGGCATCACCCGACTTTCAGTTGCCTCTGCTCCAGCAGTGCATGTCAAAGGCCACACCCTGATCCAGGAGTATGAAGCCTGCTGTCCACCGTGAGACCCCAGAAAAGCCTGGGAACATGGTGGAGGCTGAGGGACGGGTACCCAAACTCGCTCCCCTGGGCCTGGGCAGGAAGACTGTGATGGCAGTGGTGCTGTTGAGAAGCTGAGGGCAGGGCTAGACTGGGCAAGGCCAGGCAGAAGTGAGGCGGTGGCCCCGAGCTGGGGGTGCAGGGTATGGGCATATGAGAGCAGGATGGATCCATGTGCCCATCTTCTTAGGGGGCTGTTGTGGTAGGCCTTGGGGAGATGAGGATGGAAAAAGGCAGCTCTTCTGCAAATTGCAAAGCACTCAAATGTCTATCAGCTGGAGAATGCTGGTTAGCTCAGAAAAAGCAATGCTGTGTGGAGATGGGTGATGCAATGCTGGGTGCAGAAAAGTGACTATCAGCTGAACAATCCCATCCCATGGAATGTCAGGAGTGGCAAACTTCAAGTGTCAGAACACAGATCGCGGCTGCTTTGGGCTGGGAGTGGAAGCGGGAATTAATAAGAAAACTTTCTGGGGTGAGGGATATGTTTTAAGTCTACACAATGGCCCTCAGGCCCCACCTCTTGGGAAGCAGGGGCAGGACTGCTTGAGCCCAGCAGCCTGGGCACAGTGAGCCCCGTGTCAAAAAGAAAAACGAAACTGTAGTGTGGTAATTGTACAACTCTGTAAGTTTACTCAACATCACAGAATCATTGCAATAGTGAATTTTATGGTATGTAAATCACACCTCAACAAACTGTTAAAACAGTCAAAAAAGAAGGACAGATGCTAGCTAGCTCCTGCTTTCGTTTTCCAGCTTTAACATTCGTAAGCTGTGTAACCTTGAGCAAGTTGTGGAGCCTCAGTTTCTCCCGTACAAAGAGACAGATGGCTGTCCTTGGGCTGCAGGAGTGCTTTGAGAATTTAGGCAGGCTTCCTGAGCCCCACACATAGATGTCCTCAGTGGATGGTGGCGAAAGCAGTGCTTGCACATTCACCAAATTCAGGCGTGGCATTTGCTGAAGGTCCCTGGAAATCTGGTCCACAAGTGGAAAAGCAAAACTTGGAGTGAAATCTACTCCTCCAAACCAATTCCAGCCACCAACCCAAAAGGTAAATTTGGTAAAATCTTTCTGAGATGCAAAATCCTGTCACTGTCTTTCTCACCCTCCCAGCAGGCCCACCCTTTCCTGGGGCAGACACAAGGGACTCATCAGACATTTGAGGGCGGGTAATGCACATTTGTAACAGTTGAGACAAAAGGAAAAAAAAATCGAAATTAAACGCAGCAATTAAGTTCTAATTGCACAATTACTTCACTTGTGGCTGGGTGCCAGGGTTGGGAGCTCGACTCCCACAAATGATGTTTTGTGCAAACTAGGAGAGGGGAGGGCGAGTGGTAAAGTAGGCATATCTGGGCACCAGGAAACAGAGGCATTTTAAAATTAAGGCGTGTTGCCAATGACTTTATGCCACTGTTCTGATGATGAGCAGGGGTGGGGGTGGGGGTGTGGCTGGGCTAGGAGCTCCTGGGTGTGTCTGTTGAGCCTAGGCTTGATGTAAGCAACTCCCACTGAGGTCTGCGTTTGTAGCCTTGGCGCGTGCTTCTTTTGGGGGCTTGGGGTAGGAGACCTTCTCTTCATGAGGAGTCTTGGGGTCTGCTGCTGTGATGTCCAGCCAGCCTATCCCTCAAGCCTAGAGAGCTGGGAGGGGTGTGAAATAGTTGGTTCTTATATGGAACCAAAGAAGTGGATCCTTCTTTGTTTTTTTGGACTTCCAACACAAGTGTCAGACTGACTTCAGTGATTTAGGCATTCCTGAATACAATCTGGAGTGCAGCTCTACACAATGACTTCTTAATTCTCCAAAAGATAATCTTGTCTTTCTGTTTATTAGTATGTGTTTGGGATGCATAATAATTACATTCTCTCTCGGGGGAGTGACAAACACACACATCAAATCTTGGTCATTTTTCCTTCCTCCTCCCCTCCTCTTTCCCTCCTTCCCCTATTTGTCTGCTGAGAAGATTTGGGAAAAGAGAAGTCAGTGCTTGGACCAGTGGTTTCCATAAGCAAGTGTTGAGTGTCCTCACCAGCTCATTCATTCACTCACTCACTTGCAAGCTTCCCTCATGGGCTAGGTTTCAACTAAATATTTAAGGGGCAACTGATTTTCATAGCACAAGCTGCTTGTCTTCTTTGGGACAAGGAAAAATGTTGAAGCTGGACCTTGCCCTCCAGAAGTAGAAGACATGTAAGATGGTCTGGTATTTACTAATGGTACCCATTCTGTGCTGCCCTTGGTCCTTACCCGGGTTATCATTTTTTTGGGATGTGCTTTTTTTGTTGTTTTAATCAATTTATTTTTTACTAGTACGTGTTTGAAGCACATAATATTAACATTTCTCTGGGAGAGTTGGCACATGTACAGGACACATCTTGGTTCCTTTTTTTTTTTTTTCATTCCTGCAGGTTATCATTAAAATTCAAAACATCCCTCTAGGGGGCAGAGTACTGTGATGTCCATTTTGCAGACAAGGGAGTTGGGACTCAGGAGAGGTTAACTGCCTCCCTCATATAGTGAGCTGGTCAGCCTGGGCTGGAATCCAACTAAGTTTTGATTTGGAAGCCTAGGACTTTACTAGGACCTTGAAGTGGAAAAGAACGTGTTCCTACAGTCAGTGTGTTCTGCAGTTGTACTGGGAGCAATGAAACCATAAATACAAACACAAGCAACCTCTCTGTGCTCTTCAAAAACAAAATGGGGGAAATGAAGAGGACACGTTATGGATGCCATCATCAGGGACAATGGCAGCTTGGTCTCTCTCTGGCAGGAGCCCTGGCACCCTCCTTGGCTGAGCAGCTGGCCTGGCGGCTGTGGGGTATCCTGGGCTTGCACCAGCTGAGCTCATGCTACGTCACACCAGTGTGCCAAAGTCATGCACCAGTGGGTTGGTTGCCAAAGATAAAGAACTGCTCAGGAGGGAAATTCCAGATTATACTTCGCAGCCAACATAAAACCTCCGGAACTCCAGCTATTAAAAAAGCAAATGTAGGCATTAGAACCGCCTGCACAGTTCCTGGGAACCTCCCAGAATGGGGAAGAGGAGAAGCGCAGGCATTCAGGTGACCATCTGGCTTCTCCCGGTGTTTCCATCTTCATCTGCTGCTCAGTTCCTGCAGATGCCTTTGATGTTCAGCCCCATGGCCTGTGTCACTGCCCGCCCACCCCACCTGTCCTCTCCAAGGGACTCTCTCTGTTTGACTGCCTGGCAGGCTCATTCTTCCTGTTTCTGCTCAAGCATTACTTCCCTGGGAAGCCTTCCTCCACACACCCGTCCCTTAGGCAAGTTATTTCCTCCTTTGCTTTGACCAGTCCAATGCACAGTGAATCAGACTTGATTCAACTCTCAGCTCGGTTCTTTGCACCTGAGTTGGGACCAGGAACCTTACTTGTCTGGACCTCACTCTCCATATCTGTAAGCTTGACACAATGCCAACACTGGTCTTCTAGGGTTGCTTTCAGGCAGGTACTTCCCATGTGTGCCTCGTGTGTGTCCACTGTGTGCCAGGCTGAAGACAGAGCCAGTATCAGTCAATGTTTACTTGAGAAGCAAATTTAATACAAGACACACACACACACACAGTATAAGGATTTACAAGATTGGTTTACAGTGGCTGCCTGCAGAGTCAGGTGTGGAAGAGTGCCAAAGGGCTGTCTGCATGCTAGAGATCTGAAGGATCCAGTCAAAGCTCTGGAGCTCACTGTCCTGAGTCTGTATCAGGATGCTGAAGTTTCTGTGCTGAAGGCTGGAGTCTGATCTGGAAACCAGCAGATGATGTTCAAAGTGAAAGTGAAGCCTGGGGCTCCTCCAAAGAAACAGAAGCCAGGCCTCCTCCTTAGTTTTCCTTTTATTCCATTCAAGCCTATTTCTTGGTGCCACTCACACCTAGGGTGGGTCTTCTGTCTTTGGTAAATCCCTTCAGACACACCCAGAACTACCCTGATCCAATTTAGTTGATATTTCTTACTCCAGTGACAGTCAGATAATTATCACAGTGGCAAACAAGACAGGCTAGGATTTATAAGGATTTGATGCAGTGATCTGTGTATGGAATTTGGCACCTTCCTGACACTGGTAAAAGCTCAGTAAGTTGGTTCTTAAGATTACGGTCCTGGGGCCAGGGATTTAGCTCAGCGGTTCAGTGGCCTGCCTTGTAAGGACCTGAGTTCAATTCCCGGTACCAAAAAAAAAAAAAAAAAAAAAAAAAAGTCCTGCAGGATTTTGCACATATCTCTGCTAGAAGCTGGTTGCTCTATAGTGTGATTCTTTGATTCTTTGTTGAAATGGTTTCTCTTGCACGGACTCTGGGCACCATGAACATAGAGATGGTGTCTTATTTGATTCTACATTCCCAGTGCCAGCTTTGTTCCCGATCTGTAGGTCACCTTCATGTTCTGTTGCCAGAAAGTGATTGAACATGGTAACCCAGAAGCTCTCAGCCCTTTGGCTAAAAAGGTGTTTTGTGAAGAAGGAGAAAAAAATCTTCATGAGACACCTGCTAAATCTGCCCAAGGGGTTTGGGCTGGTGCCAAGGGGGTGGTCCAATCTCTGTCCTCCTTTTTCTTTCTCTTCTGCTCCAGCCCCTTGGGAGATTGGATGTCTAGATTAAACCATGGCATCATGGTGCCCCAAAGCCTTCCCGACTCCCATATCCATGTCTCTTATATAAACATCCATGGGAACAAGAACAAAGTCCTTGCATGGTGGCAGTAATGCTTGCATACACTTCCTAATAGCAGCTAACACGTGCTGGATGCCAGCAATGGACTAAGAACTTTAGGTCATGATTATTTTTATCATGGGTATTTCCATTTCCATTTTTGAGGTGAAGACAGTAGGTGCTAGACACCCTGGTGACGAATGTATCCAGAATCACAGCTAGTAAATTTAGAGTGCACATGGGAACCCAGGCCTCACTCCAAAAACAGTGCTTTTTTTTTTGTGGTACTGTGGATTGAACCCAGAGCATTTGCACTGAGCTACATCCCTTGCCTTTTAAAAATTTTTATATTTTTGAAACATAGTCTCATGAACTTCCTAGATTGCCCCTCCTGGGCTCCAATTTGTGACCCTCCTGCCTCAGCCTCCCAGAGTACTGGGATTACAGGTGCAACACCACGCTTGGCTAAAGCCCATGCTCTTGACTCTTGTCCTCTGTTACCTCACCTCTCCACGTGGTGATGCCTTTAACTTACACATGAATTCTTGCTGTTCTTGCATTCTGTCCTAGCACAGTACCTGGCACCTAAAACTAATTTAAGAAAGCAGTTGAGGAAATTGACGATTGCTATGGATGCTTTGCAGATACTGAAACAGAGGAGCAGAATTATTACATTTGCCCACAGTTCCCATTGGCAAGTAGCCAATCTGGAATTAGGGTCCAAGTCTGCCCAGCTCACCTAGCAATGGAACACATTTTGTCACCCCACACTGCTCACAATTTTGACTTTAAAACAGAATCATCAACAACCGCCAAAAGCCCCCTCTAGAACCACCAAAAACCTTTTTTTCCCTCAATGCAGAGCCCAGTGTATGACAGCAATGCGGAAACAAATGGGGCAGCTGAAGAGGAGGGACCAGCCCAGCTATATTATCATCAAAGCTGGCATCACCATCGTCATTAGCAGCAGCAGTGCCTTTTCCACATAGGCTACTCATTAAGAGACAAGCTTTGCACTAGGTGCTCTGTCAGTGAGGACTCACTGAGTCTTCAGAATCAGGGAAAACCTGGGACCTGCAACTTGCAGAAGACATAACGGAGGCATAGTGAGGCAGGTAACTCTCTGGAGCTGGTGGAACCCACATGAGTCTCTCTGGTTGAGAGGCTGTGCTCTTCACTGGTATGTGCGGTCTTCGCTCTCCCTGGCTTTTGTTCTTTTGTGAATTTACCACCAAATGGATGGAGCCAAAGTGACTGCTTAATCCTGGTGTCAGAGAGGGCACATCATGTACATGCAAATGCTCTGCTAGTTTTGGCTCAGTGACCGGCCTTGACGGTCCCAAGGCATCAAGGAGAGTGATCCTTTACGGGTACAGAACTGTTTTTAATCCACCAGAACATCCTATGGAGCCAAAACTTGGCCGGTTCTGGTAACAAGAAGCAAGTGTGTGGCTATTTTTGTGGCAAGGGAGTTACTTAGACCTTAAAACAATGAAAGGTTACAATCTCAAATTACCATCATTTCCCAAACTCGTAAATGGCAACAACAGCAGATTCTGTTCACCCCCTACAAGATCTAACTGGAAAATAAACTTCAGCTGTAATTAATTGCTAGTGGGTTATAACCGTGGTGATGGCCACTGTCACACAGAAGATCGCACCTCACTATTCTCTTGCTGGTTGGCTATTCTGTCACCACAAGGAAAGCAAGGGTAGGCTGTTGGGGCTGGCATTTTTATTTCTAGTTAGGCCTTATTTTCAGGGAAACATGGTCATGCTGAGCAGACCAAAAAAAGCTGGCACTCATCTGTCCCTGTGGTACTGATTTTCAGGGCTGACCCTCTGGGGAGGTGGAAGTTCCTTAGGGTTGAGGAATCCCTAGTCTTTCTTCTCCCTGATAAAATAAAAGCAAAGTAAACAAGCTCATTCTTCCTGCCTACTCACTGATTCCTAAAAGTCCCTTCCTTCCCTCGGGCAGTTTATCTGTTCACTGTTAGAGTTTAGTTTTTAAACTAGTATTATTGTCAGTGCTTAAAAAAAAAAATCCATCAACAGATCATGTGCCTTGTAAAAGATATCCAAAAAGCGCAGAGAGTCACAAGGTGAAAAATGTTTCCCTTGCACCGCAGATCCTGTTTCTTAAGCCAGAAGCGAGCATTGCTAATCATTTCTAGTGTATCCATTCCTAAGTTGTTTGCCAGTAGAAGCATCTGTACACTCTAAATACTACTGCCAGTTAAGAGGAATGGGGGCTCCATGGACGAATGACTTTTCCAGACCCAGGAAGGAAATGCATAAGAGAAGCTTGGGACACCTTAACATACAGGGAAGGAAGAAAAGCCATCGAAGACCAGTGGTCACATCAAAAGGACACAGAGGCTCACATGAAGTGACTTCTATTGGCCAACAATGGCACAACTTAGGCACCCATAAGAATAAGGAATACAGTCTTCTGAACTCTCATTTAATGTATAAAAACATGATTTATAGCAGATACATTAAAAAGAGAAATTTCAAAAACATAAAACAGCCACCTTCAAATTAACTTAGTGGTTACACTGAAAGTAACCAGAGCTCTTACTTTAGAAAGAGGCAAGTCAAAAGAATTGAGCATGTATTCTGCCTTTCCTGAATGGACTATATTTTCAAGCAACCAAATGGCCATCAATGGTAAAGAAAAAATTTTGGAGAATTCTACTTGGTTAGTGTGTGAGGAATGTGTTATAGTCTGAATGTTTATGTCTCCCCTAAATAAATACACTGGAATCCCAACCCACAAGATGATGGTATTAGGAGGAAGGAGGTCTTCTGGGATGATTGGGTTAGGAGGCAGAGCCCTTGTAAAAGAGGCTCTGGAGAGCCATCTTACCTCTTCCATGAAGGACACAGCTGACAGGTACCATCTATGATAAGAAAGTGGGTCTCCATCAGCCACGGAATCTGCCAGTGCCTTGATACTGGACTTCCTGGCTTCCAGAACTGCAAGAAATACATTTTTTCTTTTTCTAAATGATTTTTTCAGATTTTTGTGAGAGAAGCTCAACCAGACTAAGAGAAAGTAGAGACTGTACTGATTCAGTTAGAGGCTGGTCAATACCAGGAAGGAAATTACCCTTTTTATGCCTCTCAGCATGTATGGTAACATTGGTATTTCAGGGAACTGGGCACTACAGGGGTTTTCCTAGGGGTGGTTCCTCTGAGGATCTGGGGTAGTGGTAGGCAGGGGGTTTACAACAGCTCTGGATTCTTTCCATGGAAGTTAGGAAAGTTATTAGCCCTTGCTGTGTACATAAACACATAGAGTAGGTGCCATAGGAAAGAATATATGCAATGTGAATAAACACTGGGTATTGAATATACCTCCAAGCTTTCCATACACCTGGAAAGGCAGAATAATTCAGATCTTTTTCCTGTCTGCCATTTTAGGTTTTCTGGAGGGAGGTACAGAAAAGACTTGCTGCCTTGACATTCAGGAGAAGGTTGAAATGTTTGATCTCCATTAAATGAGAAATTTCTGTTGGAAAACTATTTGAAATTTGAGGCTGGGAATTCAGAGATGGCATCCAAATAGAAAATAGTGAGAAAAAAACCCTATTAATTTTGAACATTTATACACTGATCACATGCTGGCTATTAAATTATTTGAGTATAGATGTTTTCATTCATTTATTCAGCATAATTGAACACCTACTGTTTTCCAGGAACTTTTCTAGGCTTTGAGGATTTAAAACTGGGCAAGACAGTTGCCCCCACTGTACCAGCATATCCCTTTGGTCCACCTCTGACTTGCTCTCTGGATGTGGTGGACGGTAACTTGTGAGGTCAGACTTGTTTTAGACTGCCAGTGTCTTATCTAAGCCTCAAGCTGGGAGCTTTCCACTCTCCCATTCAAAGGATAAAGCCTTTGGTCTCCATTCTCTCAGCAGACAATTCTGGGAGGCATTCTGGTCGCTTCTCAGCAAGTCCACATGGAGTGGTGCTCCTGTCGCCCACAGCACAACCTGGCAGTGAATATGCATGCTGACTTTTCCTTCTTCCCCACTCTATCCAGGTCCTCACTCCTGCTTCCTGATATCACATTCCAGAATAGATCCTGGGCTCCCAAGTCTGGCCTCAGCACTTCTTTCTGGGGAACCCAGCCCTGAAGGATGTTGTGCTATCCACAAGAAATGCAATGTGAGCCACATCAGCAGCATACAGATTTCTAATTGCCACACTCATAAAAATAAAGAGAAACAGCAAAATTAAATCTAACACTACATCTAAGCTAATATACACAGTATTATCATTTCAACATATAACCCCTATAAATATTAATAAGACGTTATGCATTTTTCATCCTATGTCTTCAAAATTCTGTGTATAATTTACGTTTAAGGCATGACTCAATTTGGATACTAAACTTTTATTGCAATATATAATCTGCTTAGATTTAATGTAATTTAGCTTGAAAGAGCAAGTGTCTTATCTCACCCAAGTTGTTCTAAACACACTGGAAAGTTTTCCAATAATTACACTGAGTATCCCCTCCTGAATTTAAGTGAAATAGAAAGAAATATTCAGTTCCTCACTAGTGCTAGCCACATTTCAAGTGTTCAGTCGCCACATGTGGCTGTGGTGGTGACTGCGTTGGACAGCACAGACCTAGTGGATGTAGGCAGACAATAAAGCAAATAAATAAAACATAACACATTAGGTGGATGCTAAGGAGAGAAATAAAGGTAGATGGGACAATTTTAGAGGGCTACCGCATTTCACAAATAAAACTACAGGACATTTGATCTTATTTGCATTTCAGAAAAAAGATGATTTTTAGGTATGAGTTTATCTTGTGTAACAATGTCTCAAATATTGCAGTTCTTGTTTATTTTAGTACTAACTTATACTCAAAAATTACTCCTCATTTACCTCTGCATGGTAGTCTTGAACAGTGTGGCTGGCAGAGTCCTGTTTGGGAAGTCACTTTGAGTACAGACATGGCGAGGTGAAGGCTCAGGTCGTGTGGGTATCGAAGAGAAGAGTGTGCCAGGAGGAGGGGACAAGAGCAAGGCCCAGCATGGGAATGTGTTTGGGTCATTCAAGGAAAGGCCAGGAGGTGACTGCACCCGGATACAGTTCAAGCACCCAAGGGACAGCACAGTGAGAAACTGCATCACAGATGGCCTGGCAAGCCAGCGAGAGGACCCCGGCTTTTGTTCTGAGAGGGGTGCAGAGCCACTGGAGAGCTGAGCTGAGGGTTGATGTGATCTCACTATGGTTGAGCAGAATCTCTTTAATTGTTGTGCTGGGAATGGAGGGAAGGGGGGCCAGTGGCTGCAGCTGAGTGAGTCAGGAGACCTGGATGCTGAGGGTAGATGGGACCAGAAGTGGTTGAATTCTGGGTTTATGTAGAAGGCAGAGCTGTCAGTATGTACTGATGGGTGGGCTGGAGCAGGAGTGGTAGGTCCAGGACTCCTAGACACTTAGCCTCATCTGAAAGGATGCAGCTTTCATGTGTGGAGTTCAGGAGACCTGGGAGTGAGGCAAGGATAAATCCTGAACAAGATACTGGCAGACAGAAGGCAGCAAACCATCAAAAAGTTCATACAGGAATGCAGGGATGGTTTGACATACACAAATCAGCAAATGTAATACATCGCAGAAGCAGAAGCAAGGACTAAAATCACATGGTCATCTCCACAGATGCAAGAAAAATATTTGACAAATCCAGTATCCATTCCTGACAAAAACCATGAAGAAAATATGTAGAGAGAGACCTTATCCCCACCAGCCGAATGACTTTGAAAATAAAAGTCAGATCATGCCAGTACCCCCTCTTCCATCCCCCACAGCTTTTCCAGCACACTTGGGAGCAAGTGTGAGTCTTTACTATGATTTTCATGGTCCTGCCTCTCTGGCCTCTGCCTGTCTTGCCGATCTTCCCTCCTCTCCTCTCCCCTCAGCCTCCTCAGCTAGCACTATGGTGGTCTGTGATTGCCCCGTGTGAACTCTTTTCAGACACTGTCCTGCTTGCTCTTCTCTCTTTCCCATCTCTGCTAAAATGCGCTCCTACCTCTGGTCTAAAACTCCACTCTCAGCCTCTCTGCAGCTCTTTATTCTGCTCTGCTGATCTTCAGGCACATGTCCCCACCTGGATTTGTGTCCCATACTTCTCTTTCCATCTGTTCATTTCTTCACTGGCATGTGAGTTTCATAACGGTAGAACATTTGCCTGCTCTGTCCATGCCTGTGGTACCCCAACATCTGGAATGGCTACTTTTTGGCATTTCTGCTGTGAGACTTGCTATGTGACTTTCCCCTCTGTCTGCTTGCTCACGTTTTAAGAAGGTTCTAGCATGGAGAACTTAATCAGAGCCCAACTCCTGTGCTCCCAGTAGGGACCTGCCCAGAGAATAAGGGACAGGAGATGAACTTTCTACCTGCCCTTTAGGAACTTATAAAAACTGTTGCCACAACCTGCCATGGAGAAAAATTCAAAGC
This sequence comes from Fukomys damarensis, assembly GCF_012274545.1. Lineage (NCBI taxonomy): Eukaryota > Metazoa > Chordata > Mammalia > Rodentia > Bathyergidae > Fukomys > Fukomys damarensis. The sequence continues at coordinate 73,149,999 of NW_022900917.1, forward strand.
CCCTGAAGGGTTGATTGGGAGGGAGGGGCTCCCTTCATGCTGTAGAGCTTGGATCCAGGCACCTGGAGATCTAGATTGAAGCCCCCATTTGAGCCCACAGCAAATGCTGCGTGGTCATAGGTGAATCAGGGAATCTTTCTGAGCTGCTGGTTGCTGTAAGGGACAATGGATGTGCAAATAATAGTAATGCTAATCACTCTCACCAACTGTCTTCTTTATGACAAATAGCAGATTTGGTTGTTTAGGTACAGGACAACAAACAGGATTCTGGTTTCTTTAAATTAAAAAAAAAGGCTTAATTGGAAGGATATACGAGAGCTCTCAGAAGTGGAGGTGCAGAACTAGGTTTCTAAAAGCAGAGGGGTGATTTGGGCTCCACAAGAGCCAATGGAAAGGCATGTTGGTGTATCTAGTTTGATTTTAGGGAGTGAGAATCCAAAGCTTGGCCTCAGAGCCCACTGCCCAGTCAGGAGAAAAAAGGTCACCTTGACTGTCAGTGTTGTAGAGAATGGAGACAGAAACTGGGTCATTGTGAGCAGGAATGTAAAGAGGAATGGATTAAAACACCAAAGTAACTCATGCCTTGTGTTGCTGGCTCTATGCAGGACTGTGGGGACGAAAGCCAGGGAAATCAGGATGCTGAGGGATTTTGATTTTTACTGAGGTGGAGCAGTGTGGGAGCTGGCCTGGGAGAGGGATGCTTGTGAGTCTGATGCCCTCTATTGCTACAAGGTGCTGGCTCTACCTGCTTGTCCAGGGTTCCTCTTGGCAACTGGTATGATTGATTAGAGAACATCATGGTCACGGTCAAAACTGGGGTCAGCTCTCCTGGCCTGGCAGCCTGGTGACCCCTCTCCTTTGGAGAGTGAGAGTTCTTTGTAGAGTGGGGCTGGCTGCTGCTGGCTCTTGTGTGCTTTCCTGTTTCAGGCACCAGCTCGTGTCAAAAGCCACTTCTGAGTCATCCTTCTGTGGTCTCAACTTGGGACAACGGTGACAAGTCAGTGCCTTTTCATTTCTCAGGGCCTGGCCTGAGAGGAAAGCAAAGGGCGAACAGTGCCACGTTTCTATTTCCTTTGGGCTTGCAGATCCTCTGCTTGGATATTACTGTAAAAATAGCCTATCATTGCTTTTCTGGTTACAATGAACAAAGTCTTATTGTGGAGAACTGCAACAGAAAGAAAAGCAGGACATAAAGAGGAAACCACCATTATCCTGCAGTGTTATTCAGGGACTTAAGCTTTATCCTTTTATTTCAGTGCACATAGATACCTAGACAAATGCACAACAAATCTTCTACCTTTGGCCTATTATTTAATAGGCATTTGGTGAAACCTCAGAGTTGTACACAACTTTGCTGAGCAAAGGAAGAAACTCATTGTTAATTTCCAGAGTGGGAAATTAAAATGGAGGCCCAATCCAATCATGGTTAAGCACTTGCCTTGCGCAGCAAAAATAGTTAATATTCATAAAGTATTTCCTGGTGCCCAAGTATTTTGTTAAGCACTGTTGTATACTGGCTCATTTTTCTTCCCAGCAAGCGATGTAAGGGTCATTGCTAGTTCACAGCAGAGAACATGGGCATGAAGAGATCGAGCCATGTGCCTAAGATCACAGGGTTACTGAGCGACAGAGATAGGATGTTACTTTGGCTCTGGCTCCAGAGCATTGCCTTCCGCTCTGTGGTCCCCTGGCCTTCCATGGTTAGAGCAGAGATCTCACCATGAGGTCAGGGACTGTGTTTCACTCACTGCTCCAACCCCTGTGGCTAGCACAATAAATAATAATCAAATAAATGATCTGGGTTTGCATAGCGGCTCTGTCTTTCACAAGCTATGTGAACTGGCTCAAGCTGAGGGCAAATCCTGTCATCTTTCTCTTCAAATGGCTCTGAACCCACTTTTTACCATGCCCATCACTGCCATCTTGGGCCGTGCCACCATCATCCCTCACCAGTACTTTTGGGATGTCCCCCTACTGCATAGTCAGTCTCCTGTCTTGAACCCTAGCTGTGGCCCATCTTTATTCATTTGTCAGAGCACAATCCCTGTGCACACAACACAGGTGCTCTCCACTCAGATCCTCTAACAACCCCTTATCAGATCTGGAGTAACAGACTTAGGAGTCTTATGTGTGGTCTGGCACCTCCCTCTCCAGCCCACCTCTGTCATTCTTGCTCATAGTCTTCAAGGACATGGGAGTTCTCCTCGAACATAGCCTTCCTCTGTCTCAGTGTCTCTGCACCCCCCTCCCCCACATAGACATCTGTTGGTGTGAGCTTGGAGAAGGTGTCAGCGCACATACTAGAGCAGTGATGGTGAACCTTTTAGAACTTTCAGTGACACAAATATCCAGCTGCCATAGGTTCACCGCCACTGCCTTAGACTGCTGACACAGCACCCTGGGTGGAGTACAGAAGCCTGGGGAGGATTATGGATGTTTTCTCCGTAGGCCAATGGACTGTATAACTAGCTTTGGCAGACGTGCCTTAATCTTTCAGTTTTAATAGGAATTTAATAAAGAAAGGGGAAACAAAGTCCTTTCCACAGCTGCCATCTGCTCTCAGTTGTGAATTGAATTGTGTCTCCACTTGTAAGGTACCTTGAAGTCTTTACCTCATGTAAACTTATTTGGAAATTGGGTCTTTGAAGATGTAAAGATGAGGTCAGACTGGAGTAAGTGGGCTCCTAATCCACAATGACTGGTGCCTGTGTAGATGGCCATATGAAGTCACAGAGACACAGGAGAACACCCTGAGAACAGGGCTGAGGTCAGGTAATGCATCTACAGGTAAAGAATGCCACAGATTGCTGACTACTACCGGTAGCCAGAGGAAATGCATGGGAAACTGTCTTCTGCAAAGTCTCCTGGGGGAACCTGCCTTCAGACAACTATTAAGGAAGTCCTGGGAGATTGCATGTTGCTCATTAGAAGTGATTTGTTGGGACCCATGAGTGTAGATATACTTGTGGTGCAACCATGCCAAAAGAGTTGTTTGTTGAGAAGGAAGTTTGGTAAATGTCAGTGTCTAGTTCACTGGAGAATAAGCTCATTTTTTTCATTCATTCTTTCATCAAACTTTCCTGAATGCATTTTATATTTCAGAATATAGAGATGTTTGGAGAATGATCAGAGTGGTCTTCTGCAGGTGGGAGAGAGCACTGGGCAGCAGGTATGGATTTCAGGAAAAAGGAGAGTCTAATGGTTACAAAGAGAGACCCTGCCAGGCATGGTGGCATATGCCAATAATCCCAGTTAGTTAGGAGGCTGAGGCAGGGAGATCACAGTTTCAAGGTCAGCTTGGGCAATTTAGGGAGACACTATCTCAAAATAAAACGTGCTAGGGAAGAATGATAGTATATTTAACTTTTGTAACTTATTTTTCATGTCTAAACTACTTTGTAGACTTATCCATACCACAGTTCAGCACACTGTCCAGTCAAAGCACATACTTGGTGGAACAGGTGGTAGAACACAGCCTCAAGATCACAGCTCTGAAAGTCAAAGCTTGGGGTCACCTCCTGGCTCCTCCACATACTGGCTGTATGACCCCTGGAAAAATTATATCATTTGCCTCAGTCTTCTCATTTGTGAGATGGGAATAACAGCACTTAGCTTTTTAGGGTAGTTTTGATGTGAAAAGAATGTCCCCAGAGTGCCAACTATAGGTCTTCCTTTATATCCAGTGAGCCACATATCAGTTATTGAGGAGTGTTTGCTATTATTTGAAGAAATCAGTTTGTTTCCCCTACAGGAAGGCAAATTCATTGTGGAGGGCTGTGACTTTAAAATGGTGACATAAGGAGCCCCAGAATCACTTAAAGAAATCTCAAGAGCTAGCGAGTGGAGAGGGAACCTGAGAGCGAGGAGGAGGCCCCCTGAGGGGCGTGGGTACACCCCCACCAGTGGTTGCAATGTGGTCTGCACTGTCAATGTGGCTGGGACTAAGGAGTTTAGTGATTTTTACAGAAAATGTATGGTGAGGATGGTTGATGGGAACATTTTATGGAAGCCCTCTCAGTTACTGGTGAGGAGAGAGAGAGAGAGAGAGAGGGAGGGAGGGAGGGAGGAGCTTTATATCAAGGTCCTAGTGGCAGTGGGGTCTCACTGTGCAGGAATGGTCATCATTAAGCTATGAGACAAAGCTTGCCTGCACAGCCTGCCCCCCACCCCAGGAGCCTCCTGATGGTAGTGGGGAAACTTCACTTCAGGCGCAGCTACCAAAGTTGGTGCCACATGAAATCATATGCTACACCTGCCGAGGATGATGGAGGAGGAACAGGATGGGTCAGCTGTGTGCCATGTGCTCAGAAGACTTGTCATCAGGGCCCTAAAGCATCTGGGTCTGGGCTCTCAGAACAGCAAGGTGACATCACCCCAAAAGCAGTATCCAACAATTCCTCCTACACCCTCCAGATTCTGCTCAGCTATGGGCTCCTGGAAACTACAATAAGGTGAGAGAGCAGGCACTGATGGCATCACCTACCTCTTCTTCCTCACTCTGCCTTTGGAATGGAAGAGCAAAAGGAATGAGTTAACCAAAGGTTAAGTGAGTTTAACAGCAGCCAAACTGAAGCCTTTCTACATTTCCTATGGGCTCACAGCTAAGAAGAATTTGCCTTGAGTCTCAGAGGAGACTTTGAACTTGGACTCTTTAGCAATGCTGTACTGGAACTGTTATGATTTGGGTGACTCTTAGAGCTGCACTAAGTGTATTTTGCAAGATAGACATGAGACTTTTGTGTGCAGGGGCCAGAATGCTATGCTTTAGATCTACAATGTTCCACAAAAAAACTTACATGTTTGGAAGGTTATTGGAGCATAGAGGATTCTCCCATTAATGAGATCAGTAGCTGAATATGCTGTCAAGGTTAGGACCTTGCTGGAGATGTGGGAGATGTGTCACTGGGATGTGACCTGGAAGGCTGTGCTCCCGACCCTTGACCCTGGCTCTATCCCCGGCCTGGTTGCCATGGAGTGAGCATCATTCCTTCACTGTGCTATTCCTCTATGCCATTCTGCCCTGGAGCCAACCGACCATGGATTGCATTCTTTGAAAACCTGAGGCAAAATAATCCTCTCCTCCATTAAATTGCAGATTTTAGGTATTGTGTCCTAGAAATATGAGAGTAACTGGTATACAAATCAGTGGAGAGAGTAGAAGACAAGGAAACAAATCTAAGCACCCTCAGCCATTTGGTGTTTGCCAACAGGTCAAAAACATGCTACAGAAAAGATAGTCTCTTTACTAAATGATGCTGGGAAAACTGGAGACCCACTTGTAGACAATTGAAACTAGATCTCCATCCTTTATCCTGTACTAAAGTCAAATGAAAAGCAGTCAAAGATGTATGCAAAATCAGAAATATTAAATCTGCTGCAATACAACAGAAAGGAAACCCTTGAAACCAGAGGCACAGGCACAGACTTCTTGAACAGGATTCCAAAAGCACAGGCAATAATATTAAACATTACAGTGAAAAGCTTCTGTGTGGTGAGTGAAACAACACAGTAAAAAGAGAACTCACCAAACAGGAAAGTTTTTTTTGCCAGCTACTCTTCTGATAGATTAATATCCAGGATATACAAACATCAAGTTGATGTATTTATAAAACAGTGCTCCTGCCCAAAAAGCAGGCATATGAACTGACTAGACACTTCTCAAAAGAAAAAGTTCAAATGGCCCAAAATTATGTGAAAAAAATGTTCAACAACTCTAGCAAGCAGACAGAAAAGTAAAATTATGTTAGATTCTATCTAACCCCAGTCAGAATGGCTATTATCAAGAATACAAAAACAAAATAAAACAAAACAAAAAACAGTGACTGTTGGCTAGTTTGTAGGGGGAAAAACACTGCTCCATTGTTAGTTAGTGGGAATGTAAACTAATTCAACAACTATGGGAATCAATATGGAGATCCTTCAAAAGACAAAATACAGAAACACAATTTGACCCAGCTATACCACCACTGGGCATATTCCTAGAAGAAATAAGAACTGTATACTATATTGATATATGGTACCCTTGTTTATAGCTGGACAACCCCCAATACCTAAGCTGAGGAAATAGCTTAGATATTTCAAGATGAACAAATGAAGCAAATGTGGCATATATACACAGTGGAATATTATTACTCAGACAAAGAAGAATAAAATTATATGGTTTTTGGGAAAATGGGTGGAACTAGAAGCCATCGTGTTAAATAAAGTTAACCAGACTCAAAGAGTTAAACATCCTATGCTTTCTCTGTTATGAGAACCTAAAAATGCCTATATAAATAAAATAAAATAGAAGGAAAGGACAGGAAACTAGAAGGTAGACTCTTGGAAAGGGGGAAAGGGATAAGTGGAAGGGAAGAGTACAGGGAGAGGCAGGTAATGGGACTGAAAATGACTAAGATATTTAATTGAAAGTATTGCATCCCAACATCATGTAATATTGACTGACATGCACTAGTAATATACAGTAAGGTTTCTCAAAAAGAGAAAAAGAAAACTCAGGATGTGACAAGGAAGATGAGGCAAATGGCATGGGACACTGAACGCCTGGCTCCTCCTCAACCGGCCCAGCTGGTCCAGTTATGCACACTGTTTCCTGGGAGTCAGTTTTGCATTCCTTCTGAGGAGATACTTGCTTATTAAAAAGTTTGAAAACTACCTAACCACAGTAAAACAAAAAGCTTGGTTTTGTGCATCATGCCCTGGGTATTAAAAGGGAAAGAGAAGAAATCAGTGTTACTTTCCTAATCAGAAAAAGTCATTGATAAAAAAGGAGACAAAATTTTATTAATTACTCTTGGATATATCAATGGTAAACCACTATGGGTGTTGCTGTTATTTAATTAAATAAGAAATCATGCTAAGTAATCTTCTATAGTCTCCTAAATGCCTCCAGGTGATGCTTCTTACCTGCAGGACACTTGAACTGGCTTCCACCTTCATTTGTGTCTCTTCAAATTATGTTAAACCCTAAACCCTAATATGAACTCTATTTGGAGACAGAGTTTTTAGGAGATCAACCTCACTTAACCTTAGTTAACTCCTAAAAACTCTGTCTCCAAAACAAGTTCATATTAGGGTTTAGGTCTTTGTAAATAGGGAAGGGTGAAGAGGGAGTGAAGGGAGGGCAGGGATATGGGGGAAAAATAAGAACCAAGATACATCATGTAAAGGTACAAGATCCCAATGAAGAATGTAACTGTATTGTGTACCTAAAATGTAACAATAAACTTTACGGAGGAAAAAAAGAAAAGGAAAGAAAGAGACATCCGAGTCCCTCTTTCTACCATGTGGGGACACAGTACAGTGATCTTCTGCTGGCCAGGAAGAGGACTGTCTCCGGGAATTGGGTCCTGCTGGAACCTTGATCTTGGACTTTCCAGCCTTTACCTGTGAGAATATAAAAGTTCAGCTGAGGCTTACAGCGGGTGCTATTTTGTCTGCAGCTCAAGGGTAGGGGCGCGTCCTAGTGGTTTATTTCCGCTGCAGTGTGTTCTGAGTAGATAAGCACACATTCTGTCTGACTTCCGTGCTTTCCCGATTATTTTACGTGTTTTGCATAAGGCCCCTGCACGTAATTACCTGATAATTTACCTTCACCTAACCCCACCCGTGAGATGGCAATCTGAGGGCAGGAAACGTGTGTGCTATTCATTTAATTTTCCCAAGGTGCCAATAAATGCTTATTAAATGATTGAATCCACCTTCTTCTTCTTCCATAAACAAAAAGATCTTTATTTTCAAAGCGACTTTGTCTGATTTGACATCTTTGCTCTTGCCCTAGCTGTGGCTTTCTTGCCGTGATTCTTGAGGAGGGCTGGCCCTGGCTGGAGGGTCTTGCCCCACACAGAGTGTGACTTCTGGAGCTGGGGAGGCAGGATGTCTGCGAGAAGGAGAATCAAACGCTGGTCTTGTGTGTACAAGCACGTGTGTACACGCACACAGTGTCCTTGACTTTTGTTCAGCAGTGAAAGAACCAGACACATCGGTGGGTGAGTGGAATAATAGAGCATACGGATTCTAGAGCAAGAAGGTCTGAATTTAAGTCCCAGCTCCATCATTTACAGATCTCATCTTCAGCGAGTTGGTTGTGCTGATGAAGACTTGGTTGTCTCATCTGCAAAATGGGCACAATTATTAGCTACTAGGAAGAATGTGTGGCGTTTTCTTGGAATATCTGAATTGGTGTAGCCAGGCCTTCCTCCCAGGAGACTCCCAAGGAAGACACACGAAGGACAAGAGAGAAAAATGAACACCCTGTTGTTTTTAGCTGTTCCAAGGCCTGAACAGTGTGAACTAGGCTCGAGCCTATAAAGCCCATTTTTCCCCTAAACAGCTTCAAATCCAAAACAAATACAATGCATTGGGAGGACGCACCTGGAGAGAGTCTGTGGAGAGAAGGAGCTTCCCTGTGCACTGAAGGACGAGCTCACGTGAACTATGGAGCTGCATCCCCAGCCCTCCTTTAGGTTTGATTTTGAGACAGGCTTGCCAAGTTTCTGGGTTTTTCAGGATGGGCTCAAACCTGTGATCCTCCCTGCCTCAGCCTCCCAGGTGCTGGAGAATGAGCCACACAAAGACAGTTGAGAGAAAGAGTAAGGTACCAGGGCTGCTTCCCTCGTGATATAGGGAAATAAATGTAACTCCCAATCTGCTAGGTGTCAGATTTTCCCAGTACATGTTCCCCAAAATCCAAGAATGAATTCTTTATTAAAAAATTTTATTGGGCTGGGGATTTAGCTCAGTGGTTCTGCTACCTGCCTCATAAGCACAAGGTCCTGAGTTCGATCCCTGGTAGTTCCCCCAAAATTTATTGGTATAGTTTAGATATACATAATGATCACATTCATCATTAGGAATCTGTACCTGTACATGCTATATCTTGCTTCTTTTTTTCCCTCTTCACCTCCCCTCCCTTCAACCCCTCTTTGCCTCCTTATTTACAAAAGCTTCATTTCCATTTTTTCTTCTGTTCTTTTTTTCTTATCTCTTCTCCCCCGCCATCTTCCCCTTCTCATTTGAATATTTTCTTCCCATTTCACAACATCTATTATGCATTTTGGTCCTTGTTTATACTTCTGGTTCTCACACCAGAGAAACACTGCAGTAATTAAATGTGTGTCCAATTTATGTCACTTAAGAGTATGGTCTCAAGGTGCATCCATCTAGCTAGAAGTGAATTCTAAGGAACAACGAAGGTTAAGAGTAGGAAATATTTAATGAGAGTGGTAGCTCCTGAGAGAAAGGAGGGGATCCGAAAGTGGGTGCCAAGGAGCTCACTTCTCAATGGAAATTTTATAGAGCAAAATCACAAGGTGGGTACAACATGGGTCAAAATGATGATCATCCAATAGCATTACAAGTCTAGCTGCCTAGGAAATATTGATCCAATAGGGAAACAGGACACGTAATAAGTGTGCATGGAAAGAACAATACCTTTTTTAGGAAGGCATGGATCAGCAGAACATGGTCACCCACCTGCGTGACTGATGTCTAGTCAGCCTTTATCGGACAAGGTGATATCAATTATAGTGTCATTTTTAATTTATTGCTTATCCCTTGGGGAGGCATGCAGGCCTGGTCATACCATCTCCATTTTGAGGCCTGGCCTTCAACAGATGCCCCTCCAGCCACACTTCTAATGCATTCTTGTGTTCTGCACTGATCCCCTCGAGGGCCCAGCCTGTCTGACTGCCTAGAATATTCTAGCTAACTTAGCTGTCTGTAATACTTGCAGAAGGGAAGAGGAGTTTCCAGAGCAAGTGGCTGGGCCTGACTTTGGGTCTTCTATCCACTTATGCACCCCAGGAGAAGGGTGACCACAAAATATATCTACACTGGGTACATACCTTTAAAAATGGTCCTTGTCATCTTGAGAAGTTTTAGCTCTACAGAAAAATTGGGCAGGAAGTACAAGAGCTCCCCTACTTCCTTCACCCTCACCTCATGTTTCTTTTATTGTTATTATCTTGCATTAGTCTGGCCCACTTGTTGTAATGAACAAGGCAATATTGATCCATTGTTATTTACTAAAGTCCATGGTTTATATTAGTTGGTGATGCTCATTTTATGGGTTTTGGCAAATATGCAGTGACATATATCTACCTCATATTTCTGTGTTCCCCCATTCATTCATCCCTAGCACCCCCAACCCTGGACAATGCAGTGTCCTGGCCACTGGCACACACTACATTTTCTGTGTCCCAGATCTGACCATTCCTTGCTAAGCCTCCTGGGTGGGAGTAAACACTAAGGTCAGGGAAGAGGACCCTACTCCAGACATCCATGGCTTTGCCTTCCTTGGGATGACAGCAGGGATGAGAATGTCTATCCCATGGAGTTGTTGTATGGATTCGATATATGAAAAATAAATTCTGCTTCTGCAAATGTTAACTGTCATTGGCGTCTCTAATTTTACTTTGTTTAACTCCAGGGGAGCTACGCTAGTATTTATTTTAATGCATAAAAACATTTGGGAGGCAAATCTGGGGAGTGCAGACTAATGCTTAATATTGAGTTTTTTTTTTTTTTTTTTTTTTTTTTTTTGTTTTGGGGTTTG
>NW_022900917.1:73160583-73168827 GCF_012274545.1 Fukomys damarensis
TTTTTTTTTTTTTTTTTTTTTGTGGCACTAGGGATTGGATTTAGGGCCTTCATGCTGAGCTGCATCCCCAGAGCTTTTAAATTTTGAGACAAGGTCTCCCCGAGTCACTATGTTGTTAAATAAAACTTGCGCTCCTCCTGCCTCAATCTCCCAGAGTGCTGGAGAAGGAGCTTTTCAGAGACAGTTAGCAGCTGTCCTAGTGACTTAATGTGCCACCCACAGGGCCATTCCTCTCCTTTCCTCTCACCAGTGCTCCTTGATCTGCACGGCTTCTTTTGTTCCTCACTGGATAAATTCCAAATCTGTCTGCAGTGGTCATCCTGTCAGTTGAGTATCTCCCACTGTCTCCCTGACAGTTCTCAGATGTCCTGCCTCCCTATCAGATTCTGAAGGGCCAAACCTAGGACCTCTGAGAAAGCAGAGAAATTAGTCTCCCAGCATGGTCGATAGAAATGTAAAGTAGCATAATGGAAAACAGTATAGCAGTTCCTCAAAAAACTGAAGCTAAAGTTACCATATGATCCAACAGTTCAACTCTAGGTATCTAAAAATATCAAAAGCAAGGATTCAGACATATCTGTAGAACCATGTTCATAGCAGCTCTAAGGTAGAAACAACAGAAGCAAGTGTCCTTGATGAGTGGGTTAGGTAAACAGAATTCAGAGCATTCTTACAATAGAATAGCATTCAGCCTTAAAAGGAAGGAAATTCAAACACAGGTTTGGACAGGGATGGATCTTCAAGCTGAATGAAATAAGTCAGACAGAGAAGAACAAATAGAGTATAATTCTACTTATGTGAGCAATCTAAAGCAGTTAAATTTATAGGGACAGAGAGAGGAATGGTGATTGCCAGGGGCTTGGTCGAGAGGGAGATGGAGAGATGTTTATATGAGTATAAAGTTTCAGGATTTTAAAAAAAATACACTGGGCAGAATTTCAGCTTTGAAAGATGAAGAAAGTTTTGGAAACTGGTTGATCAAGGAGAATATACTTGACATTACTGAATTTTACACTTAAAATACTTAATATGCTGAATTTTATGTTATGTGCAATTTATGACAATTAAAAATAATTCTAGGTCTTTGTCCCATCTCCACTGGCAGTGTTTTGGCTAATAGAGAGTCCTGGTACTCCTTGGTTGAGTTTGAGTCCCAGGTCCTTGGGACCTTGCTTGGATAAATTTCATGACTGGGCTCTCAGTTTCCTAGTCTGTGAAGTACAAATAACAGTAGCTACTTCACAAAATCACTATGAGTATTAGATGAGTTCATCCACGTAGAGAACTTAGGGGACTCATTGGTATTTTGCTTGTACAATTTAATGCTTGGTATTTTTATGTGATCCCCCCCCCACTTTCCCAGAAGCACATTTCCTCTCTTCGCCATCTAGCTCAGATGGTGTCTATGTTATGCAAGACCCATGTCAAATGTCACCTCCTTCCTAAAACCTTTTTGACTTTGACAGCCCATAGGAATTGACCACTTTTCCAAAGAACCATCATATTTGTATATGGAGGCATTCACTGATCAAGTATTGCTTAGTATTGTAAATTAGTAATAGATATATTTATGACTGGTGTTACTGTGTTTATATGATCAAAGTGCTTTTGAAAGCCATTGAAAAGCAGTGTGAAATAGTTAAAGTGAAATCTAGCAGAATGTGGAACTAGGAAAAAGGACTATGTTACTGGTATTACATGTAGTGTGGGCTGGGTTTCCCCGAAAGCAGATGTGAGACCAGGATTTGACTGCAGGCAGTTTATTTGGAAAGTAATTTCAGGGAACAGGACCCAGTGAGTGGGTAGAATGAGAGAAGGAAGAAAAAACAATAGAAATGTATAAGTAGCAATAAAAAATTATAGTAAATGTTTAAATTTTGAAAATTATTATAGTAAGGGCTGGGGATTTAGCTCAGTGGCTCTGCCACCTGCCTTGCAAGCAAGCACAAGATCCTGAGTTCAATCCCTGGTACCAACAAAACAAAACAAAACAAAAATTATTACAGTAGAAGACACTATGCTGGACCAGGGATTTAGCACAGTGGCACCATGCTTGGCTTGCAAACACAAAGTCCTGGGTTCAATTCTTGGTACTGAAAAAACAAACAAACAAACCCCCAACCCCCACCCCAAAACCAAACCAAACCAAACTAAACATACATTGCTATTAATCTCCCTTAAAATATTTCCTCTCACTTCAAACACACTTATTCCATTGTTCTCACCACTTTCTAAAGCAGTTCTGAAAGTCCTCTCATGAGTGTCTTTATGAGGTGTGATAAAAAGTACTGTGAATGCTTCTCTTCAGTGCCATCCAACAGAAAAGTGGGCCGATAGAAACATTACTGTGTGGCCAGAGGCCCACTGGAGCATCAGCAGCATGTGGGTACAGGCTCCAGCCAGATGTCCACTGGAGCAGCACAGTGTGGGGATCCAGATCTCATTAGCAGAGTGCAGAGAGGCCATTGTTCTGAGCTCAGGAAGATGGTGCAGTGGTGAGCAGCACAGAAGCCCACCAGGAGAGTGAAGCAAGTCACTCCAATAAAGATTGCAGTGGCTGGTGAGTTGTTGGGGTCAAAATCTCCTACCAGAATCTGGGCTCACTTTGAAGGAAGGGCAGCTTGAGCCTGCAGTAGAACCATGCAGAGTTCAAACCCAAAGGAGGTCAGGGAGCTCAATTTCAGCCTTATTGCCTGAACTTCAATGGACTATGGCTGGATCTCTGAGATCAGTCAACACAGGTAAGCTGCCCATGTTGCCCACTGGTGACAATAGAGACACACCTTGAAGGCAACATTTTTTCTTCTTTTCTTTCCTCCTTAATTTCTCACTTTTCTTGTTCCTGTTTTTTGTCCTCTTTTGTTTTTTCTTGATTGTTCTTATTTTTATAGAATCACGAATAGTTTCTAATTTTCCTGCTGCTATTAGTTTGTTCTGTCCTTGTTTTTGTTCCTTCCTTTTTTCTTTTCCTCCTGTCTTCACCAGTTTCCCAAAGTTTGCGTGATCTTCCTGTGTCCTATAGCTTTATTTTGAACCTTTCCTTCTTCTCCTATTTCTCCACCTCCCCAACTTCTTCTAAATCTTCTCCCCAGAGGGCAAATCCACTATATTGAAGGGCTTATTTACTGCAAACATATTTCTGCTTGGTTCTAGATTTTGATATATAACCACAAGTCTAGTTCACATGGTCAAAGGTGAAAGATTAATAGTTACCATAGTTTGTCATTTTCTAGGATGTGTTTGATGCTATTGTTGATGCTGAATGTATGACTTTGATCAAAGTGATGTGATTGTTTTAGTCAGTTGTTCTTCCTGGTATACCAAGACTGAAATTGCCAAAGAGCCATTACAGACTCAAAACCCAAAGCCCAACTATACCTGAAAGACAATCTGAGAAGTAGCCATTCCTTAAGGGTTCTAAATACTAGCAATAAAGTTACTCCCAATAAGCAATATACAAGCATCAACCCAGGAATTAAACCAAAGACATCAACAAGAACCAAAAAATAGGAATGTGAAGACACTTAAACAAGAGGCAAACCCAGACTTTCAGTTCACCAAAGGCAAACCAGGGGGCAATGAGATAGAACCAATCTAAGTCAACCACCTGGACTCCCTGAACTGGTAGCAAAGTAAATATCAAAACAGATGAAAGAGGCTCTAAAAAAATAAAATCAGAAATAATTTCTCAGGTAGCAGAGATGGTGGCCATAATGAAAGAAATGATTAATAACTCTAGAGTAGACACAGAGTAAAAAGGAGGATAAAGAGGAGGAGAAGAAAAAGAAGAAGAAGAGATGAGGGAAATGATAGAAACCATGAATACCCAGCATAGTAAAGAATTGGAAAACATAAAACATATCCAAGAAATTAAAAATTTCATTGCAAGTTTCTGCAGCAGAATAAGTGAACATGAAGACAGAATTTCAGATGTAGAAGACAGGATTGTTGTTAGTGAACATGCAAAGAAAGACTTCTTTAAAATAGCAAGGAACCCTGAGAAATCAATCCAATAGTTACTAGATGATACAAACAAGAAAAATTTAAGATTGACTGGAGTCAATGAAGAGATAGGAGATAGCATAAAAGACATACATAAACTTTTCATGGAAGTAGTCACAGAAAACTTCCCAAACAGGGAAAAAGAATTTGACATAAAGATAAGTGAGGCATATAGAACTCTAACTAGCCATGATAAAAAAAAAAATCTACACCTAGGCATGTAATAGTTAAGATTCCAGAAATCCAACACAAGAGCAAAGTATTAAAAGCAGTTAGAGAAAAGGAACAAATCACATACAAAGGAAAGCCCATCAGAATCACAGCAGACTTCTCAACACAAACCCTCAAGTCAAGGAGAGCCTGGAGTGAAGTATTTCAAGCTCTAAAAGAAAATAGCCTTCAACCCAGATTGATGTACCCTACAAAACTATCTTTCAAAATTGCTGGAGAAATAAGATACTTTCATGACAAAGAACACCTGAGGAACTTCATGAATACTAAACCAGCACTTCAAAAAGTTCTAAACAATATGTTAGGAAAAGACAACTAGACTCACAACTCCATGAAGCCCAACAAAATGAATCCATCAAGAAGGGTAAGAAATTAAATAGAAAGGTGGGGGGGGGATCCAACATCAGGAAAAGAACATCACAAGGATAATTCAGTACATATCAGTTATGATCACCAATGTTAATGGTCTCAATTCAGCAATCAAAAGAAATAGAGAGGTAGGATGGATCAAGAAGCAAGATCCAACAATATGCTGCATTCAAGAAACACAATTCAAAAATAAATTCATAGACTGAAAGTCAAAGGATGGAAAATAATGCTACATGTGACAGGAACACAAAAGAAAGCAGGGGTAGATATCCTATTTGCAGACAAAGTGGATTTCAAAGCAACACTAATTAAGAGGGACAAAGAAGGTCACTACATATTTGTAAAGGGAAAAATCCAAGAGGAAGAAATGACAATCATAAATATATATGTACCAAATACAAATGCACCCAACTGTATAAAACAAATATTAATGGACATGAAAAATCAAATAAGCAATAATTCAGTTGTAGGGGGGGACCTCAGTACTCCACTGTCACAAATAGACAGGTCAACTCAACAAAAAATCAACAATGAAATACTAGAACTGAACCAAACTCTTGAACAAATGGACTTGATAGATGTGTACAGAATGTTCCACCCCACAAAACCAGAATATACATTCTTCTCAGCTTCACACAGGTCATTCTCCAAAGTAGACCATGGAACATGCTCAAGTAAATGCAAAGGAATTGCATCTACAATTGCAAAGTAGCTCAAGGAAAATGCTTAAGTAAATTCAAAGGAATTGAAGTTATCCCCTGTATATTATCAGGTCTTAATGCAATGAAATTGGACATCAATGGCAAAAACCCACAAGAATTTCATAAATATATGGAAATTGATTAACACTCTCCCGAAAACTTTACTGTGTATCCTCTACCACCTTATTCACAGGACCTGGTACAGTGTAACTTGGCTCTACCCAAAGTCAAAATGACTATGACAGGTGAATGTTTTGAATCAATTCAGGATATCAAAACAGCCACAATGACACAATGAAAAACACAAAAAGAGACTTCCAGAATTGCTTTAGAAAGTAGCAAGAATAATGGGATAAGTATGTTTGAAGCAAGGGGCAGTATTCTGAGGGGGGATTCATGGCTATGTGCCTATTAGTATAATTTAAAAAAATGGAAACACTATATTTTCAGATCATACCTGGTATGTTATAGATATCACTGTGATGGACAAGTGGGGCTCTAAGAGTCCAGGATCTTCCCATGACCATCGAGAAAGCCTCTAAGAATCATCTGCCTGAGAATTTACCACCAGAAGTAGTGACATGAATCCTTGACTTCTGTCTTCTCCACTTGAGGTTGCACCTGGGGATGTTAACTCAAAGGCCTTTCTAGGCTGACGGGTGTCCTTGAGCAGCAGGCCCGTCCTGTTGGTTGATGTCTGATGGCCCCAAAGAAGCTCCAGGGAAAAATCTTTTGAGCAAGGTGCATTAGCAGAACTGCCATGGAACCAAAAAGGGCCCCCAGTCATTCCAAATTCATAATTTACTGGACTAGTTAGAAAAATGCTGCTTCTTTTCTGATACTTTTAGCCACACTCCCTTTGGACAGGGAGTTGAAAATTTTTAATTGGAGAGGCTCAGATCAGATGTCTCCCAAAATCCAAGGACTGAAATTTGGAAAGTGATTCCCCAATAGGTGGCCAGCAGGTAAAACCATGTGAGTTATACCTAGAGTTTCCATTTTAAAAGTGAGTAGGTAAAAAACAATGGAATTATAATGACTATTAAGTAAAAAGCAATTGTACCAAAACTGCATCTGATTTGTTATCATTTTTGTTATATAGTTATGGCTTGATTTCTTTTTCTTTTCACTGTATAATCGTTCCTCCATGAGTAACATGAGTCAAATAAGATGATTAAGTAAATGGCAGGTGTAGGTCTTAGTGCTTCTTCTGAGTGTGATGGAAGCATCTTGCTTCTTCACAGTTTGTCCTTACTCTGCAATATTATCAATATTTTGACAACGCCAGATTTTAAAAATTTACCACCAGTCATGCAGTCCATCTCCCTGACTCTGGGGTTCACCTCTGTGCCCAAGATTTGGTCTCTGTTTTGCCATGTGCAGACCTTCATCTATGAGGAAAAGGCTGTTTGTTTCTTGCAAATCCAAAGTGAGGACTCTCTCTTCTTCCAAACTCAGTCACTTCTTAGAAGCCTTAGCACATCTTCATATGTGTCTCATTGGCCACTAGACCACATGCCCATCTCTGAATCAGTGGTGGAGGACAGGGAATGGGAGGCCTCTAGGACTAATTTCCTCATCTGTAGAATGGGGCAGTAATTCTATTTGTGATAGATTCACAGATTTTGAGGCACAGAATGCATGCAACACATACACACAATAAATGAACATCTATTTTGCCTAACATAGAGAGTGTGCTCAATAGATGGCCCCTCTTATTATCACCACGATGAGGAGCAACAAGCAGGAGTGTGGAGGAGAAGACTGTGGAGTCCTGCAGGATAGAGCAGTACAATCAGCCTTGGTGATTCTCCTAGTGAATGTGGTTCCCTCCCTTCATCCTGCCACCAGGGGACTGGCCAGTTATTGCTTATCTCCATGTGGTGAACCTCTGAGCTCTGAGGTTGAACCTGCAGCCTGGCTAGGTAATTACCCACTGGGTGATATAGAACAATCAGCAAACAGTCTCCACTCTCTTCTCTTACAGCATCCTTGACTATCAGAATGCACCAGGACCCTCTGGGACTGGCCCATTTCAAGTTCATGCGATGTTGGTTGGGTTACTCAGCCAGTCAGAGCTGCTGGTTCAGATTTTAACCCATGCCTGGACCCTTCCTGCTGACATGCAGCTAAAGGAAGGAAGCTCTTGCTTCCTCAAGGAAAACCACACCATAGTAGGGGCCCTTTGCTTTCCTTGCATGTCCTCTGACCTCTGCTCTCCTCTTGAAGATTAGAAGTGAGGGCTGTGTGATTTTTCTGCAAGCCATGCTAATTGCCTGTTTTCTTTTTTTTTTTTTTTCGGTGTCTTAAAGGATATCTAACTTGTCATTCAGATGCAGGTTTCAGACATTGCTAGTTTCCAAAGGAGGGAAAAAACAAGCCTCAGTGTTGTCCATGGCTAATTGCTTTCAGGCTTCCTGGCTGAAGTATTTGCACTCCTTGCAGTCCTAACCCTGCTGTTTGGAAGCAGGCTGCAGCAGGAACTGGCTCCTGGAGGGGATCTCACAGGAATGTTGTCAAAGGAGGACAAGAATGAGAAGGTGAATCAAGGAGGAAAGAGAAAGATAAAAGGAAAAGCTAACTAGGTGCCCAAGAATGGGGTCATCCAGTCTCCCTCATACTATGTGTTCCCTCTTTTTTTGAAAATGAAGGGATTGCTCAAGTGCCTTCAGCTAGAAAGGAGGGTGACACACCTTGCTTGGCTCTGCCCATCCTCAGAAGATGTGTGTGAACTCTAGTCCTGTGTCATACCTCATGGAAAAAGGGTTCTGCAGTCAAACAATGTGAAAGAAGACCCAGAAGTGACATTAGGGAGTTAAAGATACAAAAGGATCCCGCAGGAAAGGCATCTATTTGACTCATTGAGCAATTATAAAACTAAACAGTCCCTTCTCATTCTGATTTCTTCCTTTTTTTTTTTTTTTTTTTTTTTTTTAAAAAA
>NW_022900917.1:73168877-73256976 GCF_012274545.1 Fukomys damarensis
TTTTTTTTTTTTTTTTTTTTTTTTTACAAATACATCCTTCCCTTGTTACCTTCCTCTCTCCGGCCCTCCCTTCATTTCTCCCTACTAAAAGTACAAATTCACATTTATGCAGCCAATTACACTTAACATCAGTGAGTTCAATCTAGTCTTTTTCTTTCCTCATTTGGCAGGCACTCTCTTCTCTGACAACACGTAAACCGAGTTTTACTAGTTTAATACTAGAACACACATGGTATCATTTTGGAATTGCTAATCTATGTGCCTGTGAAAAACAGACTCACTACTTGAAATTCAATATTTGTTTATCCTTCTCTTTGTCATGAGCCTGAAGGTATTTAGCCAAAATACTGTGCTGAAGATTTACATGAGTTCTTTTCATTGTTCTTCTTTGTTTGATTATGTTTGAAATACAGTTAGATCATATGTTTCTACATATATTCCATTTTTTCCCTTCCAGTGGCTGTGTTAATTTTTTTTCCCCTGAGTACTTGAAACACAATATGTTCTGAAAGTCAAAAGGATACCAAAGGTGCTTACAGAGACATGCCATTCTTTTATCTCTTCTCCCCCATGTGCATCCAAATATCCTTTCCATCCCATTCCCATGATCCCTATATGTAACTAATGTCACTAGTTTCTGATTTGTCCTTCTGGTGATACTTTTTGTTTTCCAAACATGAGTGTGAGTGTGTATATTAAAATCTCTCTATATGAGTCAGGGTTCTCCAGAGAAATTGAGCCAATAGATCTATTGACAGATTTGTGAGAGAAGTTTAGGGTCCTTGGCTCACATGATTCTGGAGACAGAACAGTCCAATGATGGACTGTCTGCGGGCTCTGGAGAACCAGAGAGTTGGGTAGTGTAGCACAGCACAAGGCTGAAAGTCTCAGAATGAGGAAGCAAACGGTGTAACTCTTAGTCTGAGGCCAAAAGCTTTGGAGATCAGGGGGCTGTTGGCTCTCCAAAGACCCTTGAGTTCAGAAGTTCAAGGTTAGGAGAAGATATACCCAGCTTCAGGGACTTCTGCTCTTTTGTTTTATCAGAGTCCTCAGCTAATTGGATGGGTGATGCCCACTCACAATGTTGAAGGTGGATCTACCTACTCAGTCCACTGGATCAAATGCTAATCTCTTTTGCAAACACTCTCATAGTTATCCCCAAACAACTATCTACTAGCTGAGGACACCTTAATAATGTAGTCAACTTGACGCCTAAAATTGACTATCATACCTTCTTATGCAAAAGATAGTATACTAGAGATAATATTTTGTACTTTATTTTTTCTACCTAATTATATTTTCTAGAAATCCCTCATTTATTTTTTATAGCTATGGAGCAATTCATTGTACAGACATACTATAGTTTTGGCCACACTTCTACATATGCACATTTAGGGTTTTTTATGTCCCATTTAGCAATTACAGAAGATGCTAAATGAATACACTTGCCTATATGCATTTTCATAACTTTGGAGTTATATCCTCAGAGAAATTCTTAGAATGAGAATTCTAAATCTTAGTTACTTTCTCATTGTTGAGACAAAACAACTGAGACACACAAGTTAAGGAGGAAAGGTTTGTTTTAGCTCACAATTTATAGAGGTTTCATTAATAGTCAGCTGGTTCCAAGGCAAGGTGGCATGGCAGAGGAGAAACAGTTCATGGCCTGTTAGGCAGGAAGCAGTGAAGCAGCAGCAAAGAGCCTACTTTTCCTTTTTATTCCATCCAGGCTACAAGTCTTTTGGGTGGTGCTACCTGCACCCATGGTGCCTTCCCTTTATCCACACCAGAACTAAACCAATCAGGGATTCATTTAATTATCACACGCTTAATCCATATTCACACATCCTAATCCAGCATCACACACTCTTGATCCAGCCACCTCTCAAAAACCCCACCTATGCATGCATGAGGCTTTTGGGAGACATCTAAATAGGAGTTGTAACACTGGGTCAAAGATAAACACATATATGCTTTGTCAGATGTTCTCCAAATCTCCTGTAACAGAGCTGGGCTGGTTTGGATTCTCATTAGTAGTATATTGGAGTGTTTCTTCATGTCCTTGCTGAAAGTATATGTTATCATTATTTTTAACTTTACCAATCCAGTAGGTAGAACATTTCATCTCATTGTTGTTTTAATTTGCACTTTTTAAATCACAAGTGAAGTTGAACATCTTTTCATATGTTTGAGGGCCATTCTTTCTTTGTGAGCTGTTTATTCAAGTTTGTCCATTTTTCTAACAGACACTTCTCTTTCCTCCCCCATTTTTTAGAGTTTATATTAGGAAAATTAGCTCTTTATCTGAAATAAAGTTTAAAACATTTTCTCCCATTTTTTTAGTTCTGCTTTGATTTTGTTTATGGTGCTTTTATCAGGAGAAAGTTTAAGGAATTTTTACAATGGTGAAATTGACCATTCTTTCCTATTTTGCATTTGGATTTTGAGTTAAAATTGGAAAGAAAACCTGTATCTACTCTTGGGTTTCAAAAGAATACATTTATCTTTTCTCCTAGAACTTGTGTGACTATTTCTTACATTTAAATCTCTGGTTGACTTGGGGTTTATTTTTGTGTTTTGATGTGAGGTATGGATCTATTTTTATCTATTCCCTGATGGCTACTCAGCTGTCTTACCTCCATTTATTAAAAAGTCAAATTTTCCTGCTGACAGTCATTTTTAAACACACATACAGGACAATTAGTTTGACTAGATAAAATGCTCAGCCAGAGTTTCTGGCTGGAATCTACCACCCAAATTTACCTATCTTGTTGAAATGACTCTGACCTTGGGCTGGCCAGCTAAGTCATGCCACGCTGGATTTGTGAGGACAGATTTGTAGCTGGGTAAGGCCACACGGCCATCCTCAGCATCTGCATTCTGACCCTGGCCTTGTGATCGGATCCCAGGGTAGCTTTCCAATTCTTGCCTGTGGTTAATTCCACATGTTGAAACTTCATCAACTGCTCTTAGCCTGGAATTGCTGTGGTGTATTTTCCTCTGGTTTCTAAAAATGCAAAACATCCTTTAAAATTACTAGTTTCAGAGTTTGTTTTGCATTATTCTTGTTCTAAATCCAGATGACCCAGTGAAGTGGAAAAGAGATGAAGGGACCAAGAAAGAGAAGAATATTTCTTCTCTCACATCCCCACATCCCTCATCTCTCTGGACAATGTTAGACTGAAGAAGCCAGAGGCATCTTTATCTCTTAATGCAGTGGACACATAAAGAGTGCATAATGTATGCTAGTTCTGGGGCCAGCCTTGACAAGGAGCGTTCCTGGCCTCTTGGGTCACATGGTCTACTGGGTGAGGGCTCAGATAGAAATAGATAATAATAGCTCTTAGGGAGAGGTGTGGCATACCATGGAAAGAAAGCCTGGGGAAAGAAAATCGGTGACTTGAGGATTTGCAAGATGAAAGGGAGGGTTTGGAGAACACTTTCCAGATAGCCTTTACATTGATAGTAAAAATTGGCAGTCTATGTTTGGAAAGTATTTTCACGTCTGGTGTCTTATTTGACCTTCTGAGCAGCGCCATCTGGAGCTGTTACACATGTTGCATCCATTTTGCAGATGGAAAAACTGAGATATGAAAAAGGTGGTGTGTAAGGAGGGTAACTGAGGCCAGATCTCCTGTATGTCTGTACTTCTGTGGTAGTCTGCCCTCGCTGAGTATGTTCCGTTGCTCACTTCTGGGATGTGAAGGAAGATGCAGGCACACGCAGTCTGAATGCTGAGGGGGTGCCCTTTGCACTCCCTGCTTGTTTCTAGCAGGTTATGAAGGGATTAGAGATTTGCTTCCCACTCCTTACCCCACCCATTCCTTATCTTTACTTCTCTCTTCCTTCTCAGGGTCTCCTTCAAAAGCAGGATTGTAACAGTGATAATTCCAGTTCAGAAAGTTGACCATAAAAGAGGGAGAAAATGCATGTGACATAGGTTGGAAATTACAAAACACTGCCCCAGCAAGGATGGTTATTGTAATTTTCTCCCCTGACACAGCCTCACAAGGAGCAGACAACAATAGCCAATAATAGCTGCTACACTTTGATAAGTAGCTGTGTACTTGAGGCTCTGCCAGGCATTTATGTCCAGTATCTAATTTAGTCTTCCTAACATCCCAACAAGGAGGAATCCTCCTTTTCACTTTATACTTGAAAAAACTCAGAAAGGTGAAATCATGCAAGCACCAGCATGGTATTAACACCTGAGTCCAGAAATCCGACTTAGATGGGGAACAAGGAGAAAAGCCTTCCATTTCCTTCCACCCCATGCCTCGGCCTCCCATGAGCCTCTCTTCTGAGCTCCAGTGCTTCCTGACTACCTGTCTGTCCTACACATCCAGCCCCAGCTTAGTCCCTCTGCTGCCAGCAGAGATGGAGAATAGCCCTGGGGATCAGGTGAGGGGGTTAGGTCCCACCCAGCCCTGGAGAGAACCTCAGAGGCCTACCCAGCCAATGTCCTTATCAGGGCAGATGCACCTCAAACTGAACACTGCCAGCTCTGAGGACCAGACCAGGAGAAAAGTGGCAGAGGGAGTAGTGGTTTACTGTGTGTTCCTGGCTCAGGGTTGGGCATTACAATTCAGCAGCCTAGCAGGGGGCCTGCGGGCTCTTCTGAAGCTTCAGCTGGGGTCTGGAGGACGAACGTGCAAGTTCATGAATGTGGAAGTTGGTAGCTTCATGCCACTCAGGCTGTTAGACCGAGGCCCGGACTTTCTCAGAGCTGCTGGAATGGGGGCCGCAGGTCTTCATTGACCCTTGCAGGCCTCTTTATATTATGTGCTCACTACCTGGCATGAGTGATCAGAAAAAGATGAGATGGAAGCCTCTGTATTTATAATGGAATCTTGGAAATTAGATCTTGTAGCTTCTGTTGTATCTATTCCACTAGAAAGGTTTATAAAATCCAGCCCACCCGAATGCCTCAATAATGGAGGCCTGGATCATGGGGACTTTCTTGGAGGCTCTCTGCATATTGAAGTTAAAATGTTTTCAGACACAAGTATTTACTGAGCACTTACTTCATGCCAGACATCCTCCTGATCTTGGGGATGCACTGAGAAGTAAAGCTGAAGGAGCCAATTGTTCTGAAGGTGCTTCCAAAAGGAAAGGAGGCGTGTGAAGGTGCAGTACCTCTGAGCTGGTGGAGACCTAGTTGGGACTGAAACAGGGGAGCACCATAGATTGCAAAGGGCTTTCCATACTATGGTGAGCATTTGGATTAACTGGATCAGAAGCAATGGGGGGTTCTGAATGGATCATAATTGGGGTGGGCATAGTCCGCATGGTAGGCAGGCTGGGTCCTAGGAGATGAGGAAGTGGCAGTAGTGGTTAGGGCAAGAGATCATTTTGCTCATAAGCTGGTGAATGGATACATTGTGGTATATCTATAAAAGGGAATACTAATGGGCAATGTGGTAGTTAATTGTATTATCAACTTGAATGAGAAATTCCTAGTGGATTAGTTCAGCATTGTTCTGGGAGTGTCTGAATGATGGACTTACTGAATTTACTGAATTTACTGAAGAGGGAGCCCCACCCTGTGTATGAATTGCATCAACCAATAGGCTTATCGCTGGGATGGAATAAAAAGGGAAAGAAGAAGGAAGTCCCTTTTCTGCTACTTTGGAGAAGCTTCAGTCTTTGCCATTGTCTTTGGATGCCCATCTCCTGGCTTCCAGCACAGACTTTTCAGCTTCTGGTGCAGACCCTTTCGCTTCCCTGTATGGACTCATACGGGACTACAATAAACTCCTGGCTTTTGACTTCTGACTGGGTCCCCTGGCTCTCCAGGGTAGAGAGGACCTTTTGCATTCTTCCACATCTGACTTTGCAGGCAGCCATTGTAAACCTACCTTGAAAATCCTTTATACATCATATATTATACATTTTATATTAAATCTATTGCTCTAGGGAACCCTAACTGACAGATTTTGGTACTGAGAGTGGCTCTAGAAAAACAGAATTGTAAGGATGAGTTACCTTAATATCTTTAGTAGTTCCTGGAGTGTTCTTTAATTTGCTGAGCCCCAAGGTTGCCATGGTCTCTCTTTCTGATAACATGAGGCTTACTGATACTCTGTGGTGTGGTCTGTTTAAAGTAATATGCAGCGTAGATCCATGTGATTATCCTAATTCACCACTTGTGAGGTGCGAGGATTTTAGTGGCTCTATGTATAATACTTTTGAATATTTTTGGCAGAGTAGGAAATAAAAGGATAACTTTTATTGAGAGCTGGTTGCTCTTAGCATCTCTCTACAAATTAGTAAAGGGAAATCATGAGCTCCAGACATGCATAACAGAATCTAGGTGAGAAGACAAATTAAAAAGGAAAATAAGGAGCTCAGATTCAAATTCCCAGCTCCAGGCACACATAAAGAATCAAAAAGTTTCTAAGTGTGTCCTGAAAGAAAATCTTTTCTCCTTTACCCACAGGGCTGAGATTATAGTAGCCCAAACATAAGCCTCATAATTTGATTGGCTGAAATAGTGTAAATGTAATGCTCAGTTTGAAAGTGAACTTGAAGTGAGGGTGAGGGTGCTATAGGAAAAAGAAAAGGACCTTTTAAATTGAGGTGGAGATATTTGGGAGAATCCCGACAAGCCTGGGAACACTGAGTTCCTAAATCCTAATGAGATTGCTTGGTCAGAGGAAGAGATTTTGCCATCCACAGTGGCAGAGCCATCCCCACCCTACTCCTTGTGCTAGTCCATCTTCCTATACCCAGAGAAACTAATCCTGTGTTACTTGATGCAGTTAGCAAGCACAATGATGCTGATTCTCTCCAGGACCCACCCTTACCACCCGCCTTTGCCTTTAGCTCTATAACCAGGCTCACATCACAGAAGTCTCCTAAAGGTGGGGTACACAGTGTGACCTACGAGGAGGTTTGCTATACTCACAAATAACTTCTTGAGTTTTCCAACTCATAAGCAGAGATCTGGGACTGGATTTTAAGTGTGCAAGATAATGGTGGTGAAAACATACATCTGAGTCAGGCTGTTTTTTCATATGGGGCTGTTAAGCAGAGATTCTGAATTTAATGTTGCAGCTCATGGAGTTTAAAAAAAAGGTTTAACAAAATATTGTTGACAAAATATGGATCAAAAGATGGTCTGCAATGAATGAGTTTAGACATGTCTGAGTCTCCTTGACTTCCAGTTGATAAGGTGACTGAGAGGCTCAGGGAAATGGGAATGCTGGAGTGGATTTGTCATGTTAAATCTCGTTTTTCCCACTGAGATGATCCAGAAAATGTATCCTTCCCTAATACCTTAAGATTTGTGAAAGGAGCACCACATCCTGCAGATGCCTGGTATTGTCCTTCTCTGTATGCCAGACCTCACTGGGGGAAACAGTCACTCAACTGGGAAACGTAAGGGCAGTGGGTTTAATTTGATTTCAAAGTAGCAGGGGCCAAGTGAAAGCACTATCTTATGTGTGGTAATGTGTTATACAACAGAAAACGATTACACTTAGTATTCCTCCCAAGACAGCTCAATCAAACATTGTATGTCCCTTTATGTCACCTTACTTCTCGGCCTTTTTAGCCTGCTTCCTGGAACCTGGTTCTGCCATTGATGAGCTTTGTGAACTTGACCAAATTACCCAGCCTCTTTGAGCCTCCATTTCTTCAGTAAAATAAGAATAATAACAATGCTTACTGTATGGTGCTTTAAGGATGGAATGAGGCATCTGTGGGAAAGTGTTTTTCATGTGCCCGTGACCAGTTATGGAAATGGGAATTGTAATTATGTATTTTTAAAATATGCTTGTGCATGTGTACACATATGTTAACCAGGTACTTTTATTTTCTTTCTCTGTAACGTAATGTCAATAGACTTAATATTGAATCTTAAATATTGTTAAACCTATATTATAGTGTTTAAGTTTTGAAGTGTTAAGAGTAAATATCACCAAAAGAAAACTTTACCTTCTACTCTGGGGAGGGAATTAGTGCACTTTCATTTGTGCACAGCATAGTTGTGTCACATTAGATGTAATTATGAACTTGCTGTTGTGTCTGGAGACTAAGTATGGTTTAAGGAAATGTGTCTGGGTGTCAAGGTGACAAGAGGTGGACTGTGATAGCTAATTGTGGTGGCAACTTGAAAAAGAAATGCCTAGTGCTTTTAGCACAGTTTTGGTGTGTCTGGATGACTGACTTACTGGGGATAAATGACACACCCTGGGTATGGTTATATCCTGAATGGAATAAAAGGGGAGAGACAAAGGAGGTCTATTTCTGCTTCTTCAGAAAAGCTCTGGTCTTTGCAATTGCTTTTGAACATCCATCTCCAGGATTCTAGTGCAGACTCTTCAGCCTTTTGGGGCAGCCCTTTCAGCTTTTGGATGTGGACACTTATGGGGCTGTATAGTGAACTCCAGACCTTTGACTTTTGACTGGATCCTCTGGAGCTCCAGCATACAGATGGCCCTTTTGTACTCTTCCATACCTGACTCTGAAGGCAGCCATTGTAAACCCACCTTGTGAGTCATATATCTATTTCTATCTATCTATCTATCTATCTATCTATCTATCTATCTATCTATCTATCTAATCTGCCTATCTATCTAATAAACCCTAACTGATCCAAACAATAAAAAGGAATGGCATATTAGTATATGCTGCAGTGTGGACAAAACTGAAACATACTATGCTAAGTGAAAGTAGTAAATACGTCACAAAAGACCACATTTTTTATGATTACATTTATTGCATAGGAAATGTCCAGAAGGGGCAAGATCTTGGTAGAAATGGACATTAGATTAGTGGTTTCCTAGGGCTGGGGCAGATGGAGGTTGTGGGCACAGGGATGGCTTAAGAATACTGGATTTCATTCTGAAGAGATGGAAAATAAAAGTCCTAAATTGATTATGGTTATAATTGCATAACTCTGAATATAGCAAAAACATTGAACTGTGCACTATAGATGGATAGATTGTGTGGTATGTGAGTTATATCTCAATAAAGCTGTTACGAAAACACAAAATGAGGTGATGGCCTGACTTAAGTAGGTTCTTTTAAGTTTGGAACCATTTCTTGGATTAATTCATTTCCCTTATGTTGCTCATATTAAATGCCTCATCCTTTATTAAATTTTGACCTATGACACCATTCTTTCCTATTTTTATTATTATTAACTTTATTGGTACATTTTAGGTATACAATCATTTACATTTATAATGGGATCTTGTACCTATGCATGACTTATCTTGGTTATTTTCTTATTTTTTCCCCATTCCCCAGCCCTTTACTCCTTCCACCCTTCCCTGTTTACAAAGACATTGTTTCCATGTTTTTCCTTTTCACATATTTTTTCTTTTCCCTTTTTACCTTTCCCCTACCCCTCCTATTTCCTCTAATCTTTTAGATTTTTTCTTCTTATCACACAATATCAATTATACATTTTTATCTTCATTTAGGCTAATGTATCCTGCAAAACTATCTTTCAAAATTGATGGAGAAATAAGACACGTTCATAACAAAGAACACCTGAGAAACTTCATAAATACCAAATCCAGCACTCCAAACCATAAAAAAAAAAAATCTTAGAAAAAGACAATGATGGTTATAACTCCATAAGGCCCAAAAGAGAAAATTGAATAGGCAAGAATTTGAAGGGAAAGGGAGAAAAATAAAAAAGAACCAACAACAGGAAAATAACATGACAATGATAAGTCAATACGTATCCCTTATAACCATCAGTGTCACTGGTCTCAGTTCACCAATCAAAATAAATAGACTGGCTGAATGGATTAAGAAGCAAAATCCAACAATATGCTGTATATGAGAAACACACCTACTTGAAAAAGAAACTCATAGACTGAAAGTAAAAGGATGGAAAACAGTTCTCCATGCGACAGTCCTCCATGCGATAGGAACTCAGAAAAAGGCAGGGGTAGCTACCTTATTTTCAGATAAAGTAAATTTCAAACCAAAACTAATTAAGAGAGACAAAGAAGGTCAATATATCCTTGTGAAGGGAACATTCCAAGATGAGGAGATGACTATCATAAATATATAGGCACCAAACACTAATGCCCCCAACTATACAAAACAAATATTAAGGGATATGAAACACCAAATAAGTACTAATGCAATTGTAGTGGGGAACCTCAATATCCCATTGTATCACATAGACAGATCATCTAGACAAAAAATCAACAGCAAAATAGTAGAAATGAACCAAGCTTTTGAACAAATGGATTTAATCGATGTCTACAGAGTGTTCTACCTCACAAAATCAGATTATGTATTCTTTTTGGCTGCACACAGGTCATTCTCCAAAATAGGCCACATACTAGCTCATCGAACATGCCTAAGTAAATGCAAAGGAATTGAAGTTATCCCATGTATATTATCAGACTATAGTGCAATTCAGCTGGAGATCAACAGCATTCTTTCCTGTTTTCATGGGCACCTCTTAACACTAGCTTCTTCTTTCTTTTCTTTTTTCCCTTTTTTCTTTATTGGTATGTTTTAGGTATACAATACAGTTACATTCATCTTTAGGATCTTGCACCTTACATGATGTATCTTGGTTCTTATTTTTTCCCTATTGCCCTGGACTCCCTTCACCCACTCCACCCTTCCATATTTACAGATACTTTGGTTCCATTTTTTTCCTTTTCTCTTATTTTTTCTTTTCCCTTATTAGCTTTACCCTACTCCTTCCACTTCCCCTATACCTTTAGACATGTTTTCCCATTCCACAATATCAATTATACATTTTGATTCTTATTTACACTTTTAGTTTACCACACCAGAGAAACAATTTGGTATTTTAACACTAGGTTCTTGTCCCTCCACCTTTTTCTTGCCATTGTCTCCACTTCAACTCCTTGATGCTCCCAGCTCCTGTTCTTAGAGTCACCTCTGTGTGGATGTGACCATGTCTGCTGATGCACTGGCTGCTTTCTCAGCCTGTCCTTCATCCTGTTCTCACTTTGCTTACACATCTGGGTGGCCCTTAGCTCTGCTAGAGTCTGACCTTAGCACAGTTCCTTTCTTTTTGCTCCACATTTCCATCTAGGCTGAGTCCTCGAAAAGATCTAGCCCCAATATAAAGCCTGGAATAAGCGTCCAGTACTTCAGGGACAGTTGGGGCCAATTCTGTGACATTATCAAGATACAAACCAGCAGACAAATGTCACAATTCACAGCATTTCTCCCTCTCTGAATATCTGTAATATTTAATGTACTACAAATTGAATGGGAAATGTGCACCTACAATGAAATGGTTCCTTGTTATACCTGCTCCCCATTTACTCACGTACTGCTATGTATCAGGTGATTTACATGCATATCTTTTTGAATTTCTACAGCCCCTTGGAGGTGGTTATTATTCACCTCATTTATCTCATGGAGACTCTGAGTCTCCGAGGTGAATGACGTGATCAGTCCTCTGGTAGTGAGTGGTAGAATCAAAATGTCACCCCCTGTGGCCACAGGCGTCTGTGGTTTGAATGCTTCTGTCACCTCCAAAACTCATGTCAAAGCTTTATCCCCAAGGCAACTGCTGGAGGCAGAGCCTAAAGGGAAGTGGTCTGATCATGAGGATTAATGCCAACTGTAAAAGGGAAGAGGCTGTGAGCTCAGTCTCTTGATCACTTGAGTTCTCATCTCTGCCTTTTGCCGTGAGATGACACAGCTGGATGGCCCTCATCAGCTGTGAGCTCCTCAACCTTGGACTTCTCAGCATCCAGAATGACAAGAAATGTCTTTGCTCTTTATAAATTACCCTGCCTCAGATATTCTATAATAGTAGCACAAAATGAACTAAGACAATTCCCTACTGCATTTGGAGAGGTTTGCTATGACAACTGTTCACTTTCTTGACCAGTGCCTTTGGTGGCATCTTGTTGCCGAGGAGATGAAGTTCAATATTCCTAATAAGGTGCTGCATGATCTGGCCTCTGTTTTCCTTTCCTTTCTCACTGCTTGGCTCCAAGCCCTGTCCTTGAGCAGCTCTTCTCTAGTTCTCCAGGGTACATGCATGTTTTCTCTTGCCTCTTCCCTGCTTGCTAGGATGGTGTCCCCAGACATCTGCCTGGCTTCTTCAGCCATTCTTAGGTCTTGCATAGGCACCCGTCATTTGGGGGAGCCCTCCCACACTCACCAGGGCTGTGTCACTGTATCTCAGGGCGCTATCTTCATCTGATGAATTGTCTTCCTGTAATCTAATGTATCATTTAACTGTTCCCTTCACTAGGTTCAAACCTTGGCCAAGGTATGGGACTTGTTTGCTGTACTTATTGTGCCATCTAACAAACTTAGCTCAGCTGACACTCGCTGAGTAGCAGAATCAATGGGTTCAAGTTGTGTCGAGCACTGCCATACTGACTGTGTGTGATTTAGTTTAAGTAGGGAATAAATGTTGGTAGAAGATGGAATTTCTTCATGGTAGTTTGGTCCTCCTCATTACCTGACTTCACTGGAGGATCCTGGTGGAAATGCTATTTTCTAATATCAAAAATGCTAACATATGACTGCTGTTTCTGAAATCTAGACTCTGAGTATGTTGTTGCTGCCAGAATAGCCATGATCTTTCCAGTGAGACAGAAATGGTCTCCAGTCCTGGCTTCTTGCCTTTCAGATTGTTCTGATTAACCTCTTGGAGCCTCAAAATTTTCAGCAGGAAAATGAGAGTAAGGTTACCTGCCTTCTAGGTTTGATGTGAAGAGTAAATGAAATAATACATGTAAACTAGTATAGGGCCAGGCACAAAGTAAGCACTTTAAATCCATTATCCATTATCCATAAGGACAATAAAAGCTGTCTTGCCTGCCAATTAGACACTTGACTGATGACAGCTGTATTATTATTATTGTTGTTGCTACTGCGAAGGGATGCTGTGGTTTTATTTTATTGACTCTGAGCTGGGTTGGCAAAAAGCAGTGTTTTGGGGACTTAGGGAAGTGTAGTCAGTGTTGGGGAGGCTGTCCTGCAGGTTTCCTGTAGGGGGACCAGGGTGGCTGATTCTGTCCAACCTGGGCCCAGGGAGAGTGCAGGCAGGGTGTCATTCACAGGGCAGCTGCTTCTCCTGGCAACTGTTCCTGGGTGCCATGTACAGCACAGCTCTCGGAGAGGCCCTTGTTGAGAGGCCTGGGGTCTTGTCTCCTGCCAGCCTGAAAGATGAAAAGCAGCCAGGATAGCATTTGGAGTTGCCCTGCATGTGGTGAGATGAAGATGCTTGAAAGAGAACTGTGTACTTAGAAACGTGTGTTTGTGGAGATTCTGGGAACATCATGGTAACCAGCAGGCAGCTCCACTACTAGTGAAGGTTTTCTGGCTCCGCCTTGTGTAGGGAACACTTTACCTTATGAGGCTGCCCTTGGGATGGCCTCTCCACCCTATTTTAAAGGAGTGGACACTAATGTTTCCCTTTCCATTTAAGACCAAGCATTGAGCTGGGTACAGAATCCCAAGGATTTGGGTATTTGGAACAGACAAACCTGTTAGCTCTGTGGTTTCTGATTTCTGGCTTGCTTATTATTTATTTGTTTGCTTATTATTTTAATGTAATACATGTAGATATTATCAGAGAAAATATAAAAAATACTTCTATGAAAAAAGAAAATGAAATTTCATAACAAAATAATTAGAGAACAGCAATAGTTCATACATGATGTACCATTATCCTAAAAGAATGGCTAAGATGTTACTCAGAGTAAAAGTCGAGGGCACAAAAGACACTCTCTTTCAAAAAGGAAATAAACAGATAATAGAACAAAATTTTCAATGAACTGAGAGAAACTGGTAGCATAAATTAAACAAATTAGTATATCTATTGAAATATTTTTTTTCTCATTGAGCTTATTGGTGCATTTTAGGTATAGAGTACAGTTACATTCATCACTGGGCTCTTGTACCTTTTCAAGTCTTGGTTCTCATTTTTTCCCCATAACCCTGCCCTCCCTTCACCCCTTCCTCCCTTTCCTATTTGCAAAAACTTTATTTCCATTTTTTCATTTTCACATATTTTTTTCTTTTCCCTTATTTCCTTTCCCCTACCCTTCCCTTTCTATTTCACATTGTCAATTATAACATGAGGATCTTCTTTACAAGTATAGTTTTTCACACCAGTGAAACTATTTGGTATTTACACATGTGTGCCCTATTTACTTCACTTAAGAGTATGACCTCAATATGCATCCATTTTCCTATGAATGACTCTAATTTCTCACTCTTTATAGCTGAGTAGTATTCCATTTTATAGAAAAAAACACAGCAACTGGGATCTCATCTTATTGAAAAGCTTCCGCATTGCAAAAGAAACCATCAATAGAACTAAAAGACAACCTACAAAGTGGGAAAAAATTTTTACCAGCTGCTCCTCAGACAAAGGACTATTATCTAGAATATACAAAGAACTAAAAAAAAAATCAGCCCCCGAAATATAAAGACCTGATTCAAAAATGGGCATCTGAAATGAATGCACATTTCTCAGACAAAGAAGGAAAAGCAGCAAGTAAATATATGAAAAAAATGTTCCACATCACTGGTCATTGGTGAGATGAAGATGAAAACAACAGTGAGATTCCACCTCACCCCAGAAAGAATGGCTGCTATCAAGAAATCAACAATAACAAATATTGGCGGGGTTGTGGGGAGAAAGGAACTCTTATACATTGTTGGTGGGAGTGAAGTCTGGTGCAACCACTATGGAAATCAATATGGAGACACTTCAAAGAACTAGGATTAC
The DNA here is from genome assembly GCF_012274545.1 of Fukomys damarensis. Taxonomy (NCBI): domain Eukaryota; kingdom Metazoa; phylum Chordata; class Mammalia; order Rodentia; family Bathyergidae; genus Fukomys; species Fukomys damarensis. The sequence goes on from NW_022900917.1 coordinate 73,183,591, forward strand.
AGGTTCCATTTGACCCAGCCATCCCTCTGCTGGGTATCTTTCCAAAAAAATGAAAAGAATCATACCACAGTGATATATGCACACCCATGTTTGTAGCGGCATGGTTTGTAATAGCCAAAACTTGGAAACAGCCCATGCCCATCAGTTGGAGACTGGATAATGAAATATTTTTGAAACAACAGAATATAGAGTTAGGGGAATTATTTGAACTTCTCCCTGCTTCTTATTTCTCTATCTTCTGTTTGGCTCTTTATTTATATATGTATATATTTTGAGTTTCTCTAATAAGAGAATACATGCAATATTTAAGCTTGTGTGTCTGACTTATTTCACTTATCATTATGCTCTCAAGTTGCAATCATTTGCTGGATTTTCTATTTTTTTTTTCCAGTACTGGGAATTAAACCTAGTAGCACTATAATGCTGAGTAGTATCCCAGTCCTTTTAATTTGTTTATTTTCTTTTGAGACAAGTTCTCCCTAAGTTACCCAGGCTGGGCTTGAACTTGGGATTGTCCTGCCTCAGCCAATGACAGGTGTGCACCATTCCATTTGGCTCTGACTTCCGGCTTCTGGCCAAGGCCAGTAGGACCCGTTTCCTGAGCAAGCCTGGCACACCTGACTACTTGGAGGGTGTGATGAGAACTTTCCAAGCTTAGAGTGTCAAAGGAGGGTGGGTTTGGGCCCTGGGCAGAGCAGAGCGGGGCTGTGGCCCTGGCCTCTTCATCTGTGTCTCCTACGTAGGTTAAGTCACAACACCTCCTGAGCCCATCCTTCCTTGTCTCCAAAATGGAGAACACATCTTCACATCATGTGAATATTGCTAAACTTGAACTTCTATCACTTTGTCTTTATTTTCATTCTGTTTCCCATTTATTGCCATCTTTCAAATATTTGAATATTTTTCAGTATCCAATATTTGGTCTATCTATGGGGTTTTTGAATATTTGTACTTTGGATTGAATTGTGTCCCTCAAATTCATGCACTGAAGCCCCAACCCCCAGTGTGATATTTGGAGATGAAGCCTTTGGGAAATAATTAGATTTAGATGAGGTCCTGAATGTGGGGTCTTCATGGTGGATTAGTGCTCTTATCAGAGGAGACACTTCTCTCTCCTCACCCTCAAACACCAAGGAAAGGCCCTGCCAGTACACAGGGAAAGGTGGTCATTTGCATCCCAGTGGAGGAACCTTTACTGTCCCTGCTGGGCTCTCAGTCTTGGACTTCTCAGTTTCCAGAACTGTACAAAATACATTTCTACTGTTTAAGCCCCCCGTCTATGGTATTTTGTTAAGGCAGTCTGAGTAGACAAAATAATAATCTTTGGTGTTTTTTTCCTTAATTGTGAACCATAGACATTACAATATTAAGGCATAACTTTATATATATATATACTAGGGATCAAACTGAGGACCCTGTGCTGACAAGGCATGTGGTGAAACCACTGAGCTAAATCCCCAGCCAAGGCATAACTTTTTATAGTCTATTTACAATCAGTATTTTACCATTTATAGTGGACTTTAGAATCTATCCATCTCTTATGTATATTGTATCTGTCATATGTACTTCAGAAACATACTTTGAAAATCTCACTTGTCATTGTAATTATTTTTGTTTTTAATCTATCACATTTATTTTTTAAAATTTAGGAGGAAAAAATAGTCATGTAAGAAATGTGTCTTTTTTCTCTCTGTTTTCAAGATTTTTTGTTTGTTTCTTTGTTGTAGTATTTTGATTATGTTGTGTCTGGAATATACAGTTTTTTTCAGACAAAGGAAATATACATTGTGATTGCAAGTTGGATGAAGCCACATTCAATATTAAGATCCAACTGGATAGAAATTAAGTATCTTTTAAGAACTGTATGTTTTTACAAATATAAAAGTGTGCATGATTCCATCAAGTCTCAAAGTTTTAAAAATCATGTTTTAAGATGTTGCTAATTAAAAAACCTAGAGCTACAGAGAGAAAGATGTTTGCACATGGAGGGGCTTATCAACTAAAGCTTCATACTTTTGTTGACACAGGAAGAGTTAGGAAGAACATGGGCTAAGTATTCTACATTTGAAGTTTTGGAAGAAATGCTTTCAACATCCATAAATAGAATCACAAACAAGAATCTAGATAGCTAGCTCCATCCAACATCTCTCTTTGTAGATGAAGCCAACTTCAACAAAAACAGGCCGCAAGTGGCCTGAGGGCCTTCCAGCTGTCCTCGTGACTATGCTAAGCTTCAAAGGACTGAGGGGCTTCAGACAAGATGACACTGTCTTACTGTCTCTAAGACACATTTGTATCCCAACCTCTTCTCATCCTCAATGTGATCTGCCAGTGCAACAGCTGACTTCCAGCCCAGTCCATCATTCCAGTGTAGAGGCCAGGACACACAGAAGAATTCTGGGCAGAAACTGCCCCATCATCAGGACGAGATTGTCCTGTGCAGTATGGCAGTGGCCTCTGTTACAAAGTCCGGGATGGTGGCTAAGTAACACCCAAACCATCGCCAAAGTGAGGTAAGCCTAACTCCTCAGCACATAGCTGATATTTAAAGTCAGTACCTTGAAAGCCTGAGTCTTCAGCACTCTATAGTAGCTTTAAACTTAAGGTCAGAGGCGGTTACCCTGTGGCATCTTTAGCTAACAGCAAAATTCAGAGGGAAGCCTGGAAGAATTGATCCAAGCCATAGGAGCAATAACTTCTCAGGATGATTGGCAAGAACTGGATAGCCCACTGAGCTGATCCCAGCTATAGAGCTCATGAGTCTTTGCTGATGTGTGGATTTATACATCTATAGTGTGAGGTTAGTGGAGCCCTGTGACCCAAAGAACCCTGTGGCACATACTCCAAAAGTAACAAGCTCAAAAAACAGACAACAGTCTCAATGTTTGACTCCTTCTGCATCATAGCCCCTTTCATTCTTTTGAATAAATATCAGTACTGTCTATTTTACTAGGTGTACATTGTTCCTGGTTACTCTTGCCATTCCCTTCCTCATTTGCAGATGAATTGCTCTTTATATGTGTGTGTTCTTTGCAGGCCTCTTGGAAATTTCAGCCCACCCATACCATTGCCAGCTGCCCCAGAGCTATTCCTGGAGCTCTGGTGGTGATGCTGGGCTTTGGGTTCTTCTTGTATGTAAGTCAGAACCCTTAAAGAACATGCAAAGTTAAAAACTGTGTGGAATAGTCCCTGGCTTCCTTCTCATTGCCAATCTCTCTGTTAAGTAAGTGAAGAAAGACATGTTTGCAAAATTTCTGTCTTCTTGAGTAGAACTATATTTCTCAGATAAAGATTCAGGCAGGCAAGCCAACCGGGTGGAGTGGCTTGACCTGTGAGGGATCACATTCTTCATGCTATTTCCTGTTCTGGCTCTCCAATTTCATCAGGCCAGTTCCTTCATTTGACTCGAGATGGCTGTGGGAGCCCCTCTGTCACATTTGCATTCCAGGCAGAGCGAGGGAGAGAAGAGAGGGAAGGTCTACTCTTCCTTCACAGGCGGGATTGTTCCTTCGCACAGTCTTACTGTTGCTGGTCTGCATTTATGTGGCTTTCTCGTTCCAGATAACTCTGGCCATGGAAGACAGAATTGCAAACAACTTTATAGGTGGCTTCAGGAACTTCCTCCAAATCCATTTAGCAGAAAACTAGACCGTTTCTATAGTCCTTGTTCAAGTAAGCCCTGCTTCTGAGGACAATGGAATACTTCACAAGGCTCAGCAAAGGATTTAACAGTTTCTTGGCTTCTATGATTTCATTTTCTATGGTTAGTACCAATCCTAGCTATTGTGTCACAAACTTTGTCCACTCCTGATCAATTCTCCATATTCTGAAACATCAACTTGAAATCCTCATTAAAATCATTAAAGTCTCATCATTTTATTACCTTAACCTTTCCAACTTCGTAATGCTAAAATTTTTGTGAAAGTACTGGTTTTTCCTACTGTGATGAGCAATAAACTTAGGTCTGTTATATCCATGTTATTTTTGCAGCTACTTGAGAGTGTCAATGTTGCAACAACCCAGAGGGTGTGTATATGACTTCCTATGGGCCACAACTTGGTCACGTGATCACACTTGAAAGCCAGGGAGGCTGGGAGATGTAGTGTCTACATGGGTGATTCCATGTTTAGATAAAACTTCTGTTACTGTGGAAAACTTGGAAAATATAAAGGAAGACAGTGTCAGCTAAATCTACTCACACTGACACCAAGCCTAGTACTAATAGCCAACTCTTACTCGAGCCTCCCTTTGCATCAAGCCTGCAAAAATCACTTTCCCACAGATGCCTCATTCCGTCCTATAAGCACTGTTATTATTCTTACTTTTATGAAGAACCTGAGGCTCAAAGAGGAAGGGTAATAATTAGAGCTGGAGACTCCCCTTCAAGATCTTACAAGGCTGTTCCCAAGGAGCCACCAGGGCTACAGTACCCTCTGGAGGCTCCAGTAGGGGAAAATCCTGCTTCCAAGCTCATTCAAGTTGTTGACAGAATTTCACCAAGTGTTTCTAGGCTGTTGGCTGGAGGCCACCCTCAGACTCTGGAGGCCTCCGCAGTTCCTTGTCATGTGTTCTTCCAGAGAAGCTGTGCACACTTAGCAGGTTATTTTCTCCAAAGTCAGTAGAAGGGCCGTTTTTAGTTATGGACTTTTTTTTTTGTGGTATTGAACATTGAACTCAGGGGCCCTCTACCACTGAGCTACAACTTCAGCCCTTTTTATATTTTATTTAGAGCAAGGTTCTCACTAAGTTGTCCAGGCTGGCATTGAAATCAAGATTCTCTTACCTCTGCCTCTAGAGTGCTGGGATCACAGTGCCACCACCCTCAGCTACAGCATCTTATACAGCAAAATGTAACCACAAGAATGGCATCTACACATCTTTGTCATAATCAAGGCTTGATATTCCATTACCCTTGCTGTACTCTAAGCATGTCATGGGTTCTACCTGAACGCCAGGGAAAAGCCCGTAATAGGGCATATCTCACGGGGAGTCACCTTAGCATATGTTTGCCACACTAGATTAACAGACAGGTGACCAAGCACATTCTCTCACCCCATTATTGACTGGATGTGGGTCTTTCAGTGAGCCATTAGTGTGAATAAGCTGCTAGATGCCTACATTGTAATTTATGGAGGACAAAATGAGATAATGCATGCCCGGGAGATACAAATCTATGAGATTGCAATGTGTTGATGAGTGTAAACTGATTGCCCAGATTAAGCCTTTATTAGAACTTGATTCATCCTTGGGATGGAATAAGTGCTAGATTGGGTAAATTTCTGTACTGTATGTCACCAGGGGCTTAAATGTACTTGGATCACAAAAGACTGTTTAATTTCATAGAGCCACTTATAGCTTAATCAGTTATGATAATGGAAAAGGTATATGCAAAAAAGCTCGACAACTAAGTGAGACTCTTGAGGGTACTTTTTCAGAATGATTTAGACATCGTGACTATTAATTATATAGCTTTTACATAAAGCTTGCTGGGCAGATGCTTTTGGCAAATAAATGCAGAACCAGAGTCATGTAATGAATTAAGCATCAAAGGAGCAAACTTCTGGATCCAGCAGAAGCCGAGCCATAGAATGATCCTGTGACCTTGAGAAAATGAATTCCTCATACCATTACCCTCAGTTCCCTCCCTGGTAAAAGTGAGGGGAGTAAGTTCTAAAATTGGAGTTGTTTTCCAGCTCAAAACCTCTAAGAACCAAAATGATGATGTCATTACTGGATATATTTATATATTTATTTAGGACTTCTGATCTAGTAAGGGAATCTAACTACTAAGAACCCCCTCTCACGAGAATCTGTCTGTTTACACAGCAAAATGAACTGGATGTTTTGCACATTGTGGATGCTCTGGAGGCTGCCATCTCACTTTAAGACAATGCATGATTCCTCCAGTTGCTGCCAATGTTGTCTGTGTCTAGTTGAGTTCCTCCCCAAGAATCACCCTCAGATGGAGAGAGCTTCCTGGCTTAAGGCCATGGTCTTGCTCCTGGGGAGGAACTTATGCCCAGGAACTGTTCACCATGACTGTCATAAAGCAGGAGAATAGAGCCTGAACCTCTTGCTTCCATTTGAGTTAATTCTGAAAGGCTACCCCTGTCCCTGGGTCCCCATGGGTTGCCTGAGAACACTTGAAACTTCATCTCGCCTCCTGGTGAGTCCTCATAGCTGTTGAAGGCTCCCCTCAGGTAACCCTTATCTCAGTGGCTCTGTTCCAAGGAGCCTGAGCTAAGAGTCATCAGTTGGCATCAGCTTCAAGTAACAAAAAGCCAGGCCAAAAGTAGGTTAAACAATTGAGTGCCAGTGTTAGTTAATTTAGTGGCCCAGAACATCATTACTAATCCAGGTGCTGTTCTATTTTTCATTCTGCCACCTCTGGGCAAGAAGGGAAAAAATGGGTAGTTCAGCAAGATTTTAGTCTGTCCAGACCAATGAGACAAATGATAGCCAAAGACCTTACTTCTTTCTCAAATTTTTTTAAAATTAAAAAGCCTTACATTTTCTAGCTGATTACTAATTTTGTTTACTAAGACAGCACAGACACAATAACATTATAAAATTTCTATTAGGTTCTGAACACATTTTAACACATATTTAATCCCTCTAATCCTCTTGTGAGATGTGTTGCTATTGTTGCTTCGCAGATGAAGACACCGAGGCTCAGTGATATAAATGATATGTCTAAGGCCATGTGCTGCTAAGTGAACAAATTTAGGTCTTTTGACCTGAAGAAAATCTTGGGTTCTTTTCCTGATAGTGGACTGTCTTCTGCAGGTGTCCCCTCTAGCACCCAAAAGAAGAGTTATTGGATTGTAAGGGACAGAAGCTGGCCTTGGCAAGTATGGATCAACAACAAAGGAAATTGCTGGAACTGTATCAATCAAGGCTTGGGCAGAAAGAAAATGTCTGCTGATATTTTAACTAAAAGGGACTAAACAGAGAATTAGGTGCTAACTAAGCTGTTAGGAGGGCTGAGGGTGATTTTAGGTTGAGCTTCTGGGAATGCTTGTAGAAAAACACAGGTGAACATAAGAAGAGTTTTTCACCTTGAGGCCACCACTGGAGACAAGCAGGCACCCAGGGCTTTCTGTTCCTGACACTCTGCAGCCACTGCTGCCACTCACTGAGTATGTGAACTCAGGAGAATGGATCCTAATACTCTGCTGCCACAGAGAAACTTCACATATCTATGCTCTTGGAGCCAGAGGCAGCAGCCAAAGGAAGTTAGGATGATTTGCTTCCCAAATCTCACTGCGCTGCATCTTATTAGTGGAAATAGTTTTTACACAGCACCCTAATTACAAGGAAGCCTGGGATATGTAGGTTCAGTTTTCTAATCCTTCTGACCAGAGGGAGTGTGGATTGGAGGCTCAGTATGACTTTCAGCTTACAAAGATATGGATAGCTCACACTAAAGGAAAGTCAGGGAAACAGGTCTTGGAGAGACATGTAGCAACTCCCCATGATGAATGTTATCATTGTGTGCTGCAAAGATGGACTAATAGGAATTAAAGAAAGAAAGAGATCATGACAAATGAAAAAGAACTAATGGAGAGTTTTGCTGTGGTTTCTCTTCTGAGTTTCGTCTGCTTTTAGCCAGAGATTGGCCATCAAGTGCCACCAAAATAAAGAGAGTCTTTGAGCTTCTGCTATGCATACAACAGAATGGTAGGCAGTAAAGGAGAATGTCACATCAATATAAAAGTGACCAAAGGTGCTGTCTGAACATCAAGAGCCTAGCAAAAACAGTGCATTAGTCTTTCCCTAACTGAAGGGAGTAAGTCCCAAGACCCTCAATGGCTGCTTGAAACCACAGGTAGTTCTGAACTGTAACTGTGCTATGTTTTTGCATATTGACACACACACACACACACACACACACACATTTTCTACCTTTACCATCTTAACTAAGCCCTGTTGAGCACTTTGGCCAAATCTTTTGCAGTTAGTGGTACAACAACAAAACTAGTGCGGATTTCCTTTTCCTTCTTTAGAATTTCATGTGTAGAAGATTCATTCTTACTATAGATCTTAGCAGCCTCAGCTTACTGTATTTTTTTGTCTCTAAGTTTGTAACTTTGCCTTTTCACATGAAGGAAGCACTTTTCAGATTCTCTTTGATGTGTATGAGTTGCCCACGTCACCACTCTTCCAGCTCAGGGCCATTGTACATAACAATATGTATTACTGGGGCATCAGCACTGTGGTATAGTCCAGTAGATCTGATAACCAAAGCTTAGAGGCCATGCAGTGATCAAGAGCCGTAGCATACACAGAGTAGAAATGCCAGACAAAGGGATCATTCAAGTCGCAGCAGGATGGAGCTGGACAGCATGAAATTTCATGGTGCTATTCATAATGGGGCACAATTTAAAACTTGTGAATTGCTTATTTCTGGAATTTTCCATTATTTTTGGACCACACTCACTGTTGGAAACTGAAACATGGAAAACAAGATTGTGAAGAAGGGGAAACTTCAGTAGGACTTCATCCACTCTCTTTGAGGGTGCCTGGAGCTGAGCCCACAAGCTGCATCTTACAGTGAGATTCTTGAGGGTATGGCCAAGGTCTCTCGCCTTTCCCCCATTACACCCATGAAGTCTTCATGGCAACAGGACTTGATGGTAGGAATCATAAGTAAAGCAACAGTCCACGGCCTTTCTTCTGCTTCTTTGTAAGGCAAGGGAATTGAGTATTCACGAAAGCCAAATCTGGCCGAGACAGAGCTCTTTAAATAGAAGTAATGGAGTATTGATTTTACTCAGAGTTGTAATGAGCTACAAAAGTGTGAGAGTTAAGACTTATGGAATGGAGATGGATTTCTTGCAGTAAATGTCAAAAGTTGTGTTATATAAATAGATCACTTGTTATTATGACATAATATTGAATAAATAAAATGAAGCAATTACAATTGAACCTACATATCTATAAACTATGCATCGGTGGATGCAGCCAATTGTAGACAGAAAATATTAAGAAAAATTTTGAACACATATAGTCTTTTTTTCTTGGCATTATTCCCTAAACAATATAGTATAATAACAATATTTGTATAATATTTATATTACATTAAATATTATAAATAATCTACAGATAATTTAAAATAGACAGATATGGATAATTTACATGCAAATATGAGAAAAGGGAATTTTGGACCCTTGGATTTTGGAATTAATCTACAAGTGCTGAGGGGTGGCTGTAGCTTTCATGTACGCAATGACTCATATTGATTTTTAATTTTTCATACCTTTTCCACTCTCCTCTTTCATCACAGTTAATTTATAGGTTGCAAAATCATAGTGTTGATTATTAGTTCTCCATCTGGGTTATGTGTCAGCAGTATCAGTGCAGTTTAAACACACTGATTCTCAGGATTCTGATTCAGGGTCCAAGGCGGGGGATGGGAAAGGGTGTCATGGGTGAATATATGTGTGTTCTTAGCTCAGAACCACTGGAATAAATATGAGGGCACATTCACTTTTCCTGGCCCTCTGTAATTGTTACTTTTTGCAATTTTAATGGCCGAATCAAGTAAATATATTAGAATTTCTTCCATCAGTTTCCTACTATTGAAGGTTTAGATACTTACTATTTTCCCAGTGATATGAATATTCTGTGCTTTTTTTCTCCCTCCCTATAGGGTTCAGCCTGGTCTAACTGTGGCCATCTTGACTCACAACTGCCATGATTGTCCTGATATATTTTCCCTGCATAGTTTGCTGGCATATTAAAAATAAATAAAATTATTAAAGTGCTTTGTGGAGCTTTCTGATTTGGATCCTGGTGCTGTCAGAGACAGGATCTTGCATATGTCCTCACTATTATCTTGTGGTAAGCCAGGTACTTTCCAGCTTGGACAAAGTCACTTTTGGCCTGACAGTTTTATAAATCCCTCTGCCCAACTCAAACTGCAGAGATCCATTAGTTTTAACTGAAAGAGCCTAAAGTTTAGAATACACCTTATTGAAATTCTACCTTCAGTACTTCACAATTAGTAGACGTTACTGGAATAATTAATAAAAGTGAGTGGAAGGTTGACATAGCTGAGGGCAGACTTCTGTAGGATAGATGAACATTGGGTGGAAGGACATGTCTGCAGGACTAAATGTTTTGACAGGGCACAAACCAATGCAAGTCTTGGTACCTCTGCCTGTGAGCCTGTTACCTAGCTTGGTAAACAGGAACTCACGCAAAAAATAGTTCAACAAAAGCATGACATACTTGGAGAGTAACTGTTCAGATCAATAGAACTGGCATAAATGCAACAAGCCCGTTCAATCCACTGAACTCAGGGTGCAGAGGGCCGATGTGGAGGCCGCCTCTTCTCTCCAACTCTGCAGAAAGAGGAGGCACAAACTTCCCGGGACTTGGGGGCATCAATAATCCCATTTTTTGTGAAAGTAGCTTTCTTGCTCAAAGAATATTTTTTAGTTGCTGCTTTAATTACCCCAGTGTTTTTGGTGGCATGCTTTTTCCTTCTAAAATTACAATTACGGATTCCATCAACTCACATCCAAGAATGCCTGCAGGTAATCTAACTAGCTAGCGTTTCTCATTGAGACAGTGCCACAAAAAGCAAGGAAGGAATAGAACAAACAAATGAACAACCCAGCTAAGCAAAAAACAAACATGTAAATAAACCAATAAAACTCCTGTAATTATTGTATGATTACCAAGCAGCCTATTATAATTCCCTTCTGGGAAACTGAAGGGAATGAGGGCATTTCCTGTAGATTCCTTTGTTCACCAAATGCCATCTTTCCTGTGGCAGGGGCATGCTGAACGCTGGGGAGGTTTTGACTATTAGACAAGAAATGATGACACAAAATGACTATTATAAAATCAAGGAAAGAATTTTTTCTATGAGGTCAGTCATTGTGCAGAAAGCGTCCGTCATGCAGCATGAATTTATTGGTACCCACTGTGTATGAGGCACAGTCCTAAATGTTGACAGTAGAAAGAAATTTAGCTCACAAAAGTCAAGAAGGCATGTGAAGCAAATATGTAGATTTTTCCCTCCCATAAAAACTTCTTTAGATGTTGGAAAATATGTCCTTTAGAAAAATGAATTTGATCTCATAAGGGACTAGGTATATGGCCAATAGCCAATATTAGATTTTGATGAACAAGCTATCCATGTTTTAATCTCTAGAATAACTGCTAAAATACCAACAAAAGTGAAATATAACTTGCACATTAATAGATTGGAACATTGAATTAAGGTTAAAATTTTTCAATCAATTTTGATGAAGGCAGGCCACAAAACTAAAGAAAGGAAGTGGAATGCATAGAAACTGTTTCGTATGATAGCTAGTTGAACACAAACAGGTCAGTAATCTCATTAATTAAATATCAAGAGGATAAATGTATCAGAATGGATCTTGAAACACAAATGCAGATATAATCTGTAAAGAGTCACATCTACAACATAAGATGTGGAACAACTGCAAATGAATGGAATGTGAAAAGGAAAATGCTATTACTATGTTTATATCAGACCAAACATTTGAGGGCAAAGATGTGCAATACTAAAAGGACATTTGACGATAAATACACATTCAATTTTCCAGGAAGCTATGACATAGTATAGTAACATATGTACATAATAACACGGCTTTAAGGATACTAAAATTTAAATTGGACAGAATAATAAAACACACAAATTTACAACCTACCAGTGTTAAAAACTTCAATACATCCCTCTGTAACTAATAGAATAAGTAGGCAATTTTGTAGTATTTTCTAGAGAGGCTATAAAGACAGCCCAATTCTCTAGCATGTTTGATTAGAATTTATTTTTTAAATTAACATTTCAGGAAAGTTTCTTTCACCTTCACCATCTGTCACTGGTAATTTCAAAGTTAGGAAGATGTCTATCAAATTTCTTTCAAATATAAGCTATAAAATGAGGATGGATTTTCCACTGACTGGGCTCAGCACATTATTTTGTCTCTGTATTTTTGATACCAGTCCCCATAGGAACTATCTTCACAAACCATATCTGGCTCTGAACACTCTATCGTGGCTCTAGAGGGGTTGGCTTAGTGGGCAGTACAGGATCTCTGGAAGTGAGTCCTTTGGACAGAGTGAACAGTAATGTAATTGTACATGAAAGTGACAGCCACCACACAAAGACACCAAACCCACTCTCCATGAAGCCACATCTCCATGAAAGCTGAATCTCCAAAATGCCACAACCATTCCCCCATCACTCAGTGGGAGGGGGAGTACAAAAGAGAGAAGGCTAGAGTGGGAAGAGATGATAGTCCTGACCAATTGTAGACAAAACACCTTACTTGGCATACTCTATAGATAGTCATGCCTGGAGGAGTCGTTGGAAGGGCCCTGTACCTTGAAGGTTGCACTTCACCGGCCTCATAGCAAATCTACCTTTGCCCGACACAGAGTAAGAACACAGTCGATATTGGCTCAATGAGTTAACAAGACCCATTATGCCTCAGGTTCAGAGTGTTTGGAACAGATGCCAGCCAGAAATGGTTGGTCCAACTGTTCTGGTGAGCACCAGGTGATCCTGGGGTGTGACTGCCTCAGTGGAATCAGAGAGTTGCTTTGTCCAAGGAAATTACAGTGTTTCTTAGGGAAGATTCATCCTTCATACATAATTCAACTGTCTGAATCCAATTTGGGACCACATCACAGAGCGTGACTCTTGAATTTGTGAACAGGCCACATGGATCCAAATTTAGCGACTCTAAAATTGCCATCTTGGCCCTGAATGTGGGATACAATTTGGGACAGTTGATTTAGCATTTCTTAGAATTAACAACTTAAAGTCACATCCTCACCCATGCTCAAAAGCACACAGACTGTTCAGTTACCTTGAATTTAAAACACTTTTGTATTATGTTTTACTAAAATCTTGACCTATCTTGTATTTTGAATGGACTTTTAAACTCATGCATGGCTTTGAACAACATATACTGATTATTTGGAAAATATCAACTTACTGAGTTATGAAGACATCTTAAGCATTGACATTTTTCATTATACAATATAAAAATGCATTAATTACCACAATCACCACCAATTTGATCGTGAGTCATTAAGCACTGAGAAACTGTCTGAAACTTTAATCTTTACTTGGAAAATTGAATTTTATTGTTGGCAATCCGCACTGTCAGTTGTTTTTCTTGATGTGACTGGTTGACTTCGTTCATTTGCAATGAAATTTCTGCCAAATATCCAAGTCTGTACAATCATGATTTGCCTGTTGGTGTTCATTCAAGTAAAATTTTTCCATGAAAAATGCAGCTATTTCAGCAGGCGACTCGATGTTATGCGTGCTTTACTTGGAGACAGCAGCAAGAGAAGTGCTTTATATATATTTATCTTATGCAGTATGAAAGATATGTATTCAGTGGTCAAGATGAAATAAAATTAACAGTCTTTACCCTTCATCAAAGACTGTCTTAGTTACTTTTCTCTTATTGCTGAGACAAAACATTCAACAACAAAAGTTAAAGGGGGGAGGTTTATTAGCTCACAGTTTGTAGAGGTTCTAGTCCATAACTGTCTGGCTCCAAGGCAGGGTGACGTGGCAGACAGGCTTCTCAGAGGAGAAACAGTTCATGGTGGCCAGAAAGTAGCAAAAGCAACAAGGGACCTTAACAGTGTCTTTCTGCTCCTTTTATCTTATTCAGACTACCAGGATTAAGGTGGTGCCAAAGCAATCAGCGTACTAGTCTAGTAATCACACGTGCTTAATCCCAGCATCATACTCTAGATTCACCACCTCTGAAAAAGCCACCTACAGCCACATGAGGCTTTTCCGGGGGTGGGGGGAGAATCATCTAGACCCAAACCATAGCAAAGATATTCTAAAATGGAGCTGGCTTTTTAAATATCCCAAAATTTATCTTTATACTACGTTGTTTTACTGTGAGTTTATAGCACTCAAGGACAGAATGGATACCAGTATAGTTCTCCGTCCCTGTTTGGAGTCTTGCTGATGTGAATGTGAGCACAACAAGAAGGGAATGACATTGTGGACCTCCCAAGAAGGTCTTTGGTATCTCCAGTTTTCCTCAGATCATAATTTGGGTCATCTCCAATCGAGGAATATGTGGGCTTTTCCTCTATCCATGAATACCACAAGTGTACATTCACATTGTACACTCTTATATATGTGACTTTTAAAAGTGTAATGTGTCACAAACATTTCCACAAGCCATTATATACTAGGTGTTTTTTTTTCCTGGTACTTTGTTGACGTGTAATTTACTTACAGTAAAATATACAAACCTCTAGCATACAGCTCGATGACTTCTGACGTATATACTTATATGCTCATTACCTATATCAATATATGAAATATTTGTATCACCCTAGAACATCTCCTCATGACCCTTTCTGTATAGTTCATACCCCATCCTCTGCCCCCAATTTACCTATTATTTTGGCTTCTCTCACTGTAAATGAATTTTGCCCATTCTTCCACTTCGGCTAAATTAGAAACGTGCAGTGCATACTGCAGTAGGCTGTACAGAGGCACTCGGTATATAAAGCTAAGAACCGGCCCACCAGAAGCACCATAATAAATCATTGTGGGGTGAAGACAGGCAGAAATGTTTGGAGCAACCATGCAGGGGAGAGGGCAGCTTCTCCACTGTGAACTTGCCTGGGTTAGAGCCAGCTTGGTGTTTCACGTTCATTAACTGAAGGACCCAAACATCAAGAGATGACAGAAATAAATAGGCGGAAGACTAGATAGACTTGGGGAGGAGGGAGAAGGGCTTCTGGCTGTAATGTGAGGAACTGTTGACAGACCTGAAGGGTGGAGAGTGAGTCTGACCTTAAGGAAATGTATCCTGAGGAAGGCTGAGGAGATGAGCTTTGTGCATCTTTAGGGAGAGAAGATACAGAAAAGGAAAATAAGCCAGGATCCAGATTTCCGCCCCTTGACTCATCCGCAGGAGTAAGTTCCCATCCCCAATGCCTCCAAAGAATGCAGGATGATCAGCTGCTTCCTGGTTGGGGTTTGGTTCCAGATAGGTATGAGTTCAAATCCAGTTTCAAACACCTTCAAACTGTGAAAAGCTTGAATTCTCAGACCCTCTATTTCCTTGTGTGTAAAGGGAAATAATACTTATTTGCAAAGTGCTTTTCTCTTAAAGAGATAAATGGCCTAGTTCCTTAAGGTTTCCTTTGTAGTGTCTACAATTAACCCACGCAATGCAAAAAGGGTCTTTACTTCAGGTGGGTGAGGGGGGAATTTCATCGCCGTCAATGTCTCGTCCAGTGTTTCCAGGAAATGAAGGAACATGTAACGTAACTCTGGACGGTTTGCCCCTCCATTCCATGCCTTGTCAAACATGTGATTGTTTTCCATGTATTTACACCCCTCACTGTGCAAGCAGAGAGTTTGGTTGGCTAAAGGGAAAAGCATGTAAATAACGATTATGACCACAAAGTGAAGGGTTCTGTGAAATCCCCAATCCAAACAGGCTTCTTGCACTGGGTCGAAGGTTAAGTTGGCCAAGGCTTTCTCCCCGTCTCCCACCTAGCTTTCTCCAGGGCCAGCTGGCTGCTGTCCATGATGGAGAGCCCTCCCTTTGTTCCATCTCACACAAGCTGCATGAATGTCATTAGGGAAATGTAAAAGGGGTGATGGATGACTTGGATGAAGTCGCATAAAGAGCGCTGATCACATTTGCATTTGATCAAGGCAGAGGAGGAGGAGCTGAAAATGCTGGGTGTGGTAATCAGGACTCTGGAAAGTCTAGGTAGATGGGAACCCTGGGTGGAAATGAAATGTGCCAAGTTTATAAAACAGAATCAAGGCCCTGCATCTAGAAATGAATGAAGCTTTGTAAACATAACAACAAGGATGGAATCCAAAAAGAGAAGATTAATTTGGCTCTAACAGACCATAAAACACACATGTCAAAAACACTATAAATAAGATAGAAAGGAAAACTGTAAACTGAGAAAAATAATGGCAACACTTATAATAGAGTTGGTTGATGTGTTAAAGAGGCCTTTCAAATCTATAAGGGTAAGAAAAATGTTCCATTAGAGAAATGAAGAATGAATGTGAACAAGTAGGTCAGAAGACAAGAAATCAAACTGGCCAAACGGCATGTAGACCAAGTTTACCCACAATATTTAAAAAATACAAATAAAATTTAGTGAAATACTTCTTCTTGTCCCTATGAGATTAACAATGATTTAAAGGAGTAATGATAATCTAATTTGCAGGTCTTAGGAGAAGCGGGGGACTTGGCCTGCCTGGGACCATAGACGTTCCTGACTCTTAATGGAGGCCATTAATGGGAATCAAAAGCCTTAAACACATTTCCAATACCTTGACCTGGAATTCCACTTCAAGGAATTTATCCCAGCGAAAGATACAAAGATGTAATGTGGCAGGGAATTCATGGAAGCATTATTTATAACAGCAATGGTTAGTTACAATCTAATGCTCAATGAGAGGGCATGCATTATTTATGAAAATCAGAACAAGGGAAGACCATGCAACCATTAGAAACTGTGGAGGGGCGACACATTCCCAGTGTGGTGCCAGGTGGGCATGGAGGTGCTGCTCAGGCTCCTCTAGGGAAGGACTCAAGATGCATGTTAGTTTCCTGAGTGGCCCCTCCAAATCAGGACTGCGGCCTCAGCCAAGCTGTGTGCTTCCTGGCCTGACCATGTCCAGGATTGTTTGAGGCAGGGCCATGAAAGCTCAGTCATCTCTGCCCAATGCAGGATATTGTGACACAGGTTTATGCACCAGAGTGCCCCCAAAGTTGGCCTATGCTGCGGGGAGACCATTCTCTGCGTGTTTTCATATCTCCTGTAGGGCTCAAAGTTTCTGAGTGGGTTACCAACAAACCTAGTTAAAACATGACTGAATTATTAATATGCCTGGCAAGTGAAAGAGTGGATTGCTCCAAAGAGTCATTTATTCAAGAGATGTTTACTCACATAGTAGGGTAATAAATCCAGAGATGCCTTCCTCTCTCCTGCAGAAGCATATATTTATATTCTAGGCGACAGATCTCTCTTCCTGTGGATAAGAGGATGGACAGGTGTGCCAGCTGGTCTACACCAACTATGAGTTTTTTGATTTGGAGGTTAAAAGCTATGGTGCAACCTGCTGAATGCATAGGTAATGTCTGCCCCTATTATGTGTTCTAGTGTAGCGAACCAGAGGCCATATGCTCTGCCGGTGCAGAATGGTCTACCCACTGCTCCAGACACTTCAGAATCAGCCTCTCTCTCTCTGTCTCCCTCCACCTCTCTCTTTCTCTCCCTCCTTCTCTCTCTCTCTCTCTCCTCTCTATATAGTAGATAGATGTGTGTACTATGTGTGTCTGTGTGTGTACACACATAGTGATCGAAAAAACATGGTCAGTATTTATATAAAAATATCTATTACAATAAATGATATACTGCCATTTGCTTCAAACACACTTGCCTCATCCTTCTTGCCACCTTTTGAAGCAATTCTGGAAGTCTTTTGTGAGTCTGATTCATCTCACCTAGAAGATCCCTAATAAATGTTGTGTCTCTCCAGTTGCCTCGGCGTCTGCCTCTGGACAGCTCAGCCCACAATAGTGCTGAGTTACAAAAAAGAAAGCAGTCCATAGACCCATACATATACATAACAAGAGCTTTGTACTTTATAAGGTACACTGAAAGGAAGAAATAATGAAACTACAAAATATTAATAGCAGGTTTCTTGAGGTGGTGTGAATATGAGTGATTGCTTTTTCTTTGTGCTTTTCTGAGCTTCCCAAGTTTCCTGCATTGAGCATTGATTACTTTTAGTTATAAGGCCTGCCAAAATTCTGTTTCCATAGCTGTGTTTAACAGGAAGTGAAGGCACGGCTGGGGATGTAATGGCTGATATTTGCAGACTGCTGACTATGTGACTACGTGGCTGGCACCACCGTAGCACTTTTTTTATTTGATTTCTGCAAATATACTCACTGTGATCTTCTTGAGGGACATTACAATCTCTTCCTTATGCAGGAAGGTAGCAGAGACCTGGAAGGATCAGCTTGCTGTACAGAGGGGAACCAGGGTCTGCACCCAGGCTGCCCGTCCCCAGAAACTATACTTCTAGTCTTTGCAGCATTTGCTTCTCAGCCTGGGCCTCAGGTGCACAATGTAGCCCTGAAAAACATCCTGTGGTGCTGTGTCAGGGCTTGAGTGATTCCTCTTGGTCCTATGCTGCGCTCCTTGTTTCACTTACAAGCCCCATTACCTGGCCCTGGCTCATCAATGGCCCTGAGTGCCTGAATAACTCCTGTCCTTGAACTTCTGTCTCTTGGCCACCGAATACCATTCCTCCATGCCTGGAGCCCTTTCCCTCAAATGCTGTTCCTCTGCCTAGTGTATGGCTGCCTTGCCCCAGCTGAGCTGTCTCCTTTTATGTCGCCTTGTCTGCCCCCACCAGTGTTTCTCTCCTCCCTGCTGGCCAGCCACAGGGGCTCTCTGGTTTCCTGCTTTGTTCTACTGTGGTCCTTGGCATTTGCTAGATTCCCACATTGTCCATTCACCCCGATTTGCACCACGCAGCCAGTGGGAGGGTGCTGGGGCCAGGCCACCTAGGTTCAGGGCTCAGTTCCCACATATGTAACTGGTTTATTTGGAACACTGCTTGACATACAGTGTACACAAGAGCCCATGCCATTAGGGACTACACCTGACCACAAGGCCTCAAGTTCTAAGGTGGTGCCCCATGCCTGGTGAACACAGCGCCCAGTACCCTGTTAGGAACAAACATAGAGGCTTGGGTCTTGTGAAGGCTTCTCGACCTCCAACACTAACGCCATCATCGGTCTGCTGTGACTGTGCTGAGGGTGTACCTTCTCGCATTCCAAGCTGCCTATCTTGCCCGAGACAGCCGATGCAACAAACCTGTGCAGAGCCCTGCCTGTGAACTGCCCAGAATCTGAGCATGCAGTTCACAGAGCATAAATATCACCTAGGATCCCAGGGTCTGATTCACTGCCCATGTGCACATTTTTCTATTTTACTTACTAGGCCTAAACCTTCGGAAAAGCCTTGCCTAAGGTTTGGGGGCCCCAACATTCAAGTAGGACCTCATATTCTCCTTCTTTTTGCCAAAGTCAATACTTAATGCTGAAGGAGACTGAGAAACTTTGGTTTCACTTCCCATCTTCATTTTTCATGAGAGACACAGTCTTCCAGTTACAGATGCTTCTTGCTTGGTAATTTCCCTCCTACCCATCTTGCCCTTTTGACTATGATCTGCTTGAGTCAGAAACTGCTTTAAATGCTCGATGGCGAATGACTGACAGAATGAATTAATCAAAGGATGAATTCATGAATGGATTAAAGTTGAATGAGGGCAGGACCATGTTTACCCATTCTGTTATTGTCAGCAGCCTTTGTGCATTACCAGCATATAGTAGATGCTGAATGAATTCAGGCAGCTAGCAATGTGTCTGTCAGGCTGAGTGCAAAGGAAGCTCTAGGAAGAGCACTGGAGCTATGGAAATAGTGATGAACCAGACGAGCATGTGCTCTGCCATGCAGAAAAAGTTGAATGATTGGTGACTAGAATGAATAAACGGATGGCTTTGGATGTGACTGAGTTTGCACAGCAGCAAATGCTACCCTCAAACCAGGCTACTGCTTCCCCCAGAAAAAAGCTTGGGGACTGCCAGGAAATAAGCAGTATGTATTCAGCTGGATGGTCAAGCACAGGAAACTGTAAGAAACAAACAGATTTTTAAGAGAGCTGGGAAGATTTAGCATTTGCAGAGCATGCAAAACAAAAAAATCAAGAAGAATCAGAAAAACTGTTCATGAAGAACCTGGTCAAGGTCAGGACTTGGGAAAGATGTTCAGAGTCTGGAGTGGGAGCTGTCAGGGTTGAGTCCAAGTTCAGAGTCTGGCTGGCTCCGGCAGGTGGTTGTGGACATATACTCTGGCTGTGGCTGTGACCAGCGGGGAGTTCACCGGGACACCACATCCCTCTGAAAGCAGCAGCAACCTGGTCCTTCACTGTGAAGCACCCTTCTCAATAGCATCATCCTCTTACCCAGAGGCCCAGGATTTGGGGTGTTTGTACCAGAAGCACGGAGAAGTCATTTCCGGGCTCACTGGCTCTCTGATGAGCCCAGAGTGGCTGACCCTGCTTCTTGCACACCCCACACCCTCCCTTTTACCCCCATCCCTCTCCCAAGCCTCTCGCATCCCTCTCATGGTCTCCCCCAGCTGCACTGGACATCTCTAGCTCTTCAAGGCCACCACAGACTCTGCTCCCACCCAGTCCTCTCCAGTCCTGCAGCCTCCGTGTTACTCGACTGCTGCTGGCTTGGTGAGTCTCACACTGCACTATTCCCCCTCCTTCTCATTTTAATATAACCAGAGTCTGTCCTAAAGCTGTTTATTCACTAAAGACAGAGTCATGCCTGCCATGTCCATCCCCATAATGCTACCATTTTCCATAGTGCCAAAAATACAAAATGACTGAAATGAGGATTTGCCACATAAATGTGTCTCGCCCTGGGACGTGAGCTCCTTGGGTTCCTGGTTCTTCCAGAGATGCCTATCTTCCCTCCCTGACTTCTTGGGTATAATTAAGACTCAGTGGATATTGCATGTTTGAACAGAAATGGAATTACACTCAATTCCATGCAAGCTCTTGTCTCTGTGATTTTGCGCAAGTCTCCTCCTGCTCTGGAGTTCTGTGTTCTCACCTGTTTACAGTGAGAACGTCTTAGTCAACACCAGGATGTAACAGCAGCTCGGCAGAATACAGGAAAATGGGAGCAAGTTCTTTGTGCTTCTTCATGCTGGAGAGTGTCATGTGTACTTTATCTGAATAGAAACTATTCCTACGAGGTAGATATTATTTCTTCCTGGAGATACTAACAGTTAGAATAACTAACTTATCCATGGTTACAAAGGAGAGTACTGAGGCAGGAGTTCAAGTTGTCTTAGCCGGCTGCAGAGTTTTTGTTTGTTTTTCTGTCCTATGCTGCCTCAGTGGAAGGGTAAAATGATATCTGAAATTCTGTGTGTGTGAGTATGTGTGTATGTGTGTATGTATATTTCTTTCTAGCTACAAGGGAGGTGGTAAAATACAGTGAATGCCTAAGTTAAAAAAATTACTACAGTAAAGGACATTGTGGTGAACCCCCTCAAAACACTAGCAAGCTTGTTTTTTCTCAAGCTGTCATCTAGTTCCTGTGATGTCATTTGCACATTTCTCTCACACAGGGTGGCCAGACTCTAATAGGGAAAGCACACCAAGAAGGAAGGTTATGTATTCCTCCTTAGGGTGCAACTTGGGAACCGCCAAGTCTTTCTGCCTCACGGAGGCCGCTATTCATGCCTCACCCGCTCACGCATTCCCTACACATGCAGCAGTAAGGGCAATGCCCAGAGCCAACCCTGTGCCCAGGGCTGTGCTGAGTTGTCCATGCAGAGTCTTTGACATCAGCAGCCTTAGCCGCAGAAATAGAGACAATTCCCAGCGAGGAACCAGAAAACGAACACAGAGAATCTAAGGAACTCACTTGCCCAAAGTCACCTCTCTTGTAAGCGGCAAAGCTCTCATTGGGACCTGGTTCTGTTGGATCAAAGACCTTTCGACCTTACTCAACACAATGGTAGAACCTGAGGCAGTTACTCCTGCCCAGGAGTGTGTGTGTGTGTGTGTGTGTGTGTGTGTGTGTGTGTGTGTCACAGATAGTCCTCTTCTTGCTGCTAGGAAAGCAGTGTTGCTCTTTAAAAAGGAAACCAAGTGGCCTCTGGCAAGTTTAGGGTACAAAAAGAGGTGCTGACCCCAAAGCAGAAGGATCAGTTAGAAGACTGTCCATGATCCCTTGTAATCTCTGAATGTCTTTGTCATTTCCCTACCACGTATGGTGGTGGAAAGATGTTTGCTCTGGAGTGGAAACTGGTGGTGTGACTTTGGCTGGGCTGGACGTGTCATCCCTTCTGCTGAGCCTCAGCCTCCTCCTTGTCACAGAGATTAAATAAGATAATGAGAAGAGATTGGAGCTCAGCCAATGTTCAATAATTGGTAGAAATGAAGGAAAACAAAAGCAAAACAAAACTAGGCTTGAGATTTTGGCTTTATCTGTCACAGGGACCAAGTTGTTATTTAGGCTCCCCACCACCAATCTGATATCTTTCTTTCCTTCCCCCAAGGAGAACCAAAGCAAAAACAAGAAGCACAGAAGAAAAGCAGACTTCAACTCTAACCCTACAGGAATGTTTCTGAAGACTATTAGCTCAGCCATTTTCCATTAACAAAAATAAATTGCTCAGAAGCAACTGGGCCACGTTTGTCAGGAATCGATTCTGTGCCAGCATTTCACTTTCAAACTGAAAGTCACAGTGTACCTACTGCACTGCCCCTGGGAAAACAGAAGGGATCCCACCCTGCCAGGGTTCCCTCTGCCCCCTCTCTCCTTTTACTCCAGAGCAGCTCAGAGACAAAGACAGCTGAAAAGAATTTGGGTGGGCTGCTAAAGAAAAGCCACTCCTGGCACCAGATGCTGCCTTCCCTGCCAACTCTGGGGCCTGAGTACCCAGGCCCAGCCCCAAGGGAAGGGATTTGGGCTGCAGAAGGCAGCTGAAGCCTCAGAGAGCCATGCAGACAGGCCACGTGCATATCCAGCTCTGATGGCCTGGGGCTGGGTTATGCCGTCTCTATCCCCTCCTCCCTACCCTCCATCCCCAAGCAAATATGCAGGATGAGAACAATATCCGTCAGGGAGGCAGTGACTCGGCCAGCCACGCTGGTCCCTCAGGGCGTGATGGACTCTGGAGATGCTGGCGTGCCTGATGTCCCTGGTCTGTGCTGTGGGAGGCCAGGAAACGGAAAGGGTGCCATGACTGTCTCTTTGCCTGCATCGGCCACGTGGCTCAGCCCACTGCAGCAACGGTAGGGGTAGGGGAAGTCTTTGGAATTTAGAGAATGCCTGTCTGGCACAGAGGGGCTTCTGAGGTTGTCTCAGAGAAGGTTCCAGTTTATAGATCAAGGAAACGAGGCCTATGATTTGTGGGAGAAATAGATGAGGAAAGTTTCAATAAAAGATGATTAGAGTAACAGACACATTGCCACTCATCTCCATCACAGCGCTCCCCCTTCTCTCTGAACACACTGATCCCATCATTCTTGCCACTTTCTGAAGCAGTTCTGGAAGTCCTCTTTCGTGAGTGTCTTTATGGGGTGTGAAAAAAAAATGTGAATGCTAGGGCCGGGGATTTAGCTCAGCGGTGCTGCTGCCTGCCTCGCAACTGCAAGGTCCCGAGTTTGATACCTGGTGCCAAAAAAAAAAAGTAAATGCTGCTGCTGAGTGCCATTCAACCAAAAAGCAGGTGCGCCGAAGCATTACAGTGTGTCCTTGTCCTGTCGCTGGATCTGGCACTGGGTGACTTCTGGCTCTTCCTCAGGGTCAAAATGACCATGGAGAGTAAATGTTTTGAAATGATTTAGGACACAGAGGGGGCCACATAACAGCAAAAGAAGACACAAATGAGGACTTCCAGAGCTGCCTCAGAAAGTGGGAAGAACGGTGGGATCAGTGTGCTTGAAGTGTCTGCAGGGGATATTTTTTTAGCAGAATTAATGAGAACGTGTCTTTTACAATAATATGTGTTTTTAAATTTAAATTTTCACTGTATTTTTTTATTATACCATGGAGACGGGGAAATCGATATTCTCAAAGCTTCCATGTCTGCCTGAGGCTCAGGTCCATTCTGCAGGGACCAGGCTCAGCCTCTCGGAGCTGCCTGGAAGAGGGGCAGAGCATTCTAAGGAATGTGCGAGGGTGATCGTACGCTGGCTCGGGGATACCCAAATGTCTACCCCTGTTCCTGTGTGGTCAGGCACCACATCTAATAAAAACCACGTGGTATTTTCCTGAAGAGGGAGAAGGTTAGGTGGTGGGAAAGGAGCAGAGAGAGGGAGAGGCGGAGAAGCGAGGGGAAGAGGATGGCAAGGGGAACAGTGCTGTGAACAGGGGCAAAAGTTGGGAGCTCAGGGATTAATTAGATACAAAAATTCACGTTTTGTTTTTTTCTGTGAAATAACTGAATTTGCCACTCTGCAAAGCAGCATCCTTTCAGATGCAGGCAATGAGCTCACCAACTAACAGCTGGACTGAATTAATTACCTCTCCCCAAGACAGTCTCAACAGCTTGCTTACTACTTTCTGCCTCCAGCTCTTCCACCCTCAAAGCCATCTTCCTGCCTCTCCCAGCCAGGTGCACATCTGCTCCCAGGTGCATCTCCAAGAAGCACATGTCATTGGAAGGAACGTCTCTTTCCTAGCTTCGTGGCTTGTGGCTCTCAGTGTCTTGCCCACAACCACCTGGCAGGGGCCACAGTAGGGCTCCATTTGATAGCTGAGTAAATGGAGGCACAGCGAGGCTGATGCTTAAGCTCTCTCCGTCTAGTGAGCTTGCCTATATCGAGGCCCTCCAGAGCCTGAATTTGCCCAGTTGTTCAAATCTGGGCAGTTAGCTGAAAACTCCATCACAGGTAAAGGGGAGGATGCCCAGTTAGAGACGAGGGCCTCATGTTGCCCTGTGAACATACTATTCATTTTTGCTTGAAGTGGGAGATGGACTGTTCTGGCAAAGGCATTGAACTTGAAGGTCAAGCAGCTTGGTCTTGCTAGTTTCCTGTGACCTTATACAAGTTATATTTCTCTTTTCTGCTTCAGATTTCCCACAGCTTAAGGGAAGGATGGCCAAGATGACCTCAAAAGTTCTTTCTGGCTGTGACTTTCTGTGACTGGCAGATCCAGGATCATCTGATGCATACCAACTGTAAGCTAATTTCCCACCCCTGGGGATGGCCTTGGTTGATTCTCCAGCTCCCGGTCACGCAACCCTGGCCCGGGTCAGCAGCAGCCCTTAGTTTCCCAGGAAAGCTCTCAATCATCAACCCTCCACCCTGACAGCAGGATCTGAATTAATTTCCTTCCAGAGACAAGAGGGGAAAATAAGTTGTATCCTGGCACCTAATCAGCTTGCACTTCTTGTTTGTCATAAATGGCAATGCCCTGTGATTATGGGGCTGTCAGAGCTACCAGCTTCTGATGCTGGGAGAGTGGACCATGCATGCACATGGCCAGCAGGCTGGCTGCATTCTGTTATTCTCAGAACTAAAGCAGTAGGTGGTCTTCGTTCTTGCATATAAAATCACTTCAGGTTACTGTTTTTCCTGGCCCCTCCAAAGACCCAGTAAAATGTTATTGGGATTGGAAGGGTAATGGAGAAGGGAGTGTCCTCTTTTCCAGTCCCCATGGCATGTAAATCTTTACCTTCAAACTCCCAGGGGCTAGGTGACGTGGTAGAGAATGGTGAGAATGAGCCCTCCAGGGGCAGTGATGACCTCTCAGCCACTGACTCTGCGTGACCTTGGCCAGATCACTTGTGCTTTTTGAGCCACATTTTTCTCATCTCTAACTAGAAGAGTTCAAAGGGTGGTTTCTGCATGTCCCCTCTGATCTCACATGCAGAGCTTCAGTGATTCCATAAGAAATGCTGTTCATGGAAAGAACTCTAGGGATTAAGTCTACTAACAACAGGACTGGCATTAGGCCCCTTGAAGGCTTGTGCTTCAGTCATCCTTCCACTCTCCCTCTCCAGGAGGACCCACTCCTCATCTCCCCCAGCTGGCTTCAGTGTCTCTTGCTTTCATATTTTAAAGTTCTCGCACACCATTTTTTGTCCAATGTTTTCTACAAATCTCCACCCTTTAAACCCAATTTCCATGTTACCTTTTCTGGAGTTTCCCCACCTCCTTCTGGCCCGATGCACAAATAGCAGTGTCCTCTGGGTATACCCAGGACCGTAGCTCATGATCCCTACCACAGTGTTCATGTAAAGTACTGTGAGTCTCTGCCTTGAGGGTTTGTGCCACAGCTTCGCATGGATGACCAGCGATTGGGAGCCTGTGGCTTGCTCATGGCAAAACAATGAGTTATCAAATAACTTTATGTACTTTATTGCCTTTGATTTTTACACTGATGATAGGGAATAGCTATCATTTTTTCCCAAGGGCTCAAGGGACTTGTCTGGGGTCAAAGGTAGGTATAGAAGAGATAGGATTTGAACCCAGGACAATGCTGTGAGGCTGGGCTCTTGCCTCTGCCTACTTTTGCCTCTGCTAATGGAACTCAGCCTGTTCCCACACCTATTTTGAGCCAGCTTGTAGGGAAGCTCTGTTGGGCTGCTGTGCGTGAGGGGCAGACTGAAGGATTCCAAGGAGCTATCAAGGGCTTTCCAGTCACTTCATTCAAGGCCTCCTTCGGCACATGAACACCAGGTTCCCCCACTGCCCTTTCCTCCTTGTCCCATCTGACCAGGATCCAGGCAATGGGGACAGGCCACTCTGTTTTCCTCAGTTGCCTCCTGTGGACTGCAGATTAATAAACACCTGGACCCAGGCAGACAAATCTGACTGCAGTCCTGCCTCTGCCACTTACGGTGAGCTCACTGGAAGTTCTCTTGGCTCTCTCATGCTTCAGAAGAGGAAGATAATGATAATCCCGTCTCGCTCACAGTGGTATTGTGAGACAACAGAGCCTCAAGCAGGATTTAGAACACTAAGTTAGTTGGATACAGTGGCTAGGCAGTCTTTCCACTGAGTAAGGGGCTAGGAAGAAGGAAAGACATATAGACAAGTTCAACTTCACACATCACCATCAGCAAATGAACACAGTTCCTATTGCAGTCACCGTCACCCCACTACTGTGTCACACCACGGCCGCCATCACAGTGCTCATCCATATCACCAACATCCTCACCCTCACTGTACCGGCCCCCCCTTACCCATGTTCCCAGGGACACAGACCTCTGCTTCTGTTACCACTGTCAGCCATTACACCAGCCTCACTCTTACCTCTACCACCATCTACACTTCTGCCCTGTAACTGTTACCACACTGCCACCACGGTCACCACCAAAACTTCCACCACCACTGTCCCACAACCATGACCAGCAATGCCACCTCCGCCACCCCTATGGCTGCACCCAACCTCCCACCACCGCCCCCACTGCTCTGGACCCCTCAGCCTCTTATGCCATTGCCAGCTATTCTGTCACCTTCACTATCATCTCTGCTTAAGCCATATCTCCATCCCATACCATCGTTACCCCCACCATCATCTTCACCACCCCCAGCTAACCATGAAGTCGATATGCTACAGTGTTTCTAGCAGCCCCTGGCACAATGACTAACCCAAAGTAGGTTCTCTGGAGATTTTTGTCAAATGAGTGAAAGGACAATTGAATGCAGTAAACTGAACAATCAGAACTTCCAAGAAGCAAATTTCCATCTCTTGGAAACCCTGGTCAGTGGCCAGTTTTAATTTATCTCTTACAAGCTTAGAAGGTCAGTACTGCTGGACCTAAAGCAGTACTAATGGCTTTAAAGGATGGCTAGAAAGGAAGCAAAGACAGGACACCATAACCAGAGAAACCAGCATTTGGCCTAGAAAATTTGTTTCTCTGGAAAATCATGTTATTAAGCCAGTCTAAAGAATGCCCATTCTGGTCTGAGGCCATGGCTCAGTGGTAGTGTCCTTTCTTAACATGTGCAAGACCCTGTGTCCTATTCTTAGCACCAAAACCCAAAAATCTAACCAACCAACCAATCAAAAAATCCATTCCTAAAATTCTAGCAATTGTTCACATATTTAGAGATAAACTTCAGATACTTTTGAGCCCCAACTCGGTCTACACCTTCTGTCTCCCACTTCCTTGTTACTACTCAAGTCCCAGAGCACTATGTCTTCTTGGCAACAAGCAAGAGGCCCTAGAAACCTTTTCCCTTTTGTCTCTCCTCTTCCTTGATTCCATCTGTCCCCTCAAACATGGAGTTTTCCTTTCACCCGTGAGGAGAAAGTGGATGATCTTTGGGATTCAAAAGCCCCAACATTTCTGGGACCCTCATGTTGTTGATATTACTCCTTCCCAGCATAGGCCATCCCTGCTTGAATTTAAAGTTGATAGCACCTTTGAAAATTACACAAAGAACCCATGCCAGCTCACCCTCCATCCTGGGAGCCAGGCAGACAACGAGGTGACCAAGCATTCTTTTTGGCTCCCGTATAGTAAATCATGACTCACTGGGCCAGCAGGTGGGAGGTGACTCTTTAGCTAATTGACAGTACCACCTTCAAACATGGCCTGCTGTCTCATTGCTGAGGCAAAGAAAGATGTAAGAGGTGTCATGCGGGGGGACAGATAAAATTTGTCCAATACTATTCAGGCATGAGTCACAGGTCCTTTTATGATTGCCCTCTGATTTAGGAGCATGCTAATTACCCAGTCAGATCTTGGCTGTCTTTGGGGTGTGGACTTGAATCACCTGGTTCCCAAGATGTTCCCGAGTTACCTTTGTACACTGTGGGCTTTTTTGATTGCTTGTGATTCACCTGAGCATTCCAAAGACTGTCTTCCCAGCTGTCCTCTAGTATGTCTTTGGCATTTTCTTGCTTGTTATTTCCTGGGCTAGGCTGTCATGCCTGATGGTATTGAGGTCACTGCATTAGGCAACATCCCAGAAACAGTGCTATTTTTAGAGGAGTCTATGTGATGTCATGGAAACAGCATGCGGTGTTCAGAAATTTACCTCTGAGGTTCAAACCCTTGCTCATCCACTTATCAGCTGGGAAGGTGACCTGACCCTAAAATGCCTTGATTCCCATGAGCCCAAGGAGTATAATTATCCTGCCTGCAGGTTATGGTGATTAAATGAAATAACTAAGCAGCTGCTTAGAGGAATTCATAGAACTTACTAGCTCTTTCAAAAATAGTCAGTTTACCCCCTGCCCCGCTTTTATGATAAGATTTCATTTGGAAAGAATTAAAATGCAGTGAAGTGATTGCTTTCATGAGGACCCAAGCAACAATATATCTCAAGCAGCTGTCTCTGAAGGAGCGTGGACCTGAGGGAGGATGTTAAGTACCTATCTGGTGACTCAGCTGTCTGCATCTCCAGAGTCCATGGTGCTGGGTTGGGGGTAGCAGGTGTGGCCTGTGTTTGGTCTTACATGGTGTCCAGTCTCTGTGGCTCCCTCATTTCCCTGCATTTTAATCTGACCTTCTGCTGGCATCTGTCAGTCAGCTTCCAGGATGGCCAGAGTCAGCGAAGGAAGAGAAGCGAGCAGTTTCAGCCAAACAGTGCTTGGTGGTAGCAGTAACACTGGCCAGGGAGTCGCCCAGGCCTGGGCTGAATCTGCTGTGCAATCTCGTGTTTGTTATCCAAATTGGACAAGTCACCTATCCTCTGAGAGGAAGCTCTGTCATTGTGAACTGATGTTGAGGAGGAAGGGAAGATCTAATTTGAAGTGGCTTACGAGTAAAGGAAATGGTGCGTCAGAAAACTGAGAAGTCCAGAGGTAAGACTTTGTACACACTTCGCTTGAGGATCTGGCTCTACTCCTTGGTATAATATGGCGCTGTGCTCTGTTGGCTTCCTCATTGGGGTAGCTTTCTTCCTGTATTGAGATACCAACATGTTGTAAGTGTCTCATAACAAAATAAAGTAAGTTTAGATCAGGCCATTCTAGCTAACAAGTGCACTGTTGGACCAATCATGGTGACATTTAGGCCATTTTCAGCCCACTACTAAGCTGGCCAGTGCAACTCAGATCACCCATGTACAGTTCATATGTGGTCAAAATTAGTCATTATTTTAGTCTTACCTGCTTAATTGTGATGCCTATGTATATATGTGTCATGGCATATATTATTTCTATACATAATACTTTTTGCCTCTTAGTACACTTACAAATGACTGGTAAATTTTCATTAAATGTATTGACTTCCAGGTGGTTTAACTCGAATGTCAACTATGTGATGTCCCTGAATTCACTTGTGGGACTCTGACAAGGAAGTGAGTTCCTTGCTGACAGTGCTGCTGAAGCCGTGATACAGTGCGAGCTGGATGAGGCTGCTGGTAGGGATAGGATTGTCATGCACATTACAGGGGCAGGATCAAAGAAAAAAAAATTCTCCCAGTCAAGAGCTCTAGGCTGACGCTCTCATAGCTGGAGCTGATATGTGATACAAGTGGTTCTTACTCAGAGATGTTTCACTGAGCAAGGAGCAACAGAGAATAATGGATGTATGTGTTCCAAGCAGTGCCTGGTGTCCAGATTATGGAAGAGATAGGTGGCATTGAGAGGGTGGAGAAGGCAGTCCCTGAGGGCTGAGGCTAGAGGTTGAAGTAGGAGGATGTAAGGTCTGAGGAGTGTGGTCTCAGACCAGGAATTTGGCAGGCAGAGTAAACCAAAGGTAAGGAAGCAGTGAGTCTTACCTTCTTGGATATCTGCTGAATGGGAGTAGCCTGGTCACATACTGTCTGAGAAATCTATGGGTTGTCTCGTAAACACGACTGGCAGATGCTGGGCATGTTGTTGCCTAACGAGCTTGAATTTTGAGTTTCATCCAAGTCTTTGACACCCAAAGCAGAAAGCTTTTTAAATTCATTACATGTTGGTTTAGTGCCAATATTTTCCACACCAAAGACACTTATAAATATTTTCCCACACTGAACTGCGAGTTTCAAAAGATCTTCCAGTACAGAGCATTTGTGAATTTACATTTTTCACATTTTTTGTATGAAATAACTAGATTACTAAGTGGAGCTGATGTACTTTCTGGCAAAAGCAAAAAAAAAAAAAAGGCTATTTTAATCAGAAAATGTAGGAGACTCTTGCCAATCTTTTTGAACCGTTACAAGTAGATCAAGGAGTTTATGACTTCCTTCATGATTCCAAATTTAGGAAGCACTAATGGACAAAAGGAAGAAGAGAAGGCACAGGGCTTAAGTAATCTTTATCTATGATTCATGGACAGATGTGTTCTGTACTGAGCAGGTGCATTCTGTATAAACTAATGGAGAAGAATGTCTGTGATGGTTTCCTTTATGTGTCAGCTTGTCTTGGTTATAGGAACTAGCTATGTAATCAAACACTGGTCTAGGTATTTTGCAAATGTGCTTACCACTTACAACAAGTGGATTTAAACTCAATCATTTGGGTTGGCCTCATCCAGTCAGTTGAAATAATTTCAGAGCAGAAACCATGGTTCCCAGAGAAGAAGGAATGCCACCTTAAGGCTGCAGCAGCAACTCTTGCCTCAGTTTTCAACCTGGCAGCCTAACCTACAAATTTTGGGCTTGCTGGCTCCTCCATCATATTAGATAAGTCCTTCTGATCAGTGTCTTTTTTCCTGTCTTTCTTTCTCTCTCATATCCCTGTGTGTGCACATGGACCATTTTGGTGTGTGTCTCTAGAGAACCCCTGATAACATCAATGGACAGTAGACAAGCCCAAGCTCTCTGAGCACCACAGCATGCGTACGTGCATGTGCTCCTCTACATGCCGACATGCAAGCATCTGGACAGGTTGCATATTTCATCCCGTGCATGTTACAGGCTTCTGGCTGCACGTGGGGAGGTGTGAGGCACCGCATCACTGCAAGGTACCTGAACGGATCTTTGGGCAACAAACCTCATCATCATTACATCTAGTGAATAAAATCATCATGAATGTGTTCATCTTCTTGGCAAATGGACAAGTACTTTTGAGTGCTTACTACTGGCCAACTTGTTAAAAGCATCTTTCAAATAAATGTAGATCTTATTACATGTGATTAAATGCACATGCACCCAAAACATTCTGAATTCATAGCCCTTATGTATTTGAATTACCAACAAATGCAAGAGTGCAATTATTCTCATGTGGGTATTTGTGAAAATCTTTGAGAAGAAAGTCTCCTTAGTAAGGGTTGAGAACCAGTAAGGGATGGTTTTTGGTTTATAAACACAAAATATGGAGTTAGATGTAGAATAGATGTGATGTACTTCACACAAACTTTAATGGGAGTGAATATCAATCACATTCCATCTGCTCTGTTTTCCTATACAATTGAGATGTGGATGCCAGAGTCAAACTGGGATCTTAATAATTAACACTAGTGATGCTATATTAGAGGAGGGGCTTGGACCTGGGATAAACATGGCCTGTGACTTCTTCCTCTGGAACTGAACTTACCACTGGGCCACAGAGTGAGCAGGGGGACAGTGGCAGGCCTGATTCCCATCCTGACCTATGGGTAGAACTTGTCTTGAGTCCTGGGTGGTGTTTACCTGAAGGCAGAGGGATCCAGGAAAAGAATACAGGAGGGGCAGGTTTCAAGAGTGGGGGGAGAGGAGGAGAGGGTGGGGGATGCAGGGAGGGAGAGAGATAGAGGGAGGGAGGGAGAGAGAGAGAGAGGTATCATGTTGCTTGTGTGGGATTAAGGGTGTGTGATTACTAAATCAGTACACTGATTGGTTTGGTGCTGACATAAACGATACAAGGGTCAGAAAGAGGCTTGTTATGTCACCCTTGCCTATTTTGCTGTCTTCTGTGTGCCATGAACTGTGATGTCCCTCTTCCATATGCCACTCTGCCTTGGAGCCAGCCAGCTATGGACTGAAATCTCTACAAACTATGAGCTAAATAAACCTTTCACCCTTTAATTTTGGATGTCAGCAATGAGAGAAAAGTAACAAAGACAGATCATAAACCTTCCAAGTGACCTGTGGAGCTAGAACCATTCTAGGATTTGTCTTGGGCCAGAGCGACCTTGTGATGAGTCTACTGGGCCAAGTGGGAAGTGGGTCAGCTCAGGATGGCTGCACAGGAGTTGGGGAGTTTGCATCTGATTGTTTCTAGATCTTCTGTGTGGTGAACACAAGCCTATCTGTTGGAGTGAGGGGAAGAAGAACAGAGTATATGAGGCTTGGAAGAGAGGAGGCCATGTAAAATATCCACTTTGAGGAAGGGGCGAATGGTCTGATTAGGCAAAGGGGGAAGGAGGACCCTGCATCTTTAAGGTCCCAGGAAGGCTGGAGACTTGGAAAGAACTATGCTCTTATCAGTGTGGTCACAGATTCTCAAGGAAGGGGCTTTAGAGAAAACCTTGCATGATTGTTCCTCTCTCCCAATTTCTCACCATTTTACAAATAAACAAACCTACGACTAAGATAAGATGATGTGATTTCAGAAGCATCTTATTGTGAGTCAACATCATCACAGGATCCAGGCACCCAAGTCCTCGGGCTCCCAGACTTCTGATTTTTCTACCACAGGCCCCAGCAATTACTTATCTGTTCCTTGCTAGAGTAGCTGGCTTTTGATGCCAACATAGCTCTGGGCTACATCTTCCCTACATCCAGAATCTTTTTCCTTTCCTTGAGTTTTCTCTGTCATACAGATCAAATGAAGCTCTCCCTATAAGGAGTCTATAACCCATGTATCACTGAGCTCCAGCCGAGATGCGATGTGACACAGCTTACACTCCATTACTCAGGGAGGTACAGGGCCTTTGCTCCCTCACTCTGCTTTGCAGACAAACGTTCTGTCCTACCCAGGCACTGCTGAACTTGTCTGGATGCACCGAAAGACAGGATAGACTGCCGAGAAGACATCCAGAAATGCTGATCAGGGAAACTGAAAATGTGCTGTTTTACAAATAACAGTAAATCATTGGTTGATTTAAAATATAGTATTCAGAATAATAGGATAGCTAGAGATCTGGCCATGCATGAACAAGCCATAGGCTCCTAATGCACTGGGAATTAATCATCAATACATATAGTGGTAGAAGACAACTTTGATACATACATCAAAGGAAGGAAGGTTAGATAGCTCAAAGAGCCTTAGCTAATCAGAATAAGTAATTCCATTTCAAGGTGACATTTACTTTATGAGGAAAATTAAATTCTCCTAGGGAGCCTAGGGCATTTCTGGCTCAGCATTCACACAAAAGAGGCATGCAAGCACATTATTCTTTAAATAGAGTTGAAGTTCTGGTTAAAGTTCTTCACTGCTATGAAACCTTACTTCTTGAATCTTAATTCTTTTTTCAGATAAAGAAAAGTGACTTTCAAATGAGCCCATGAAGGGAACAGGTTAGGTAAATTTACCACAAACATACACATGTTCTTCTGAGAGTACAAGCAAAGTGTTAAAAGACACCCTGAGGTAATTCAGTTGTACCTTGGTTCACAAACTTAATTCTTTCCATGATTCTGGTTGCAACCAAATTGCAATGTGAGAACCGAGATTTGTAAACCAAGTTACCACTGTCAGGCATTCTTTTATTCATTGCACTCCATTATGCACTGAGCCCCAGCATAGGGGAAGCACCACTGTGGTAAATGCTGAGATTGTGGAGAACGGTGCTGTCTCCAGTCTGGAAGGAAAGACAGACAAGGAAATATTTATTCAGTCATGGTGGCAAGGATGAGAGAAGATTGTCTCCAGTCTGTGGGGAGGCACTTGAAGAGTTGGGGAGGTCACATGGTTACAGTAATGATTAGCGCTTTAATCCTGACTCTCAATCCTGCTCCATCTCGCTAGTACTTATCGGGGTGGTCAGGGCACTGGGAAGGCTGGACATACCTCCATGGTGGAATTTTTCTCATGGAATCATGAGAACTGGGGAAAAGTAATCCCTCTGACAACAAAGGTCTGGGGAGAGCTAACATCAGGCAAAAGTCCAGCTCTCTTTGGTACTCCCTCTCCTTCATCCCTCTCCTCCTTCTCCCCTCTCAATTCTGCTCTTCTCTCTACTTGTGCCTTGTTCTGTCCTTCACAACTTGGATTCCTCCACACGATGGAGAGACGGTGGTCAGCAGTTCTAATTGAACATCATTCTGGTCTAGAATCCTCAAACGAAAGAGGAAATGTTCTAGAGTTCAGTAAAAATCCCAGGGAAGAAATCTGGCCCTGCATGAGCCAGTGCCTTTCTCTTAGACCAGTTACTGTTGCCAAATGTGTGAAATTCTAACAGTGGGCCAAGCCGAAACAGAATCCCACCCCAATGGCTTCAAAAGAGGTAATGCTGTGGTTGAGAGCTCCTTCAGAACAGATGGGGTGAAGAGGGAACATTTCCTCAAAGGAAAAGTTGGTGTCATGACTAGAAAATTGGGGCAAGACACGGGGAACAACAAAATCAAGTAATAAAAAATAACTAGATGTCTACTTTGTGGAGAACCTAATGTATTGAAATCCAGAGGTATTGATTTGTTTGACTCTCTGGCTTTTCTTAAGAAATCCTTTAAGTCAATATTTCTGAATATTACCCAGTTTTGTAGAATGCCAGGGGACCTGGGGTAGACTGACCAAGCTGACGGTAGAAGGAAGTAAGCAATCTGGGAAGTGAGCAGTCTCCTGCCTGTGAGCTGAGATGACCAATGTTTTGACCTATGTATTACCCAGTCGTTAGGTGGACGTGCTTCATGTTATTTTTGCCTATAAGCTTCTTTAACTCCATTATCACTGTATAGAGATACAGACAGTTGAAGCTGCCATAACAAAAATACCATAAACTGTGTGCCTTATAAACCATAGTTTACAGAGGTTTTCTGTTCAAGAGACAGGAAGTCCAGGGTGAAGGCCCTAGCCGGTTTGGCATCTGCTAAGAGCCCCCTCCCACTTCTTGGTTCATAGATGTCTTCTCACTGCTTCCTCACAAGATGGGAGGAGGAGGCTGCTTGCTGGGGCCTCTTTCTGGGGCACTAATACATTTATGAAGTCTCTGCCCCTGCTAGCCAATGGCTCCACCTCTCAATATAATTGCACTGGGGACTAGGTTTCAGCACATGAATTTTGAAGGGCTACAAATATTCAGACCACAGCAGAGGAGACAAACAGGGAGAGGATAATGCCTTCTAATCATTTCATCTAGCTGAAAAGGATTCTCACTCGCTTAGGGGATAAAGCAAGAGTGTCACTTTTCTACAGTGGTGGTGTTTGGAAGCCAAGAGTTAATACAAGGGTCAGGTTCTGACAAAAATTCTCTGGGAAAGCCAGGGGAGCATATTCCAAAAGTCTGTACACGAAGAAGTGAGGAGTGGGTCAGTGAAGCTTGGTAGCTGAGCAAGATGAAGTCAGGTGCCACAGGGACCCAGCAGACGGAAAGCAGCAGTCTGATTACTGTCAGCAGCAGAGATTTATTCCTGCAGCTGTGCTTCTATATGTACTTGGAGATATGTTGCAGGAGTAAGCTGAATGCACAAAGAGTGGATGAGAAAGGACATACGATAGATTTTTGTAATTTTCACAAAAGGAAATAAGCACTTTAGACCAATGATGCTCTTTTATAAATCTCACCTCTCTTTTTCTCTCCCTTTCTTCTACCTTAACACACATGCATGCACGCATACACACGCACACACACACACACACACACACACACCGCATACACACACTGAATACACACATTTGCATGCACACAAGGTAATTCATGCTGTAATTCCATTCTTACAGTGGAAATTTATGGAGATTGGCTAAGACTTACTAACAAGGAAATCTAGAAAGAAGACTTATAGAACTCGAAGAAATCTTTGTGATTATCTATACCAACTCTTTCAATATACAGAGGAGAAAACCAAGGCCCAGTGAGGGAGGTGCCCTGTCTATTTCTTGGACCTGAAAGGCAGAGCTGGGCTTTGATTCTGAGATCCTGCACAATGCACTGTACTGTCTGTGGGTATGGGCTTCTTGCTATGTCTAGAAAGTGGAGAATGTCCAAAGTGCAAGGAGACATGCTTGGGCTCAAATCCCAACTATACTAGTTATGTGGGTCCCAGACCAGTTATTTCTAAACTCAGTGCTTCTATGTGCAATAGAAGAGTATGTATCTTTTAGGGTTGGCGTGAGAATTAAAAATGTTCATGTGAAAGCCAACATTACTAAAATAGAATGGTATATAAAAAAGAAGTCTCAATTATGAACATAGAGGCAAGAACTCTAAACAAACAGAATAGAATGCAGCACATGTCCCAGGAGGGATGCACTGTGACAAGGCAGGATTGATCGAAGGAATGTAAAGATGGTTCAACATAGAAAAGAGCAAATAATCATTACATCAATAAATCAGAGAAGAAAAATTGACCATACCAGTAGAAGCTTAAAGCAAGATTTTACAAATGGAATATAGTTAGCAACATTTCTTGTATAGTGCCTATTACATAGTAAGTGTTCAAGCAATGGTAGCTATTATTATCAGCTGCAGAACCATGATTAACATAACCAGGTTACACAAAGACATTGGCTTCTATGAAGACGGCAGTTATTTCTTAGGTTTTTTTTTTTGTTGTTGTTGCTGTTGTTACCGGGAATCAAACCCCAGATCTTGTGCTTACCAGGAAGGTGTGGTGTCACTGAGCTAAATCCTCAGCCCTGGCAGTTATTTCTTGTACTAATTTCTGAGCTGGGTTTCAAATATAAGCCAATCTTAATGGACCATGTCAAGAAATACAAGTGCTGATTTTATTAGGTTCATCTGATTTCCTGCTTGCTCCTGAAGCCAAAAGTTATTTTTAACTTCTTTCAATGATCCTTCCTATATAAAGTGGAAATAATAACGTACATCCATCACAGGCTTGTGAGGATCAAAGGAGACACTGCACCAGCACTGGGCAGACTGCCTCATGAGGCAATCCTTTAAATATGCTCATGCCCCCTGGACCTTTGTTTCAGCCTAATTTCTTTACATAGCAACATGATACTAGATGTTTAGATGGCAAGACTCTGGTGTAGGTTAAATGACGAGGCAGGCAAACTTCTTTGATGGCCTACACTTGTTATACATGGCATTAGAAATCATGAGGCTATGATGCAGACTAAATCCAAGGTAAAAGGCACTTGTGGGCATTTTTCAAGGAACAGCTGTAGGGCATAGGAAATACTAAAAGGGGAATATGTTGAAAGACAATGTCAGGTAGGTAGCAAGACAGACTTTGGTTTTACTAGTGTGTTAGGAAAGACAAGAAAATGTCCATATAAAGTGTTGCCTTTCTGTAATATGATAACTTGAAATTTTGGGGGAATACACCCAGAAGGAGAATAGCTGGGACAAATAGAATTTCTATTTTTAGTTTTTCGAGGAATCACCATACTGTTTTCCATGGTGCTTGTACTAGTTTACACGCCTACCATCCACAGATGAATGTTTAAAGAAAAGGTGCTATATACACACAATGTAGAAGTCCTCAGCCATAAAGAAGAATACATCTGAGTCATTTGAAGAAAAAAAAAATCAATGGATCTTAAGATCATAATGCTAGGTGAAATAAGCCAGGCACAGAAGGCTAGATAACACGTGGTCTCTTTAATACGAAAAAGTCAAAATATAATAACGCATAAAATAAAAGAAAGATGATAGGAAACAGGGAGGTAGATTCTATGGAGATGGGAAGGAGAACTTGAGAAGGAGGGAGAGGGAGGAGTAAAACTGTTTTATGTACCAATCCCCCAAGCTGAGAGGGAGGGAGGGGCAAGGAAGGGCAGGGAATAGTTATGAAGAATGGATTAAGATGTGTTGTGCACATGAACTGACTCCCCACAATAAATGCAATCGTCATACACTGCAAACAGGTACTAATAAAGATTAAAATTTAAAAAAATTATGCCAACAAGTCATGTCTCCCCCAAAGTGTATGGCCTCAACACTTTTCCATTGTTTGTTATTTGTTCCATTTGAAATAATTTCAAATTTACAGACAAGTAGCAAGAAAAGTTTGAAACATTCTGATATTTCTGTCCCTAAGGATGCATCCAGTTTTCACCAAACACCCCGTAATTATGAGTGGAGCAAAAGAATGTAGTTCAAGGTCACAGCCACCCTTAGGTGCTATGTCTCATCCTGTACCCTTCAAGCTAGAAGGTCTGCCTTGACATTCATGACTTCAACATGTTTTTTCCTTTAAATATGACATTTTCTTTAATTTATAGTAGCGATTATGCCAAAAAGCAATAAAGCTTATTAGTAATGAGGGCAGACATTAGCCAAGTTCAAGCTCTATTGCAAAATTTTGACTGAGAAAATCCACTTAAACAACTAATGTTTGCTTATGATTCATTGACTCTTCTTGGATGATGACTATTTAGGAAAACTGTTTAAGCACTGTGAAAATTCATTTTGTAGAATAGCTTTTGCCTGATGCATGTTGATGATTAGACTTGATTAGGCCTTTCTGGTAGGAGTATCACAGAAATCATGCTGTGGTCCTTTCACTGCCTCCACTTACGCAGCAGGTGGTGCCACTCTGAATCACTGCTGATGTTAATTCTGATCATTTGATCAAGGTGCCAGGCTTTTAAGAGTTGCCAAATGGTAATCTACCTTCTCCCCTCCCCTCCCTTGCCCTCCCCTCTCCTTCCTTCCTTCCTTCCTTCCTTCCTTCCTTCCTTCCTTCCTTCCTTCCTTCCTTCCTTCCTTCCTTCCTTCCTTCCTTCCTTCCTTCCTTCCTTCCTTCCTTCCTTCCTTCCTTCCTTCTTTCCTTCTTTCCTTCCTATGCTAGAGATTGATCTTAGAGTCTTCTGCATGCTGGGCAAGTGCAGTGCCTCTGAGCTACATCCCCAAAATCAGTGGTGATTTTCTATTTCCAAAGCTCTTCCTGTTTGTTAGTTGGCATTTTGGTGAATGAAGAGCTTATATGTTTTTTTGATTTATTCATTCATATATATATTTTTATCAATGCCAGGCCATCGATGCTCGATTTACCCAATGGCATACCATCAGTTATTATCTTTATTGTGATGCTCGAATTTCCTTAGATTTGACCGGCTGGATCCCTGTCAAGCTGGATCCTATATCCTTGTGACTTGTCCTCATGATTCTTTATGCACCTTGGGCCTTTTCTACCATGAGATAGTCCGGACCTATCTTACACTTTCCATGACCCAGGCCTGGATTAGCCATTTCTCAAAGGAGCCCTGGTTCCATTTCCTGGAGAATATATTTAGGACCCAAGATATGGGTGCTGGATGTGTTCACTCTTCTTCAGGTTCTGTGGCTTCCAGACTCTCTCAGCCTTTATTTCAATGTATTACGTATTTTTCTATATTTGTAACTCCCCTCTGTGACAATGAGAAACCGGTCCCTGTTATCCTTGGGTATTTACTTTGTTCACTATTTCTCTTCCTGCCTCCAAAATCTAAGCATTCTCTCAACTTTGCTGGGCCAAAATCCTGCTTGGTTGGTTTTCTCATTTGGGTTTAGATCCCCACTGGTTTACTTTTCATTGAGGGTCCTCAAATGGATTTTGGTCTGAGTTATTCAGGAAAGAAGGAAGCAGAGAAGCAGGGAAGCCCAAGAATATAAATATATATTGTGTCAATGTCCAGTTTGTGGCTGAAAATGAGGACAGAAACATATTAATAAACGGCCAGTTGGAGTATACATCTGTATAGAATTCTGCCTTAAGTGTTGTGTCCTACTCCTATATATTCAATGTACCTGACAAACACACACATTCCTACATTACGATCTAGAACTTTCACTTCTAAACTTCTAAGAAATAATCCTAAATGAGTAGACACTTGTGCAAATGTAACAATAAAAGCACATCAACCTACATGGCAACATCATATTTAACAGCAAAAACCAGAAAATGTATAATGCATCAAATAAAAATTCTGTAGATTTATATTTTTTCATAGACAATGTCAACAAAAATTAAGAGTAAAGGATAAGTACAGAGTAAATTTACAAAAGAATAAATATGCATTCCTTTGAAGTACATACGTACATATTTATTGCTATTATTTGTGGAGAAATATCTGTGGGTTGTAAAATTTTAGGATGCTGTGGCATTTTATCTTAATGTTTTTTTCCTACTATAAATTCAATGGTGGAAATGTGTTATATAGTGTTACAAAGTTTAAATCCTATAATGAGATTCTAAACTCAATGTTTTGTCTGAAAAAATGTAGCTGATCCCATAATCTTGTACTGAATCTGAACTATCATCCTCCTGCTGCTCATTCCTGGGTAATAACCGGTAAGAATTCCCATCAAGCTCATTGCACAGAGTTGAGCAAAACCAGAAGAAATAATAGGCATTGTAAGGTGCTATCAATAAGTGAAGAGGAATTAAAATCTTTGCTGCTTATCATCGTCTCCATCATTATCAGCATCTGTGATGATTTCCGTTCTTTCTCTTGATCCTTTGTGTCTAAATTCTAAGGGGAAAATGCTACATTTCATTCAGTTCAGTTGCTTCAGAGCCAGAAAAGAAGCAGTGGGAAAGGCATATCCTTTGGAGGGTCCCAGCATGTGGTTCAGAAGATGAATCCCAACACTTCCAGATCCCTCCATAGATAACAAGGGCCAGGCTGAGCGCAGTGTCTGCTCCTGTTTTCCATCCAAGGCCAGAGTCTTGTGTGGGCTGGGGAGGGAGGATGGTCTTGGAGGGCTTCATGGCATATTCTGTTGGACTGTGATAGTATATTGTTAATTACTTTTCAAATGCTGTGGCTAGATTTATTCACACTTTATGATAAGCCTGAAGTGCAATTTTAGAAAACAATTAAAATACTAAAAAAAATGCTGAGAATAAAATCTACTTTGTTTATATTTTTAGAGATCCTGCATAGCTTAGTGGGCCCTAGAATTCATTTTACCCGAGACAATAATACCCCAGAGACAAATATATGACTGTGTGGGCATAGATGTGTGTCATTGTCTCTGGCTCTCATTCCAGCATCTGGAAATAGAAAATATCAACCTCATGGAAATAAGACAACATAGGTGCAGGGATTTAATTTGTTTCACTCACTGTTGTGCCAGGGTACACAGTAGGAGCTTAATAAACACAGAATATACAGATGGTGATCATTTTCATTTTTACTATGCAAAGTAAACAATTTCTTTTTCAAACACATGGGGCCCTGATAATTGTGCATCCAGACTAGTGGATGCTAGTGAGAAGGTGCTTGAGTTGCACAAGTATGTGTAAGAATTTCAAAGAGTTTGACTTTCACAGTGGGAAGACAGATTCCCCATGGAATATCTGAGATCCAAGTGTACAGCTCCAGTGAGCATCTGGCCTTTGTCTTTCAGGATCACAAATTCCCAATTATTACTGAAGGGTCATTCTCTCCTCAGGAGGACTGGCAGGCTTTCAGGTTGCACTTCTGAAACTTTCACACACAATACTGTGAAAAGTTGTAGGTAATATTAAACTAAGGATTTGATTTTAGAATCAGGTGAATTTCCTTTCTACTTTGTGCTGTGTCTATGCTTATTTAAAGGTCCGAGAGATGAGCAGCTTTCTCTAGCATAACTTCCCCACCATGATGTGCAACCTCACCACGGGCCCAGTGCAACTGGCTGAAGGACCATGGACTAAAATCTCTAAAACTGGGACTCAAAAGAAACTTCTCTTTCTCAAAAGTCTATTATCTCAGGTATTTGTCACAGTGATGGAAAGCTAACCAATATATCTTAAAAAATAAATAAAAGATAATGTACCCCACTTATTTCTAGAGTTGAAATGTTTATGGAATTGAGCCATCTTAGCTCCCCTAAAGCTTAACGGCATGTGTTGAAACCATCCAGATGGATAAACAGGTAAGTGTCCAAAAACTGGACCAAGAAACATTGCCAGAGCTCCTTCCTGTGCCTATGTGCTTCCAGCCTCCTTGCAAACCCTGGTTGCTGCAGTCAGCTGCTGGGTATGTGCAACTCAGTGCCATACACTATAGCAAATTTTCTCAATTATCCTAGTAGCATAATTTTTGAGATGGAAAATGCTTTAAAATTTTATATATACTCCTTATTTTCAATGAAATCTTTTCGAATGTGGACCCAAAGATGAATAATCATTGGCTGTATAGAAATGATCTTGCTTGGAGTCTGGTCACCATTGTGATAAAGATGATCTTTTCTTAGTCTACCCCAAGAATGCTCAATGCTTTCCTAATCCTGGAATTCTGAGATGTATTGACTGAAGCTGGCAGTGCCTACTTGTGAGTTCAAACAGGTATCAATTTCCCTGAACAGGCAATAATGGCTGCCTTAAATATTAGGAATCCCACTTGAAACAAACAAGTAAATACATT
Organism: Fukomys damarensis; assembly: GCF_012274545.1. Taxonomy (NCBI): domain Eukaryota; kingdom Metazoa; phylum Chordata; class Mammalia; order Rodentia; family Bathyergidae; genus Fukomys; species Fukomys damarensis. Next base: position 73,226,481 of record NW_022900917.1, read on the forward strand.
GTGGCCGAAGGTGTCTGTGACTACTCTGAAGACTGTTGCTGTCTCACTCCCACCAGCCAACTCCAAAATGATTCTTTGTCAGTGAGGCACTGTCAGTCTGCTGGGGACTGCTTGGCTGTTCCCTGTAAACTCCAGAAGTGCCTGGGAGTTCACACTATCTAGAGGCAGCACTCACCAGTGCTGGAGGGTGCAAGAGGATTAATGCTTTAGCTCCTGTGTGCTCTGACTGGGGCACCTTGAATATGATCTGTTAGTCTCTAAAGCTCTTCCATGGGAGAGAGCCCAGGTTACCCTCTGTGACAGTGTGATAATTGGCCCTTGCTTGATTTCCTTCTTTTCCCAGGCTACAACCACTGATTATTTTCTTGTAAACTCTTCCTAATACATCACCTTCATTTTTATGTGCATTTTTATGTCAGGATCTGTTTCTGGGGTGTCCAACCTACAAAAACACTTTCCAACAGAATGAAAACATGGTCCTCTAAAACTGGTTTTTAGTTCCCTTCCGAGAATATTAATCCAAGTAGGCCTTCAGTAAGAACAGACAAAAATTGCACGGCTGAGCTGATAAATCTAAAGACATGTTAAAGCCTCTAAGAATACTCTTCGCCCTTGTCATCTGCAACTGTCATCTTCTCAGATTCATCTTGCTTGACTACCAGTTTCTCCATCTAAACTTGACCCCAATTGTTCTATCATTGTCCACACTGGTATCTTGGTAGTTACCTTCAGGGTAATTGTTACAGCCTGTAATTTTATGTTTCTTTCTTTCTTTGAGTTAGCCTATTAAGTTCCATTAGATCTGGGACTTCCTGTTAGATCAGGTCCTTCATTGTTCCTGTTTCCTGCAGTGTGATTTTTTTGCATCCCAATGCTCTGTTAGAAAATTGGTTGAATGAATGGAAACTACATGAGACTGCCCTCTCCTCCTCTGTGTCCCCAAAGACTGACTCTTGTTGAAGTTGTAGATATGGTCTTGTTTGTTCAGAACCTAGAAGAAATCAGTAGAAGTTCAACATACAGGATTTTTGGAAAATTCACCTGATCCAAATAAATGAGACAGATGAAGCATATATATTTATAGGGATTGTTTCTCCTGGGACATACCAGTCAGTACACAGATGGTGCCTGACAAGTCTCCATGAAAGGTGTGGAAGTTTTGAAGTCAGTGTTGCTTGTATTGATGTGGTTCTTGGAAAACATAAATTCTCTTTTCTCTGAGCCCCTGTGCATGCCTGTGCATGCCTGTGCAGTAAGTCTGAGTTGGATACTCCTAAAGCAACAGTCAGGAAAGAAAAGGGAGTTTTGTGTGAGTTGTTCATTCATCCTTTGGTGTAACTGGGACTTCCTCAAAGTAGCAGAAGGCAAGATGAGTTCTGAAATCCTCACCCACTTGGACAGAGCATATACGGTAGAATTCCTCAGGGTGGATTTCACAGAATAGTATTACCATAGTATATTAATTGGAATCCACAGAAATAAAAGGCTACAGGATGGAAACATGCATTTGGAAAGAATTTTTAATATGTTAATACTTTTTTTTGTGACCACAGAACTTGTGTGGTCATTGTTAGGTAAAAAGAGCTGAAGACCAGTACCACATCAGGACCATAACAAGACTTTATTATGGGGAGGATGTGCCGGGCTGTTTCCAAACAAAAGAGAAAGGGAGCCACATGACTGAGACAGGGAGTGCTTCTTAGAGGAGCTGGGGTGGGGCTTGTAGGAGCTGAGGTGGGATTGAATGATGTAGAGGTAAGGGACTGGAGAAGTCTGTGATATCACTAGTTGCTAGAGAGGTAGCAAGCATTAGGTTACTCTTGGCGGAAAGGGGGCATTTTGGGAAGAAGTTTGTTCTTTTGGTAGGAGAAGCCATATTCTAAATGGGAAGCGAGGCATTATGGGAAGGAGAAGGCTGTTGTTTTATGTAGCAGCCTTCTCAAGGCATGAAAAATCTAACAGTCATCATGTATTTTCTTTGTAAAATTGCATAGGAAATACCCTAGGGAAGACTGTCAGAAACAGCAATTTCACACTTGGTCCTCATGACTGTGTGTCCTCGTGCTTCGGACCTGGACAACGTCCTCAACTTCTTCCACATAGAATGATATCTCAAGGGCTTCTCCACGACTCTCTGATTTGCTATTGATCTTCCTTCCAGTCAAAGTATCCACCAATCTATAAACATTCCACCAACTTTCTCAACTCTGACTTCATAGCAAATCATCACAAAATTTAAGGGCTTAAAATAGCAACAATCACTGATTTAGATCCTGAATTATCATTGGTGCAGGGTTCCGCAGGGAAGCTCATATCTTTTGCAAGCAGCATCTGCTGGAGATGTTGAACTGGAATCAGAGGCTCTGCTTTCAAGATGGTGGATTCACAGGGTTTGTGGTTGGTGCTGGCTGATGGCTGGCAACCCAGCTAGGGCTGGCATTTGAAACAGTTTTGCAGGGCCTCTCCCTGTGGTTCTTGGTTTCCTCACAACACCGCCAGCAAACAAGTTCCCAGACTGAGTAGTCAAAGATACAGAGACTGGGCTTCTGTAGTCTGTGATCTTCTTAGATCAGCGAAGTTTCATGTCCACATATCCTCTTGCCCAGATGGTCCCAGAACAGCCTCTGCCTCTTGATTTGACAAAACATCTGGGAGTCACATTTTCAAATGGCCACAAGTCTGTAAATCTGCTCCCAAAATTTCTTCTGCCTGTAATGCTCTTTCACTCCCACACTCTCTTTGCCACCTGGAAAACTACCCATTCTCTAAGGTCTGCATCCAGGATCACTTTCTCTAAAAATATTCTTGTCTGTGTTCTTAGCATCTTGTTTTTATTGCTAGTCTCATATCTGACATATTGTGTTCATGCTGATTGTCTTCTGAGAGGGTGATAAGGCATTTTATTCATCTATTATTCCAGTTGCTAGCATGCATCTTGTGCCAAATTAATTAATTGACTAATTTTCCAGACCAACTGTTATCATAACAACAATAATTTCATAACTGTGTACTGTTTAATAAGCCCTAAAATATGCACTTTGTAAATATTCTCTTATTGAATCCTCACAAACAAAAATCCATTGTTATTCCCATTATAATGCACTGACCAGGCAGTGCAAGGTGGGTCAGGCCAGGACCTTACTTCCCCTCTTCGCTGTGTCAGGAGGTTCCAATGGGAAGCTGAATCAATGAGGAAGAACAGTGGACGGCCCTTCTTCTTTCCTTTGGGGTCAGCAAGGACCAGCAAGGAGTTGCACTTCTGCTCCCACACTGCAGCAACAGAGCATCCTGAGTCAGAATTCCGCATCCTCTCTTCCTGGTGGCAGTGAAACCCAGTGGAAAGTTGAGCTGACCCTGACCCCAAATGAGGTGGTGCCATCTGATGCCTAGCTTTCCCCTGGAAAGAGGCCAAGGGGTCCAAGGAGGAGCTGAACTTCCACTTTACCCCTTTGCAATGAGGCAGTGTGAGTCAGCTGAATGGGACCTAGGATGAAGCTGAACACACATATAACCACCAAACCCTGCATCTAGAGCTCAACAGGGGGACTGCCTGCTCCTAAAAGATGAAATAAAATGCAAAAATCCTACAAAATACTATTCAAAATGTCCAAGATGCAGTAAAAAAAATCAGCAGTAGCATGAATCAGGAAAATCACAACTTGAGTGGGAAAGATGGCTCTTACATGCCAATGTGGAGATGAATCAGATGATGGGGTTATCTAAGAAGGATTTTTTAAAGCAGCCATCAAAAAATGATTTAACAAGCATGTATTAATTTTCTCAAAACAAATGAAAAAAGTAGAACATTGTGGCAAAGAGAAGTTACAATAAAGAGCCAAATGGGAATTACAGAACTGAAAATATACTTACTAAAAAAGCCCCACTGGATGAGCTCAAAGTAGAATGAGCAGAATGAGAACACTGAATGAAGATAAGGCAACAAGATTTTGTCAGCACCAGGAAAAAGTAGATTAAGAAAGAAAGCAAAGAGAGCTTGTGGGATGATAACAAAATTCTTTTTTTTTTCTCTTTTAGTTTATTGGTACATTTTAGGTATACAGTACAGTTACATTCATCATTGGGATCTTGTACCTTTATATGACAGAACTTGGTTCTCATTTTTTCCCCTTGTCCCTGCCCTCCCTTCACCCCCTACTCTCTTCTCCATTTACAAATACTTTATTTCCATTTTTTCATTTTCTCATATTTTTTTCTTTTCCCTTATTACCTTTCCCTGACCCTTCCCATTTTCCCTACACCTTTAGCCCTTTTCTTCCTACTTCACATTGTCAATTATCTCATTAGGATCTTATGTACTATTATAGTTTTTCACGCCAGAGAAACTATTCGGTATTTGCACATATGTGACTTATTTATTTCACTTAGGAGTATATCCTCAATATGCATCCCTTTTCCTATGAATAAATCTAACTTCTCATTCTTTATGGCTGAGTAGTATTCCATCTTATAGAAAAACCACATCTTCTTTATCCAGTTTCCAACTGATGGGCAAATGGGCTGTTTACAAGTTTTAGCTATTACAAACTGTGCTGCTATAAACATAGGTGAGCTAAGAGTTTATTGATTTTATTTATTCTTTCAAAAACCCAACTCTTTGATTCATTTATTTTTTTGTATCATTTTCTTAGTTTCCATTACATTGATTTCTGCTCTAATTTTTATAATTTCCTCTCTTGTTTGGGCTTTGGGTTTTTCTTGCTCTTGTTTTTCTAGGAGTCTAAGATTCATCATTAGGTTGTTTATTTGAACTTGCTCTGTTTTCCTAATGTGGGCATTCAGTGCTATGAATTTTCCACAAAGAATTGCTTTCATTGTGTCTCATAGATTCCTGCATGTTGTATTGGCATTTTCACTTATTTGTAAAAACTGTCTAATTTCTTCTTTAATTTCCTCTATGATATTCAAACCTGTTCTGTGAGCTAATATGTGATCTATCTTGGAGAATGACCCATGTGCAGCTGAAAAGAATGTATATTCTGCTTTTGTGGGTGGATCACTCTATAGACGTCTATAAAGTCCATGCATTCAAAAGCTTGGTTCAGTTCTAGTATTTCATTGTTGATTTTTTTGCCTGGATGATCTCTCTATTTGTGAAAGTGGGGTATTTAGATCCCTCACTACAATTGTATTGGTGCTTATTTGTTTGTTCATGTTTTTAAATATTTCTTTTATACATTTGGGGGCAATACTATTTGGTGTATGTATGTTTATGATTGTCATTTCTTCCTCTTGAATTGTTCCCTTTAAAAGGATGTAGTGACCTTCTCTGTCTCTTTTAATCAGTTTTGGTTTGAAATTTACTTTGCCTGCAAATAAGATTGCTACCCCTGCTTTTTTCTGGGCTCCTGTTGCATGGAGAATTGTTTTCCATCCTTTCACTTTCAGTCTATGGGCATCTTTTTGCACTAGGTGCGTTTCTTGTATATAACATATTGTTGGATTTTGCTTCTTAATACATTCTGCCAGTCTGTTTATCTTGATTGGTGAGTTGAGGCCATTGACCTTGATGGTTATAACTGATATGTACTGACTTATTATTGTCATGTTATTGTCCTTTTGTTGACTGTTTTTACTTTTTCACCTTCTCCTTTTAATTTCTTGGCTTGCCTATTTGATTTGCTCTGTTGGGCCTCATGGTGTTATTACTTTCATTGTCTTTTTCTATGCTATTGTTTAGAATTCCTTATAGTGCTGGTTTGGTCTTCATTAAGTTTCTCAGGTGTTTGTCATGGAAGTATCTTATTTCCCCATCCACTTTGAAAAGGGGTGTTGCAGGATACATCAGTCTAGGTTGGAGGTTGTTTTCTTTTAGTACTTGAAATGCTTCAATCCAGGCTCTCCTTGACCTAAGGGTTTGTGTTGAAAAGTCTGGTGTGATTCTGATGGGCTTTCCTTTGCATGTGATGTGTTTCTTTTCTCTTACTGCTTGTAATATTTTGTTCTTCAGTTGGGTTTCTGGGATCTTGATTATTATATGTTTAGGGGTAGATTTTTTTTTTCATTGTGGCTAAGTGGAGTCCTATATGACTCACTTATCTGTATGTCAAATTCTTCCTCTCTGTTTGGGAAGTTTTCTGTCATTAATTCTGTGAATAGCTTTTTTAAGTCATTTTCATTTTCTCCTGCTACTTCATGGATTTCTATCAGTCTTATGATATTCTTCTTTGCATCATCTAGGAGTTGTTGGATCGATTCCTCATGATCCCCTACTGTTTTTAAGAGATCTCTCTTTTCACAGTCACTGACTGCAATCTTATCTTCTGTATCTGAGATTTTATGTTTGCATTCTTTTATTCTGTTGTGAATACTTTCAATGGAATTTTTAATCTCCTTGATATCTGTTCGAATCTGTTTTATGGATTCCATTTCTTTCCTATGTTGGGAATTTATTGTTTCCATTTCTTTCTTAGGCTGGGCCTTCATGGCTTCTATTGTGGTCCTGAGCTCATCTATTTTTTTGTCAGTTTCTGTTCTACAGTCTCGAATCACAACTTTCATTTTGCTCACTGTCTCTATGGTTATCCAGGAAATTATTTTTGTTTTGATTTTTTCTAGAGCCTGATTGATCTGTTTTTGTTACTTCCTGTGCTTTGAGTTCAGGGTGTCCTGGTGGTTCACTATCAGACTCATCATCCTCATTTGCCCTACTGCTTGCCATTGGTAAACTGGAAGTCTGTCTTTGTGTCTTGCTTAAGTGTTTTCTCATTTTTATTTTTGTTGTTGGGTTGTCCTTGGTTTAATTTTTGGGTTATTACTTAAATCTTCTTGGTATAGTTGTGCTTTAGCTTTTGAGTTTCTAATGACTCATAGACATTCTCGTTTTCATAATATCAGAGAAAACAGCTCATTACATCAATCACAATCCTTTATCACAAATGATACAATCACCAACACAATATGATCAAGCATAACTTGCAATTTGACCACTTGTGGTAGTCATTAGACTATCACCTTAAAACCATGTGAATTAAATTAAAATCGAGAAGCAGCCCAAAATATGTTTGCAGTGAATAAACTTTTCAATATAGCATATTTACCATTTACAATGGGGGCTTAGACAGAGTTAGGAGGGAAGGAATAGATAAGTAAAAGAATTGGAGAAGGTTTCAGGTGAAGCCAGTGGACATAGAATAACCACACCATCTTTAGGAAACTTTTAAATTCAAAAGTGATAGACAGAGTAGAAGTATAAGGACAAGAACATATCCCCTTAACAGTAATAGGGGCTCACTTTTCCTTGAAACTATTGATCCTTGAGTGAGGTAGAATGACAGAAGAAAAGAACATAAAGAAAAGAGAAAAAATGATAAAAGAAGAAATCTGAGTTAGGGCAGGAGCAGAAACAGAAAGGGAGATGAGGGATAATATGGTGGAGCAAGAGACTGAGTTGGAGAAAGAGGACAAAACAGAAAGAATTTGCAGAGTTTAATAAGGAAAAGAAAGAAAAAAAATGAATTTGAAGGGCTTCTTTCAAACTATATTTCTGCTGTCATAATATACAACATGCGCTACCGTGTGCAGAACCAAGTCCCCTGATCTCAGCTAGTTGGTGGCAGAACCCCATGATGCAGACTGACTTTGGGCTGCAAGGCCCAGGTTGAGTTCCCTGACCTCTTGAAGTGTTGAACTCCACACAGTTCTACTACATGTTTCCCCTGCCCCTTCTTTAAAGATGTTCAAAGTTGGGAACTCAGAAAAATACCCTTTATGACCACCTCTGCCTCTGCAGAGTGGATCCAAAGACTGGCATAATCAGGAGGTCTGAGAGCGCACAGGGGGTGGGTGGGTGGTGGGTTTGGGGGGGTTTAGGGTGCCCGTGAAGCTATCTTCCTGGTTCTGGAGCAATGGCTGCAGTGCTGGCAGGGAAGGGGGTGGCTAAGCATGCTCTCCTGGCACTCAATAACAAAATTCTTAATAATTGCATCATGAGAGTCTGGGAAGAAGAAGAAAGAGCAGAACTGAAAAAGTTTTCAATAAAATGATAAATGGGCACTTCCTGATTTGTATGAAACATGTAGCTTATAGATTCAAGAAGCTAAGAAAAACTCAAGCAGGATAAATGCAAAGAAACCTAAGAAATTTCACAAATTAAACTTCCAAAAACTAAAAGCAATAAAAATAAATAAATAAATAAATAAATAAATAAAAAGGAAAAGCAAAAAATAAAAAAATAAATGAATAAAAATAAATTCCCCTTAAAACTAGAAAGAAATGACAAGTTACTTTCATGGATAAAAATATTAGGGTGATTTCTCACCTGGAGGCATATAGGGCAGAAACAAGTGTGATAGGAATATTTGAATTGATTGCCAGAATAGCAGTACTGAGAAAAATAATTTCCTTTCATTTTATATAGACAGTAACAGAAGTGTACTATTTATATTACTGATACGAAGAATCATGTTGATATGGCTTGAATTTTATTTCCAAATGTGTGGCCAGGCATTGCTGCAGTTTTTAAATTTGGAGCAATATCTTAATCATAAAGCTGGTGAGCCATTGCTCTCCTTATTAGGATTAATCACAGCAGAGGCTTGGCAAATAAAAATATTGGAGCAGGCATCTCAAAAAGAGCAGAAAAAAATTGAAATGAGAACTCTGCTGACTCATTTAAAAACTGACAGACAAACCTTAGAGGATACGGTCTGCATCGGAAACAAATTCACAAGACAAGCATTTGACACAGAGAGCCAATTCTACAAACAACAGAAAAGGGGATGTTTGCTCCTTTTAAATCTAAAATGTGAGTATATAGTGATGTAACTAGGACTGTGGCTTCTAACAGCTTGTTGGAGGACAATTCTTCCTGGGCCTCTCCTGCTCCTGCATGGCTTATAACCTGAAACGCTGATTGCTTTGCCTCTAGACAATCTTTGCATGACTTGTATTTATACCAAATGGTCTTGGAAAATACAGCTTGGAGGGACAAGATTTTTTTTCTTTTTTTTTGAACCAGGGATTGAACACGGGTCCTTGTACTTGCAAGGCAGGTTGCAGAACCACTGAGCTAAATCCCAGGCCCACAAGATTTCGTTTTTCTTTAGAGGCTTGGAGAACTGAGGGAAAGTCTTCCTCATAGCAAAGGTCAACTGTCCTTCATGCCCATCACAAAGGAAATGGATTCCCTGAGCTCTGGTCAGCTTTTCTCTAGCACAACAAAAATTCACCTAAAAATGTCACCTCAACATTCCTGGTGTAACTTTGTGGGGAAAGGGTCCCAGGGCACTGGCTCAAGAACATGCTAATTGCATTGCTATAACTATGAAAAAGTCCTTTTTTCTCTGGAAGAGAGTAAAACCTTCCCATGCCAGGTCTGGAGAGTTTCAGAGTAAGTTGTGTCAACACTTAAGGAAAAAATAAGAGAAGTTTTATACAAAATCATTCAGAAAATAGAAGAAAAAGCACTTCTTCAGTCATTTTATGAGATCAGTATTATCCTGATGCCAAAATGAGACAAGGGCATGATAAAGAAAGGAAACTATAGCTCAACAGCCCTCATGAATCTAGACATAAAAATCCTTAACAAGAGTTAGCACAGAAAAACCACCAATACATAAAAAGGAAAATGCATCATAACTCAGTGATATTTATGCCAGGAAGGCTTGACATTAAAAAACCAAAAAATGTATCTCACCATATTAAGAAACTTAAAAATAAAAACCATCTGTTATGGCAGTCTACTTAGGCCACCATAACAAAATTATGTAGACTGGGTGGCTTAAGCAACAAAAGTTAATTTTCTCAGTATCAGGAGGCTAGGAGTCCACGATCAAGATTCTGGTTGCTTCCGTTTTTGACGAGGACTCTTCCTGGCTTCTTCATGTTGCTTTTCTCTAGGCATTCATGGAGCATGTGGCAGTGTGGTGGGGAGAGAGGATCTCTGGTTTTTCTTCTTATAGGAATACTAAGTACATTGGATTCCACCTTCATGATCTCCTTTAGCTTTAACCACTTCCTCAGAGGTCCTCCATCTCCACATCGAGCCACTAAATGGGGCACAAACATTCAGTCCATCACTTTCTGTGATCATCACAGTGGATGTGGAAAAGTATGATAAAGCTCAACATTCATTCGTGATAGAAACTCATGGTACAGTAAAAATAGAAGGGGATGCTGCTTTTGCATGAGATACAATGTAAACAAACCTGTGTGTCCTGGCAAAGGGGCCATGTGGGGAAATCCCACAGGATTGCCTCATGACCAAAGATTAAGGCAGGGGATTTCCATGCTTTGATTGGCCAGGGACAGATCCAGCATCCCCAATCCCCTGGAGTTGAGGATTGAATTTATTTCCTCTCAAAGTAGTAGAGGCTGTGAGAAGGGATGCTTCCATAGGACTGTTGAGGAATTACTAGAAGGGTGTGTGGGTGCTCAGCTGGTAAACAACAAAGTCCTATCCCAGAGACCCTACAGTTCAACCTCAAGAAGACCAGAGAGAAGAAACTGGCCCTACTTGGCACATGCACATGTTTCTGGATTGTGTCTACAGCTTCTCCTCCAACAGTGCCAAGTCTGCCCCCTTATGCCACCTAAATAATTTATCCTGTTGTGCCGTGACCCTCTGGTCATGGGGCTCCTCATTACTGTTAGAATCAAGTCAAATATCTTAGCACAGGAAGTCAGGCAACTATGGCGTCTCCTTCTGACAGTCTAACCAGCTCACGTTCTCAATCACTTCCAAGTACTCTGCTCTGGTCACAAGAGACTTCTTTCTGCAAAAGAGACTTCTTTCACTTTCTCAAACATGTGAGTTACTGATTGCTTACCTGATGTTTTCACCTACACACAAAGTTTCCTCTGCCTGTGATTACTGTCTTTCCTCCTCCTCAATCCCTGGCGATTTCTCCTCAGACTTTAGGGCCTTCCTTGCAAGCCATGTCCCTAAGTCAGAGCTGGTTCCTGTGCCATCTCTGTCCCCAGCTGCCATCTTTCTGTCTCTGCAGTCTGCACCCCATCTATTCTTACTCTCTCCCTACCTTCCTGTTTCTTCTGATGGATTGTGGGCTCCTAGAAGGCAGCTTCTATCTAATGCATCTTTCCTCAGTGCTTAACTCGGGGCTCTGAAGAAGTTAAGCCCTTAATAAATAAATACCTGCTGAGTAATGAATGAATCTGGTCAGAGAATATTCTGTCCGTCTGTCTGTCTGTCTGTACTGATAAGGAAAGAAGTAAAGGAAGATGCCCTCATATTGTACACATAAATCCATATGGCAAGTCCTCTATCACTCATGTCACCTTTATGGGGTAGACAGAGTTACTGTCTTTATTCACAAGTAGGCAGTAGAGTAAAGGTTAAGCACATGGGAATGTAGAGCCAAGCTATTTGCACTTGGATTTCTCCTCTGCCACTTGAAGCTGTGTGCCCTTTGGAAGGTAATCTTTGTCTGTACCTCCATCTTTCTACCTGTTCAATAGAGACAGTAAGAGTACCCACCTCACCCGATTGCTGTGAGGATTCATTGCACTGCTGTACGTAGAATCTGTGTGCGTAGAATTGCGCGAATGTGCAGAAACCTAACACATACATCCTAACAGCCTAAGCAACCTGGGTATTGGATAGGCAAAGCCACTTATGGCAAGGGGCAAGATGAGAAATTAGACAGCAACAGAAGATGGCTCTAGAAGTTGCCCTTGTGGCCACTACCCTAATCACCAACCCCTGATTGAGCTGTGAATGTAACAGACTCAGCTTGTTCTCATCTATCTAGGAAGACGTCAGATTCGAGCTGGGTCCATCACCACACTTGGGGCCTTTCCCACTTCTCCCTGACTGAGGTGCTGGTGAAGGAAATCAAGGCCTGACCCCACTCACAGGTGATCCTGAGCTCCCTCTATAAGTACCCAAGACAACCTGTAAGTGGGGGGCCCCAAGATCTGGACAACCCTGTTGGATCTCTTCCTGCTTGTTTTCCTCTCCCTTGTGCTGCCTGGGTCCCGGTCATGGACTCCCAACTTGGAGAAAGAAATTTTGGCCTAATGGCTTCAGCCTCTGAGCTCCCAAGAACAGGAATGGGATATAGCAGGCTCTTGATGTGAATGAGGGAAGGAGCCTCAGGTTTTGGGGTTGTGTTCGGATGGAAGCTTCCTTCTCAGCTCCTTCTGAGCCCTCTGTCTTGAGCTGACTGGTGTTCTAGGAAGGCCTGCTTGTTAAGTGGGCCAAAAAAATTAAGGCCCCCAGAAGAACAGACCCCCACCCCTCCAGCCAGGAAACCACCCTATCTAGTGATGTTTTGATAAAAATTTAACAAATATATCCCCAGAATAAAATAAGCCATGATTTGTACTTACCACTTCCTGTATTGTAATAATATTCCTGCCACAGTTGATTGCAAACTACCAGCATGTCACTAAATTTGGAGTTGGGAAAAGATGTATACAATTAGCTCTCTCAACCCAGCATGAACTATGGTCTAGACTTTGAGGGCACACAAATCTGGTAGAGATTCTCAATCAAGTATTTACTTGCTGGACAAATAGCTTAATCTTCACCTACCACCATTTCCTTATCTGTGAAATGGGGTTAATAATAGTAATAATGTATCTCGTGGGGTTGGTGTAAAGAGTAGTCAGGAAAAGTGCAAAAGGCTCATCAGATCCATCTAACATTCTTTTGAAGGTAGCTAATATTAGTTATCATTACATATTAAAATTACATAATAGCATCTCCCTCTGCTTACAAAACATTATGGTAATATTTGGATGTCTCCCAAAAAGCCACATGTGCTCATAGGTGGGGCTTTTGGGAGATGATAGGGCCACTGATTAGTTTATGGCTGGATGAGATGTTCAGAGGTGAAGCCTGGTCTGAGGAGGTGGGTCACTGAGCGTGTGGCCTAGACCTGTATATCCCCCTCCCTCCTCCCTCAATTCATCTCTCTGCTGCCTACCACTGTGCCATGAGCTGTTCCTCCTCTGCCATGCCCTGACACCATGCCATTTTGCCATGGAGCCCGCTGATTATGAACTGAAACCTCTACAAACTCTGAACCAAAATAAATGTACTTCCTTAAATTGTAGGTGTTGGCTATTTTGTCCTAGCAGCAAATAAAATAAGACAGATTTTGATACCAGAGAAGTTGGGCCATTGTAGTAACACTACTTGACCATGCGGTTCAGGACCCTTCGGATCTGGCTTGTGGGAGGAGTGTGGAAAGGTTTTGAGATGCTTCCTGAAGAAGCAGCCCTAGAATGCTGCAAGCCAAGCTTGATGGGAGAGATTCTGGCTGGAGTTCAGAATGCCAGAATGTTGACAGTAATACAACTAGAAAAGACCAGGTTCAAGAGGCTTCAGTTGGGAAAAAGGACTATGTTGGCAGTTGGGCTCCAGGTCATGTGTGTTATGCTCTAGCAAAACATTTTTCTTCATTTTGCTCATGACCAGAGGCTTTGCAGGAGACTGAGATGAAGAATGGAGACTAATAAATCTAGTGAAGGAAATTTCAAGGCAGTCAAACATTCAGGCTGTGGCTTGGGTACTGTTGGGTACATAGAGAATCATGAGCAAACAGCCCAGCAGAATGACTTAATCTTGAGTTTGGCCAGGAAGGAAGCTCTGGTAAAATTGGGGCCTGCAAAGATGGAGCAGAGGAGAACTTGGTTGCTGAAGAGATTTGCATTAAAAAGATCCCAAGTATTTAGGAGCAAAAAAATAGGAAAAATACCCTGAGGAATTATGTGGCACCAGCCCAGTTCCACTCTTTGCAGGCTCAAAATTGCAAAGGTGAAAGAAAAACTTTGCTTCGAGAAGACAGTCCAAGGAGACTGTGCTCCAGAAAGGAAGCAGCCTAGGGACTATGAACTGATTCCCCAGGATTCAGCTCACCATGCACAGCCATGGGGGCACTCAGAGGCCTCCACAACCACCAGTAAGATGCAAAAGTGTTCAGCTACAGCTCTAGCTGCAGCAGACCTTGGTGTCGTCCACATGGTGCTGGTTTTAGGTGCATGCAGAATGCAAGCATTGTGGGGTTAGGGAGGCATCTACCCTGATTTCAGAAGAAGGACTGACAGTGGCCAGGCAGTGTTTCCCTGACAGGGCAAAGTGTGAAAGTGTGGGTGTGAAGCTGAAAGTGCAGTGGAGACCCCAAGATGTTGGAAAAGCCAGGAACATGCAATGTCGAGGGAAATCCACAGGGAGTGAGGAAAGCAGCCCAGGAAGGCTACAACCACCATCAGTATCACAGTCATGGGGTCACTCAAGACCTCTGGAATTCCCACCTTACCACAGATAGCCCTTGGTGTTGGAATGGAGCCATAACATTTGTTTTCCCTGCTAAATTTAGATCTTGTTTTGGTCCCAATTCCTTCCTTTCTTTTTAAAAATTTTATTAGCACATGTTTGCAATTCATGCAGTTTAAAGTCATCTTGGGGAGTGGATACATGGACATGGTACAGCTTGTTTTTTTAAAATCTCCTTCCTTCCTCTTTCTCTGGTTCCCTTATCACCTTTTTTTATATGTGTTGATAGTGTTTGTTTTAGCTCATGTTATAGCGTATAATATTTACATTGATTGGGGGCAAAGTACAAAGAAAATGATAAAGGATGGGTAGAATGGGTCAAGGGGACAGATCTTGTCCAGCAGGGAAAAGGTCCACAGGAACAGGGAGGGGGAAGAAGGAGGGGAAGGGAAAACGAGAGCAATAAAGACATACCATGCACAGGATCTACCATTCCTTTCTTTCTCCCTTTCGGAATGGGGATGTTTACCCTGCACCTTTGTGTGTAGCCAATGTTTAATATCCACTTCATTTTACAGGGGCTCACAATTAAAGAGTGTGCCTTAAATCTCAGAGCAGATGCTGGGCCTGGACTTCTCAGCAATGCTGAAACTATTAGGCTACTCTTAGAGATGGACTAAGTGCATTTTGCATAAAAGGACAGGGGTGACTCTTTTGGGGGCCTGGTGGGATGTTACGCTCTCTCTCTGGATGTCTCCCCAGAGCCTCAGGAACAGATAGGTGAGGTTTCTGGGAGGTGACTGGATCAGGGGACACACATGACACTCATCAGTGAATAGATGAGTTTGTTTTATGTGGTAAATGTAATGTTGGGAGGTGAACCATGGTGGAAGAAGGTGAGGGTTCAGCCTGGCATGGTATATCTCTTCCTCACTCTTAGCTGGATCTCATGCTCTCTCTACTTCCTGTGCCACGTCATGAGCTGTACCCCTCTGCCATGCTGTTCAGCCTTGGGGCCAACCAACTCTGGGCACTTTTCAAACTGTGAGCCCAGAGAAACCTTTCCTCCTTAGAGTTATCAGTGTCACATGTTGTGTCTCAGCAATGATAACATAACTAAGATATAAAATATTACAACCAATAAGCTGAAAGAGTAAAGATCCTTCAGCCCTCTAATATGTCCAGATCATTGCTTGTGACAGTCACTGCTGGGAATAAACACAGATGCCGATGAAGCATGGAGACTCAACCTTTGGGAGCCCAGTGGCTGGAAAAAATAATTATTGCAGAGGTTAAATGACCTTCTCCTCTTCACTCAAAATAGATTTTTGGCTAGTAGACATTCTTCGGTGACCCCATGCCAACCTTGAGGAAAAGATAATTTAGGCCATAAAGTAGACTGTATTCTGATGCATGATGTAGTTTCCAAATGAAAAAGTGACTTTGCTCTTCATCAGACAGGAAACAGAGGACAAAGAGAACAGTGCTTCCTAAACTAGGGAGAGATAGGTTACAAAGTGCCTCTCATACCCAATAGTCTATGTGTTTTTGTTTCCACAAGGTCTTTTCCAGGGACTGGCACATGGTAAGAACCAGAAAAATACTCGCAAAGTGAATACAAATTGTGAGAGCCAGCCTGACTCCATTTGTGTACTTGACATCTGCGTACCTAAGTGGAGTAATGCCAGGTGGTCCCCTTCCCCTCCTCCCTTGGGAGTCCCCGCAGTTGAGGCATAACAGACCCCTGCATCCCATGTGAGTCTGCAAACATACATTGTCTTTGTGACCTTTTCGGTAGATTGGACTGGGACTATAATCTTTATTACCTTGTAAACAGAAGACGGCACCTGTGTGATGCTTTGTTAACTAAATTGTATGAAACTTCCCCTACCCCCAGTAGCTTAGCAAAGTTCTGCCCCTGTGAAACGTCCCTTGTGACCCTCTCCCTGAGCCCTCCCCAAATAGAAGAGCCCTTAAAAGGGTCCTGCAGACTGCCTTTCCTTTGTCTGGAGTTTTTGGAGGTGTGAGCCCACTCTGGAATGCTGGCTATGATAATAAAGGATTCCATTTAATTCAGAGTATGGCACATCTCTGTAGTTCCAACTCGCTTTGCCTATTATAAAATAAACTTTAAACACCTGCTCTGTGACAGCTACTGTGCTCAACACAGGTACTCAGAGACAGAGTATTTTGGCCTTTGAGGAACCCATTGTCCAATAGAAAAGGAAGACACAAACCAACAACCCCACTGTCTGTGCTGTGTATAATTGGTCTTAGTATCACTGCTGAGATTGTAATGCAGCCTGTCTCGGGTAATCATGGAAAGAGTTTCATAGGAGGTGGCATATGGCCTTGGTCATGAGCCTGTGCTAGTCGAATAAGCAATAGAAACTAGCACGGTGAGAGAAGCAACTGGTAAGTGGTAGTTAGTATTTCAGGATTAATCAGTAAGTTGTTCTACAACCTGGGCTCCAACTCACCAGCACTCCCTGAATTCATCCACTTGCACCCAGAGGTGCAATCAGACAGGCAAGGAAGTAATATGGAATGGTAAACAGTGACTGCCTAGTGTGGAACTAAGGCGTACAATGTACATGATTTAAAAAACGAAAATAAGAGTTGCTGCATTTTATTATCACATGCATAGGAAATTCTAAACAATATCAGTGATAAAATGCACCCTTTGTCTCTGTCCTGACCCCAGCAGGGAAACACAACTCTCCTCCCCTAAACCCTTTCCCCTTAAAATACTGGGTTCTTATATTTGGGACAAACCAAGGGCAAAACCTAGGACTGGTGGAGGAGGAAATACAAAGAAGGTATCACCCTTGAATCATTTTCTTGGTGTCTGACATTGTAATCATTTGTGTTTTAATCATGTATTTCACAATTCCTCCTCTTGTGCTTCGCTTTTCATCAAAGTTGTAATAATTATTGCAGTATCATTCAGGACTAGGCAGACCCTGCTGCAGAAATATCCAAGCTCCAAATCTCAAGTGGCTCACAAAACCTAAAGTTTCTTTCTCACTTGTGTAGCACGTCCATGTCTCCTTGGCAAGGGACCCTGTTCCAGGGTAAGGTGCTGCTCCATGCTCACACTTCATTGGCCTAAGTAAGTCACATATTGTTAGATTTCCCTCGCCTTAAGATGGCTGCCGCATGTCCATGTTAAAATATGGCTTCTCCCAACAAAGGACAGGCTTCTTCCCATCATGCCTCTTCTCCAGCCAAAAGAGTAGTAACCTGATACTTGCGACCTCCTAGCAGCCAGTGATGTCACAAGCCCCAGCTTGTGATGCCATAGGCTCCTCAAATCCCTTCGTACCACCATACTCAACTCCACCCCAGCTGCTGCTAACCCCACCCTGCTCCTATAAAAGAAGCTCCCTGTTCTGCCATGTTGCTCTCTCTCTCTCTCTCCTTTGTTCAGAGACAGCCCGGCAGCTCCTCCCCATAATAAAGGCTTATTATGGTTCTGGTCTGGTCCTGGTTTTCAGCTTTTTACCTAACACATACGTGTGCTTGAACTGAAGATGGAGGAAATATGCAAGCTTTAATATAAACTCAAAAGAAAATATGAGAACATTTGTGAACACTTATAATTACTCTCATATGTGAATTTTAAAAATAGTTTAAAGGCACTATTTCTGGGGAATGTGCTTGGGAGTAGGGAAGAGGAGTAAATGATCTCAATCTTTCCTAATGTTCTGGCCAGGGTTCTACCTAGACCTTAGGACATCTGACCATTCCCTGCCTCGACCACTTCTGGCTGCACAAAGACCTCCAACTTCAGAACTAGAAACAAAGTGCCAGCCCCCATGTTAGAGAAACGGTCCCAGCCAAATGCGCCTAAGCTGGGTGGGATGTAATTGGATCATGTTAGGTAAAGATAGTTCTGGATGCACAGTGAAGTGAGGTAGGAGGAGGAGAACCCGGAAATCAAGGAATCTAATAAGGAGGTCCTAGCACAAGGCTGAGCTGAATTCACAGGACGTAGAAACAAGGATGCTATGGAGAGGGAGGGATTTCTGAACAGTGTAGCAATTAAAGTTGTCCGAACCCATTTCTACAGGAAAGTAAGGTATTGAGAGTGATTGCTGACTGGGCCCGTGGCATCTGAAATGAAATCCAAGATACTGGAGGAGCCTGGAAAGTCCCAAGTTAGTGACCGGGGCCCCTCCACAGGTCAAGACTCGGCCCAAGCTATGCTAGTTAGTAACAATCCAGGCTATTTGAAGGATGTATCCCCGTCTCTCAAGTGCCCAACAAGGACACCTGGCCTGTAGCTGTCCTTCAGCACAGGCTTTGCTGAGCTTAATTGAAATAGAAAGTGTGCCGCATTGAATCAACAAGTTCGTTTCCTCTAATTTTCCCTCCCTGGCAGGGGAGGGAAAAGAAGGCCATTGTCTGGCAGTGACATTGATCGTTTTGATCCAGGCCCTTAGGGCAGCAAATCAATATTTGAAAGGGGAAAATGGAAACGAAGGAGAAAAGGGGAAGCAGACTCACTTTCCGTTCAGAAGCAATGCTTGCTCCCACTCGGGTTCCCGTAGGTGTGTGTGACCACCACGTGTATCACCACATTCCCAGCTGCAACAGCTGCTGGCCATGGCCACGCCGGGATCCTCTCACCAGGAACACACTTCCCGGGCTGGCTTGACCCTGTGCTGATGTGCAGGCCTGCCCAGACAAGCATGCTCTCCATAAAGATACACATCTCCTGGAAGGAAGGGGAGCTTGGCTGGGACACAGTCTCCAGTAGCTATTTCTGCCTGCTCCTTTCTTTGTGTGGCTGCCATATGAAAGCCTAAGTCCATTTAAAAAATTCTTGCTCAGGGTAGAGTTCTTCCTGTTATCCTTTTGACTCCCGGAGAGTTGCTGCTTGGGCTGGGGAGGCAGCAGCATCTGGCCAGGGGCAGCAGGGCCCAAATCACTGGGTCACCATCAGGTGAAGGAGAAAGAGACACGAGGCCCACTGGGGTGGCCTGGAGAGCATCAGCTCCAGCTGTCAGCTCAGCTCTCTGCTTGGCAAGTAATTGCACTGTCGCTGAAGGGTATGGGGCTCAAGCGCCTCTCAGGATTGATTTTCTCTCTCCTGGCATCTGTAGATCGCGAGAAGTTAATGCGAATGACTAGTGTGTCTCTCTGAGGGAGGCTGGGCTCCCATTTGCAGAAGGATGCTGTAGCACAAAGCTATAGCAGACTTGCAGGTCTAGAGGAAATGCACCAGCTCACATCCTCACTCTCCCAAGTCATATATTCATCCAGGGTGCTTGGAGTGCTCACTTTGTGCCAGGCACGGGGAATACAGAGGTAAAATATGGCTGCAAATGGGCAGAAAGCTATTTATTTGTCCATCACTCACAGTATCTAGGACACAAGACACTTCTTTTCTTGAAGCTACCATGGCATAATAACCATAGTGGATTTTCCAGACCCTGTTCTAAGCAGTTAAATGTATTTTGCTTTTAAACTTCATAACTAAACTTGTGAGGGAGCCATGTTCAATTTTCATTCTACAGAAGAGGAAACTCAGGCTGGTGCTAAAAAATCTTTCAGAAATTGCCTGGCCACTCGGCTCCAAAGCTCACCCCTCTGCTTACACATAGTGCTACCTACTTTCATCCAAAATGAGGCCAGGGATGCCTTCATTCAATCAACGGTCACTGTGCAGATAACCTGGCGGTGATGCAGTTGCTGTGCTTTCCACAGGGCTGGTACCTGGCAGGCCCTCATCCAGGGTGCGATGCTGTTCTTGAGAGGTTGTTTCAAACTTAATCTGGCCCAGACCCAGGCGTCTGGGACAAAGGCTCTTGGCTGAGGCCCTGCAGCCCCTGTCCCACTGCCAGGAAGCATGCTATACCCTAACATCCGCATCACCTCCATCGCCCTCTGTCCTTCTTCACTGAAGGAAAATGAAACCCAGGCCTCATGTCAGATTTATGAAAGCTGGAGCTGTTCTCCTTTCCAGCTCTGTGTCTCCAAAGGGTCTGGAATGGTGCAGCTATTAAATCTAAGTAAGGCACTGGACAGAGCTGTGTACCCTTCCAGCCTCTCTCTGCATGAAATGAGGTGCCACATCGCCTTCCTGGGGAACCGCAGTGGTGGGCATTTTCTTCTCTGTTGCTTAGCAGAGGAGCATAGGGCAGGGAGGGCAGTGACTGGTTGTCCAGTACAGCATCAGCCCTGGAAGGAGCTCTGTCGCCAGGTCCAAAACTCCTTTGCATACTGTGGGTAGCAAGAGGTGGCTGGCAGGGTGGGGTGTGGAGCCAATCTCCAAACCCACTTCAGGCTCTGCTGCCCTCACCCACGTCTGTGGTCTCTCAGCTAAATCGTTGCCACATGTGCTCCTTGGCACCAGCCCTGAAGACCACCCAGATGCCGAGGCAAATGTGAAATGCAGCCCCTGACTTCAGCCTGGAGCGGTGCCTGGCGGAGCCAAGCACACCCTGTGGTCTCCCTTCGTGCTGGGTCCTCTCCCGGGTGAGCATCCTGCACTTAGAGCAGCAGGACCTTCAGGGGCTGTTGGGAGCTCCTACAGCACAAGCACCTACCACCTGGCTGACACCAACTGGGATGCTGGATCCTGGGGATTCAATGCCTGTCTTCAAAGCTGAGTGAGAAAAAGGATTCTTGTCAACCAGGAAAGTTTTTTTTTCTTTCTCCATAAGAAAACTTGTGCTTTTTAAAGTTATCATCTTGAAATCCTTTCATAAAGGGAGTTCTCACCCTAATATGTTCCTTTCCATAAACCCTAATATATGTACTTTGGATTTGTTTCATGCTGCATTTAATTACTGTGGCCCAGACAAGCTCCACAGGTAACAGAGACCTTTATGTAAAATTCAGCCCTTGCCTTCCTTGCTGGTTGGCCATGATCTTGGGACAGCCACCCAACCTTTTACCCTTACTCGTAAGCGAGGCAATGATCTAAAATGAGGAGACACCACCAAATATGGATTAAGCATGCAATAAATGACAATTATTTTTTGGCAGGGTTGGGGGGGTTGCGTGTAGTTTTCTTCTCAGGAAAATTTAAATATTGGCCAAAGTGCATCCTTGTGGGGTTGTTGAGGATGTAGATCCCTGGATAAGTTAAAATGTTATTTATTTATTCACTGGACACATGCTTTCAGGTATCTACTAGAACTGTGTGCTCTGTGAGGAAGCGAGAGATTGCAGAATAGTATGATGATTACTTTATGGAGTGAACAGAAAGCAGAGTGGGCACGGGAAGTGTGCCTTTGTCTCTTCAGAGAGGCTGACTTGGCTTTGCAGAGCCAGTGTACAGAACAGCTAATGCATACTGAATTCTGACCAAGTGCCAGACACTAAGAGGCATGGGAGACAAATAAGTACAGGAGGAGGGTGTGGTTGGAGGAAGGAACAGTGGATAACAGCAGAGAGGAACTGAAGTGAGCAGGCCCAGGGAAAACTCTGTGGTTAGTCTCAGATATTAATAACTGTATTACTGCAGAACTATGGGAATGGCTCATACAAATGATCCAGGAGTGCCTTTCATTTTAGCTTTAGTCCATAGCATAAGGCTCATAAGCAGCGAGGGGTTTGGGGTAGTGTCAACTCGATAGTTTTGGGGTCTGAGCAGGGACTGATGGAGCACATTTCTGAGTGTGTCTGGGTAGGTCATGGAGGCATGGTCTTGGGGACTATGTCTGGTCCTCATTGGCTTCCTCTGTGGTGCCGTTCCTTTCCCTGCTTCCCAGCCACCATAAACTAAGCAGCTTTGCTGCACCACACCCGTCCTTCTCCATGATGTTTCTGCTCTGGAGCCAGATGACCATGGACTGAATCCTTAAAATGTGAACTGAATTAAATGTCTCCTTTTTAAGCTGTATATGTCCAGCAATAGGGAAGCTGGCTAATACAATCTGGGTGGTAGTGCTTCTTACTGAAATGCTCATTTCACTATGGGGGGGTTCTTTTTTCCCAGTGTCACCTTGTACTAAGTGTACTTAATACTCAGGCAGGGCCCATGGATGTTAGCTGCCCTGCACTGTGCAGATAGCTCCACACGATTAGGCTGCCTGAAATCCAGGGAGAAAATCTTTGGGCCATGCTGTGGAGTCCCTTCCCTGTCTTTACACCTATCTCCAGGCCCTCCAAGGTGTGTGGAACTGAACTAACAATTCTTTTTGTTGTTGTTGCTTTTTAGGTACCAGGGATAGAACTCTGGACATTGCACTTGTGAACCACTGAGCTAAATCCCTGGCCCTTGAACTGACAATTCTTGGGATCCAAGACTCTTTCCCAGCTACTCAAGTCAAATAAGAGGTCGTAAAAAGCGGACTTTTTTTTTTCCTGTGAATGATGTTTGGCCTCAGGATCTTTTTTGTGTTCTTTGGGAGTAGCAGGAATACTGCAGGAAGTGAGCTCTGCTACCCCACCCCTGCCACTGTCCTGACTTGGGCCTTCCCCGCTTCCTTCTGGATCCTCAATAGCTCCCAACTTCACTAACTCTTCTTTTCCTGCCCAAGATATCATCTTCCTCCAGGACAGTGGGATTGTCATCCCTTTTGCTCTCCCCAGGCCCCTCTAGAAGGCAGGACAACCCAGGACTTAACAGCATTGCCTTACGAACCAGGTGGTTGAGCTCCTATCCCTGTCCGGCTGCTAATTGGCTGCGAGGCATCAAGCAGCTCACTTCATCTTTTGAGTCAGTTCCCTCATCTGTAAAAGCCACCTCATTTGTGAGATAGAAATTTGTATACTTAGTTGAGGGGTTAAACATTGAGATCCAATGGCAGGTCTAATATGTGTGGTGCTGAATGCAAGCAGTGTTTTGAGGTTCTGTAGCAATCTTTCTAAAAAATGGAAATATCAATTGTTTGTTTCGGGGACAGGCCTGTAGGTAGAAGCACTGCCAACACTACTGTGGATTGTTGTGTATGTTGTTGGATGAAGAAAGCTCTGAATTTCAATTAGAGATTAGCAAAAGGAGGAAAAAGAAAGAAAGAAAGAAAAAAGAAAATCCGCTTTTTATTTTCTGTTTTCTTTCATCCAGTTCAGCAACCCCTCCCTCTTAAATTCTGAAATCCTACAAGGAGACTTGGGCATCCTATACCCCATCAGGACTGGAGCACAGCAAGTGGCACCAGCCAGCTACAGAGCAGGGCGACTACTCCAGTACCAACAGGAGCAGGTGTCACTGGGCGTCTTTGGAAATTGCGTTCATCAAAAGTATTCCAGAGCATCCTTGGAAGAATGACATGATATAAACCAAAAATGGAGCCAAAAGTCCATTTGCAAAAAAGTGGGGAAGGGGTACGGGAGAAACCAGCTCTGTAGAGCAAACTTGGGCAGAACAAGAGAAAAAGAAGAGAGGAGCTCCTCTCTAACTCTAACTGGCTCTGACAAATCCAGCTTTGGTGCCTTTGTACAAAAAGCCCCCCCCCCCTTCCTGGCCAGCCCTCCCCAGGCTCTCCAACAATCCCATGCATTATCAGAGCCTATGCCTGGCCTTTCTTGTACTTGTGTGTTCGTTGTCAGCTTTGTTAATTAAACTGTGTGTTCTGAAGGCAGGATGCTCTCTTTTTATATCTTCTTAAGCTCTGGAAACTTGTTTCAGGACACCTCTTGGAGGAAACAAATGAGTAAAACACTGTAGGTAACATGACCACTAAGATTTTTGCAGCCCATGATTCTGAGAGAGGATTGCTTAATACCATCAGGAGGTTAAGCCCTGTCCACAGTCCGGTTGATAGGAGGGGCACAGCCACTGTTTGAGTTTCACCTGTGTAAAATGTGGTGGAGAAATGACGATATTGCTTTCAGACTCTCATGTCAGACTCCTTCACTAGTCTTCAGGAGGCAAATCTTCCCTCTCTGAGGGTGGATTTGAATATTTATAAATAGACATAATTCATTCTGAACTGCTTCTCATAAGATGGGAGAACAGGCTCTGGAGCGCCATTTGTGGAACCCCCAAATGAAACGGAGGCTGTGTGTGAGGGCACAAAACTGATTTTCTCGGTTGGCTTGTAAACCAGCTACACAGGTAATTTCCCTGAAACCTTCCCATCAGGTTTTGAGCAAAAACAGGATCATAAAAATAAGCCTGTGCTTTAGCAGGAAAACAGGGGGATGCTGTGGCAAGGCCAGCTCTCACTGAGGGCTGGTTCAGGGCATAAAACAAGTCCAGCATGTGCAGGGGACTTAAAGTTTTGAGGGAGTTTTGCACTTGTTATCTCTTTGAACTTCACAGTAATTTTGTAAAATACTACTGTAGGAACAGGAGACACTGTAGGTAGGGAAAAGAAAGGATGAAGGCCTAACTGAGCTTTATTAAAAATTAATAAGGCAGTTTTGAACTCCACAACCAGACTCCAACAATTAGAAGGGCAAAGACAGCAAGACTCTGAGGAATTAGAAAGGCAAAGGCAGCTAAACTCAAGCAATTAGGAAGACAAAGACAAAGAACTCAAGACAGGAAAGTTTCTAGGAAGCTCAATTAACATAAAATCACAAATTTCCATCTTCACTTAATCCTTCAGCCTAAACTACTTGTCCATAAGGCCCCCACCCATACTCTCTCCCTCCACTAAAGGTCAGGGAAAGGCCCCATGGCTGGAAGAAATACAAGCTTAGGATAAAAGATGAGCCAGGGAGCCAACCAGATTCCAAAAGCCTACAAGGGACAAATAAAAGAAGCTGCAGAGAAAAAATACTCACTTTTGAATTCTCCCTAGTGTTCAGAATAGCTGTCTGTCAACTTTCTCTTCCTCCTTCCCCACCTTCAAATAAATTGTCTTCTTTCATTTTAAATTGCTTCTTTAGTTCCCTACCATTTCTGGGTTTTGGATTTCAGGGAGTCGCATGTTCCAGCAGAGCAGTGGCATGGTGAGGTAGATGAAAGAAAATGAGCTGAAACAGGAGCACCCCAGGCAAAGACTTGTCAGGGAAGGAGTTGCCTGACTGCCTGAATAATGGAGAGAGAGGGCGAGACTAAATGGGGAGAGGTTTATATAGGGTGGTGCAGTGGGGAGAGTATTTTGAGATTTGAGAATTGGTCAGGTTGTTGGGCAGGCAACAGAACAAAGGGTGATTTGAAGGGGAAGATCACGTGGGTAGCAGGGTAGAACAACAAGTTAGGTTTTGCTTTTCCACAGAGGAACTGGCTCATTTCAGTAAGCAGGAACCATTTTAGAAATGGGAGCCATTTCAGAATGTAGGACCTTTGGCAGAGAACTCTATCAGTACAGCAGTGGCTTCCTGTCCATCCCTCCATTTTATAGTGTGGCATAGCATGGCATGGTGTACAACGTTCCCCAGACATTACACGAGGAACAATATTTTGGGCCTCCTTTAGCAGGTGAGGAGATGGAGGGAGCTTGATGATTTGCCAAAGGTCACAGGGATAGAAGGGATCAGAGTCAATAAATTGCACCATTAAGGAGCACCACCAAAGCACACAGGCACAAACTTCTGGGCTGCTAGTGATCCTCACCAAAGCAAACAGACGGGATGTACACATTGCCTGAGAGTCCATCCTGTGCCACACTTTGCAAACCTGATACAAGAGGTGAAGTAAGCCACGTCACCTGGGTGTGCACCCTAGCTCTACAACTAGTGGGTATGCCACTCACCTTCTCTAGAAGCTGGATGACCACTCATAGAGTGTTGTAAGGTACTGACATAGGTGGAATCTATACCTGGTTAATAGCAAGAAGATAGAGCTAATTAGTATTTCTTTTGAACTTTTCAGTACCGTGGCATGTCTGTAGCATTATTCTCTGCATTACAGGTGGGAAAACTGAGGGTAAGTAATTTTCCTAAAGTCCCATAACTGAGACTTGGAACTAGGTCTCTATATGCAACAATGAACCACATTGCACATCTAGATCAGTGTGCTATTTTCTTTCTTTCTTTCCCCATTAAGTTTACTGCTACATTTAAAGCAAACAATGCAGTTACATTTATCATTGGGATCTTGTACCACTATATGATATATCTTGGTTCTTGTTTTTTCCCCTACCCTTACCCTCCCTTCATCCCCTTCACCCTTCCCTACAGTGTGCTATTTTCAAATTGTGCTCACTGATTGGCAGGTAACAATGTGCATGTTAGTTATTTTGTGGGTATAGGCAGCAATTCCCTTCTTTTGCTTTAATATGTGTCCTAGAAAATATACCTGAAAGTCCATGTTCAAGTCATAGCCTGTCTGGTGTCATCAAGGGTGGCCATTCTCAGAGGACTTTAAAATACAGTTGAATCCCAATTACAATTTGCCTTATAATAATATTCAAGAGTATGATTTTGGAGCCTCAGAAACATTTTTTGATTTTGTTTATTTCCTTCATAATTAAATATGTATTCAATGCTCTTGAGGCTCAAGACCCTCAATGTAGAGCAAGCCTAATGACTTGACTTGCCTTTGTGTTGCACATGTCTGGAGTTTATGAGCCCCATGTTTTTCACTGTTAGTGTTAGTTTATCATTCTTTCCATGCAGTTCATTTTCAGAAAACAATGACTACAATAGAAACATTCAATTAATTGAACAAATAACCATTGCTATACAAATATGGCCACTCTGCCAGTGTTGAGTTGTCTCTTGGGCCATTTCATCGTGGAATAGCTTGAATTACTCATCCACAGCACATTGTAAAAGTATGGCTTAAATACATGAAAGAGAGGCACTAGTTTATGAGATGGTAGAGGTAAGGGTGAGTGAATGAGAGAGGAATGTTTTGGTACTTAGAAAAAGTCATTGTTAGCAAAGCACCCGATTTTGTTCTGCTATAAAGTATGCTGTAGGTTAAAAATGCTTTGCCAAGAATTGCACATAAACTAGCTGGTTGAAAATTTTAAGATTCTTGAGTTGCATGTCATGGAAGACCCAATTATTGGTGAACTCAAATAGCCAAGATTCTTCTTTTCTTCTTTGTTCTCTTTGTTTTCCTATGAATAACGTATGGTTTCCTTGCCTCATCAAGATTAGGCTTTGGCAATACGATCAGTTTTGGCTAATGGTATGTGGCCGGAAGCGGCTATGTGACCTCAAGCTGAGGTCTTCCCCCAGCTCTTAGGAACCTCCTCTTACCAACATGAGAGGAACGTACACCGAGTAGCATTCCTCCCTTTGGTCTGGGTCCTGGAGCAAAAGTCGATGAAGAAGTTGTGAACATAAACAGAAGTCTGGGTTCTAGCCTGGACCAGTTGACCTGAGAGCAATATAAACATTTTTATGGAAGTCACTAAAATTTGGGAATCATTTATGCAGCATTATCATAGAAGTGGCATAACTTATTATGGTTTGGGTATAGATGTCCTCCCAAAGCCTCACGAGGTCATTGGCGGGTGAATCTAGAGTGTGTGATGCTAGGATTAAGGATGTGTGGTTACTAAACCACTTTGTGTGAGTGATTGGCTTGGCACCACCCTACTAGTCTGCATAAGACAAAAGGATCAGAAAGACGCTCTTAAGTCTCTTGTTACTTTTGCTGCTTCTGTTGCCATGAACTTTGCCCCTCTGCCACTGTGCCTTGAAGCTTGCAGATTATGGACTGAAACCTCTGTGAAATGTAAGCCAAATAAACCTTTCTCCCTGTAACTTGAGGTGTCAGGGATTTTGTCTCAGCAATGAGAGAAAAGTAATTAATGCAACTTCAGCTAGCTGATCAGAATTAAAATATTGGCTCACGTGTAACAGATCTGCTTTATGCTAAAAACTCAAGTTATGTTGCTTTTCTCTAACCATCTATCCATTCTCATTTTTTCTCCCTATTTCTTTCTCTCTTTCCTTCTCTCTCTCTATTTATTCACCCATCCATCCATTTTTCACTCAGTCATGACAGCCTCTCTTTGTATTTTGACTTCATTCTGTTCTTATAGAGGAAGATTGTTGCCATGCATTTGCTAATATGTAATTTACAGAATACTATCTGAGATGTCTGAGAGAAAGACAGGTCCCCTGGTCTATACTTAATTTAATAAAGAATATCTCCTATATTTCAATTTTAGAATTTTACATGCATTTTTTAGCAAACAAACAAATGAAGAAAAAAATACTATGAGAAGTTGTGCTAATACAGAAATCCTTAACATATTTGTTAGTGAATTTTTTTTAATTTTGAGAAACATTGATTTTTTTTTTTGTAGTATTGGGAATTGAACCCAGGGCCTTCTGCATGCTAGACAAGTGGTCTACAATTGAGCTACACCCTCAACCCTAGTATGACTTGTTTAGTGTAGCATTTCCCAAGTTATTTCAAAAGTGTTCTGATTGCTCAGATCTATTGGTAACTTCTTGGTGTACACTTGGAGGAAATTGTGCTACACTGGGGAGAGTTCTGACTTGGAAGTTGAGGACCTACAACTAGGCTCCCCTACAAATTTATACTGCATTGCTTCCTTCGGGAAACCACTTCCCCTTCTTGGTCTTAGATGTTGTTCACAAAGGAAAAGTGTTGGATTAGTTGGCCTTCTGAAACTCTACTGGGGTCAACAATCTGTAACCTCAGCAGTAGACCATATTTCATGGAAGAATGCCATGATATGCCATGAAAAACAATGGCTAGCTGTTCACCAGGGAAGCTCCGTATAGAACTATGGAAAAGCATTCAATTAGCTCTTCATTTAAGGTTCAGATATGGTCCACACATGCAAAGTAAGTAGTAGGATGGTAGGCACTTGAAAGGGGCAGATTTAGGTTATCCAAATGTCCCATGGATGTGGAGTCCACGCCTAGTCTGAGCACACTCAATTTCTCTTATGCCTCTGTCCACATTCTCCACAGCTCCTTCCTTCAAATCTCTGTATCCACCTCTCCCACCTCTCCCACCCCTAATCCCTCTTTCTCCTGTGTGCAACTTCTGCAATGTGTTGTTGATTATTTCGGTGGCAGTCAGTTTAGTTGTTGGGTGGGTCAGGGGAGGGAGGAAATTCTGCTTTGAATTTTGTATTAGTCAGGATGCTTTTGGTGGCAGAAGCAAAACCCTGACTCAAGCTGGCTTAAACAATAGGGAACTGATTATCTCACATATCAGGAATTCCAGGGGGAGAGCAGATCCAAGGCTGGTTGAATCATCCATTCTACAGTGACATTCAGGACCAGTTTCATCTTTCTGCTCTGCTGTCATCCCTTGGTATCTTTCTCAGGCTGGTATCAAGCTGGCAGCCTCAGTTCTGAGCAGCAAGCTGGACAGAAAGAAGGAGTCCTTTGCTTTCTCTGATTCTTTCCTAGAAGCAAATTCATGTTCCCTCAAAAGCCCTTGAGCCACAGCCCACCATGGAAGACTTCTGCTCATGCATCATTGGCCAGAATTAGGGAATGACCATTTTCAACCCATCACTGGCAGAGAGAATAGGATTGCCTGTAGACTAATAAAGCTCATTCCTGGAACTGAGGGGGAAGTCCACCACCACTGAGTATGATGTGGAAGAGATAGAACAAAACCCAGTTTTGTTAGAAAGGAGGAAAGAGGAACCAATGCTAAATGGACACACAGAATAAAGATCTCAAGAGCAGAAAGGGGAAAGTAACATCTCTGAGCTACAAACATTAACCTATTGCTAAAACTTCTGTACCATATTGTGCTAAAAGAATGTCAGTTTCCTTCCCAATCCTGATTTCCATGACAAAGAACTTCTCTTTTCTTCAGCATTTTCACACACAGCCAACCTCCAGGAAAAGTGGTTGGAGCTGAGAGGGAGCTTGGTCTATCCTGTTTTAATGAAGAATTCTCCTTATGCCACACATAGTCCCCACATCTTAACAGTCTCACCTGCTCACTTCCTGTCTGGGATAGCAAGGCTAAGGAGTCTGCTCCACATGTGATATCTCTCTCTGGTATGTTGGCTTTTGCCTCCCTGAGGGAGTAAGGGCAATATGGTCCTTATTCCTGTAAACCGTAAAATATGACACCAAGTAGCTGCATAGTAGAGGCTTGCATCACCAGCCCTGTGGACAGGCCGATGAGAGTTGGGCTCTGACCTCTGCCACCCCTTAGAAACGGAATCTTGGGCCAATGATTTAACCTCTTTCTTCCTCAGTTTGCATCTGTGTAGGAGAGATTACTATTATAACAATTCCCACTGCCTAGAATTATTGAGAAGAGAGAGCCCCTAAATGCTTTGCTACAGTGCCTCATACAGGAA
Source organism: Fukomys damarensis (assembly GCF_012274545.1). Classification (NCBI taxonomy): domain Eukaryota; kingdom Metazoa; phylum Chordata; class Mammalia; order Rodentia; family Bathyergidae; genus Fukomys; species Fukomys damarensis. Next base: position 73,256,796 of record NW_022900917.1, read on the forward strand.
AAGTACATAATAGCTATTGATTTTTCAGATTATAAGAATGGAGATACTGGCCTGCCTGCCTGCCTGCGATCACCGGCGGCGTGCGCGCGAGCTCCCGGCCTGCGCGACAACAGAACAGGAAGGCCCCAAAGACCCCAGAGGGGTTTTTTTTTTCAGCTGCCTGCCTGCCTGCCTGCCTGCG
>NW_022900917.1:73262115-73296230 GCF_012274545.1 Fukomys damarensis
AAAGGGAAAAGAAAAAAATGTGAGAGAATGAAAAGATGAAAATAAAGTGTTTGTAGATAGGGAGGGGAGGAGGGGGTGAAGGGAGGGCAGAGGTAAGGGGAAAAAATGAGAATCAAGACTTGCCATGTAAAGGTACATGATCCCAACAATGAATGTAACTGTACTGTATCCCTAAATGTACCAATAAACTCAATAAAAAAAAAAAAAAAAGAATGGAGATACTATGATGTCATAAAAAAAATTCCAAAGCAGCTGGTTGAATCAATGTGCTTCCAACCCCACCCGAGGGCAAGTTTTTTTTTCCTGGTAGCACTCAGGTGGCAGTCCCCACAGGGGACAGCGTTGTGTGGCATAAGGAGGGAAGCCAAGAACTTCACTGATGCTTGGTGCAGCACAGCACCTCTCACTGCCAAGCATGCTTTTGGAAAATTTCTTCTCCCCTCCCTGCCTGGAACATATTTTGGACGCCTACTTGTCATATTGCAAAGTGTATGTGACAAAACAATCTGGGATTTCACTGACAATTCTTCCCTTCAGGCTGCAGATTGGAATCTCTTGGCTCAGAGAGTGCTGTCAGCCCCAGAAATCCCAGCAGAGAGACCAGAAGGAACCCCCTCCTCCGGCACAGATCACAGGCAGGGCAGGGAAAGGAAGCTTATGTAAACCAGAGGGACCCTCTCCCTTTGTGTCTTAGCCCAAACAAGTCACAGAACTTTTTTGTCTTAGAAAGCAGGTGGTTTTTCAACCTGGTTAGGCAAAGAAAAGCAACCGATAGCAGAAATGAGTCCATTTATTAATTCTTGCATTAGTTTCCTAGAACTGCTGTAACAAAACTTGGTAACTTAAAATGGTGACATTATTCTCCCACAAATCTAGGAGGCTACAACTCAAATCAAGTTACCCCCAGGGCCATGCTCCCTCCAAAGAATGTAAGGGGATTTCCTGCCTTGTATCTTCCAGCTCTGGTGGCTTTGAGCTATTTCAAGTCAGTCTTTTATTCTCTGCATAAAATCAGTCTTTTCTTTTTTCTTTCTTTCTTTTTTTTTTTTTTTTTTTTTTTTTTTTTTTTTTTTTTTTTTTGGTTTTTTGGTACAGGGTCTCACTAGGTAGTTGAGACTGACCTAGAACTCACTATGTAGCCCAGGCTTGTGTTGAACTCACAGTGATCCTCCTGCCTCAGCCTCCCGAGTGCTGGGATTATAGGCATGTGCCACAATGCCCGGCTAGTCTTTCCTTTCTTACCTTCTCTCTAAGGACATTTATCATCGAGTGTAGGGATTACCTTAATTCAGGGTTATTCTATCTTGAGATCCTTAGTTTAATTGTATCTGCAAAGACCTTCTCAGAAGCAGTACCACATTCATAAATGCTGGGTGGATTTACGTTTTGTGAGGACACTATCCTACCCACTACCAGCCCCTTTTGTGTAATAAGTGTGCATGACCCAGTGCCATCCACACTGCCACCCCTAGGGTTTGTAATACTTTACCACTTTTTCCAGGCAAGGGGTCTGTGCTGTCCTAACCCTATATGATGATCATCCATTCTATTCCTCTCACAGTGCTGCATCATAGAAACTTCTCAACCCCTGCTTTGTAGATAAGGACACACAGGCTTAGAAAAATCATAGTTTGCTCAAGAGTGAGTGAGAAGCAAAACCCAGCACTTAGGTTTAGATCTTTCTCACATCAGTTGGGTGGAGAGTGATAACTCTTGTCTCTATTTTCTCAAAGCATATTTGCTGAATAAATACCAACTTGAAGATAAGTCAGCAAGTTTTCACCTTCCAAAGAACTTAGAAATTTCCTCCTCTTTCTCACTTTCTGGGAAGAAGAAATCCTAATACCACAGCTTACATTCCAAAGAGGTTTGGAGGTTGGGCCACAATAGCCCCGGCTGGCCCAAACTGTAGGAACACACCACATGTTCAGGGTTTGCTGGTCAGAACTTTTCACAAGAAAGCTGTGAATTTGCTCCAGGCCAGAAATGCCTTTTACTGGTGAAGGCTCCGAACTGTCAGCAGAGAGCCTTTGGGAAGAAAGCCAATCCCTGTGGCAAATTCAGTGAGTCCTGGTTTTCTGCCACAGTGACGAGACTATTACATGGGGGACTAAGCTTCTAGTGTATGAACCTGTGGACGTGGACAGACTACATCCAAACCATGGCAGGAGTGTATGCATGTGGAATAAACTACCACATGGGACAGTCACTGAGACCGTGGGGCCAGAGAACTCTAGAGTCTTGTGTATCCTACACGCAGAGGGTTGGCATGTTTCCTTGGCCCCTGGGCCTCTTTTCCAGTCAGGAGTGGTGTAACAGGAGGAGGCAGAGATCAGAACCCTTTAAAGCACTGGACAAAGAATAGGGGTAACTCAATTGGATTAGTGTGTTTGTCTCTGTTTTTTTTTTTTTTTTTAAATCACACACAAAAATTAACCAACATTTGGTGGTGTAGGTGATCTATTAATGTGTAAAGAAATTCCCCAGGAATTTAGTGATTTAAAGCAACCAGCATTTATTTTCTTAAAGTTTCTGTGAACAAGTGTCTGGTTCTGGTGTCACTGGATTCTAAAGCTCAGGGATTTTCACAGGCTTCAATCAAGATATCTCTCAAATGAAGGTGGACCTGCCTCTAAGCTGACTTACGTGGTTGGCAAGATCCAATTCCCAGGCTTTTGGACTGAGGGCCTCAGGTGCTTCTCATGTAGACTTCTCCATGTACAGCTCATAACACAGCAGCTGGCTTCATCAGAGCAAGCAAGGAAGAAGGAAAGGGAGAGGACCCAAGAAAGACAGAAGGCACAGTCTTTGGTAACCACTGATTTTTGTTTTACCATATTCTATTCAATAGAAGCAAGTCACTGGGTCCAGTCTCCACTTAAGGGGAGGGATTATGTGTGGTGAGTACAGCAGGAGGCAGTGATCAATGGGAGGCACTGTCTGTGGTGGTTAGGTAATAGAGATATATGCCCAAGGTCACATAATTAGGACACAACCAGGTCAGGACTCAAATCCAGGTGTGACCCTAAAGGTCACAGACCAGCTTCACACACAAGCCAAAACCCTCTTTATCTCATGGCTGGATTCAGAAATATTCTGTCAAAATGAAAAGGAAAGCAGGAAGAAAAATTGGAGGTGAGGGAGAAGTAAAGAGAAGGATAGACAGAAGAAGGGGCTTTCCTGGACCCTACAGGGCTGATTGGCTGCCTGGCATGGTGTAGCAATGTCAAAGACACAGCGCTTGGCTCCAAACAGGGCTTTGCTACACAGGAGCTAGTTCTCACTTTGCATTTCCCCAGAAAGATGAGAGTTGAAAAGTTTCCATCAGTAGAGAGATGGTTTTCTCATCTTTGAGCCTTTCATATAGCAGTGCTGAAATTCATGATCCCAGAGGCCTATTTTTGACATATTATAAGAAAAATGCAAGGTATGAAACAGTGCATAGAGGGTGATCCATGTGTCTAAGTGAAGGGGTCTATATATGTATTTATGCTGACACAGTGTATAATTTTTCTAGAAGGATAAGAAATTGTAAATAGATATGGGGGGAAGGGAGTTAGTGAAAGATCTTTGCTTTTAAATATAAACTGTCTGTATGGTTGAGTATTTTATCATGTTCATATACTACTATTTTTAAATTCAGAAATAGGAAATAGAAAGAGGAAAAAAGCCAGAAAACGTTTCAGACCTATGCGGAAATGACGTTGCCATAAGAATAGCCTATAAATCCCAGACATGGGCTGAATCTATTCCTCGAGGTTAGGGAGAATTTCTATAGGGATTTTGGGGAAGTTCTCACTCGATGCCCGCCACTCCCATAGTCAGCTCCCTCTCTGTTAGCGTAGTTCCTTTTTCCAGAGAAAGAGAAATATGTGTGTACCTAGTAAATGAAGGAATTGGCTCAGGTGAATACAGAGGCTGAGAAATCTCACGGCCAGCAGTCAGCTGGCTGGAGACTAGGGAGAGCTGGAGGTGTGGTTCCAGTCCAGGCCCAAGATGCGAATGATCCACTGGAGTAGTGCAGTCCTTGTCTGAATCTGGAGGCAGGAGAAGGCAGAGGCTGCAGCTTGAAGACAGTCAGGCCAGAGGGACTTCTCTCTCACTGAATCCTTTGTTCTGCTTAGGGTTTCACTGCATGGGAAGGGCCCAATCCATGTTGGGGAGGGCGATCTTCTTTTCTTAGAGCATTTTGAATGTTAAGCTCCTCCCAAAACATCCTTATGGAAACCCTGGAACAAAGTTTAAGCAAGTGCCTAGGCACCCTATGTCCCAGTTTGACACATAAAACTACCTATCAGACCCTGGTGTCTCTGAGGGGACCTCCAGTAGGAGATACTCACCACTTTTCAAAGAGCTCACTTCTCTTGGGTTCTGAAAGCTCCTATCTCGGGCTGAATGCATTCATCCCCATAGCAATCAAGTCTTCTGTAAAGATACACATTGAATGTGAATCTCTTTCCAGCTTTAAAACAATTAGAAAAAGCCCAGCCTCTCCAGGGTGATCTTCTGGGCCCTGTGGGTTTTGGGCCCTGCTTGCTTAATGGTCCCATTTCCTCCCACCATCCTATCTTTCATCTCAGTCACACTGGACTTTTTTGTTCCTTGAATATGCCAGGCTCCTTCTGGTCTCAGGACCCTTGCACATGTGTACTGTTCATCTGCCTTTCCTCGGAGCAAAACTCAGCGCTTCTTCCTCTCAGTAGTTTCAACCGTAGTGTTCTCTCTTTGCTGAGTCTTTCTGATCATCTAACTAGAATAGCTATTTTCCCTGCCCTCTGCCCCTGCCACTTGCTTTATTAATAGCACTGGGCATATTCAATATGGTACGCTATTGTAGTACATTTGCTTATTTACCATGTATCTCCAGCAACTAGAATGTAAGTGCTATGAAAGCAGAGATTTTATCCTTTTGTTACCCCATGGCTATAGCTCTAACATGGAGAACACAACCCAGGTACATGATAGAGATTTGATGAATGAAGGACTGAATGAATGAAGTCTGTCCCTTTTGTGACTGTACTGAAGGTTTTGTAGACAGATAGATACCACGGCTATCTGGGAATCATTTAAGCCAAACATTCCCAGGCTTCCACTCTTCCTAGCCGGACACAGCTTGGGCTCTCCCCTACTTTAACCAGCTCTCACCAGGAAGCATTTCAATTTGTTTCCTTTTGAGCAGGATGGTCGGGGCAGACAACACAAGCCAGATATAGCCTGAACCGGTGTGTGGAATGAATTCCTCACTATCATTCCGTGTCCCCTAGGCCTCATGTGCAAGAAAGGAAAAAAGAAGGCATGCTCACCTCTGACATTTGTGATTTTCAACTTGGCAATATTAAGAAATTCTCCAACGGGAGGAGGCATTTTCAAAATAATTCATGCGTATGGCCCATGCACCCCACCCCACACAAACATATTTCCCCCATCCTGCTGGCTGTACCTGCAAGTGGTTACAAATTAATTATGAGATTCTGTACCAGGTTCTATCAGCCAAGGGAGAACTCTGCTTTTCATGATACCCATAGTATGGAGACATTTTTAGTTGGTCTACACACATGGCGACTTTTACAATGTCATCAATGGCAGGGACACATGTCTCCGATGCCCACCATGGAACCACCAGCACAGGAAGCATCCTAAAGAAGACTATAAGAGAAAGAACAGTGGAGTGTGAAGCAAAAGATAGATTCATGTCTCAGTCATTTAAGTAGAGTTTACTGAGTGTCTATGATATGCCAGGACTGTTCCAGAATCTGGGGACATAGCTAGACAAGGTCCCTATCCTCATAGCTTTTACATGTACATGAAGAAATAAGACAAAGGAGTGGTCACATAGTACAATTCTACAGTGAACTAAAATGAAGTGATCTGGTGATGAGTGACCAATGGCTACTCTGGAGTGGAGCAGGGTGACATAAAAGCTGTGTCCCGAGAGGGTTACCTGTGGGTCAGGGCAGAGGCCCTCAGGTAGGAATGAACCTGGCCACCTATGAGAACGAGTACAGGCAGGAGGCAGGAGGAGCAGGGATGAAGAGAGGCTGAGAGCCAGGACTTGATGCTCAGAGTGAGGAGCAGCCACGCAGGGTGCTGACAGTGGTGCTGAGCTTGGACCAGAGGTGATGGAGGAAGAAATGGTGTTTCGTGTGGAGTCTGGGATACACCCTGGTCTCTGGTCCCTTGTCCTCTGTCTGATCGTGAGGGAGGATGGATCTTTGGAACCGTTAATTGAATACATCACAGTCATCACTAATCATCTTTAAAAATCCTGTATTGAAACTTCACCCACCATGCGGAACTGCTAGAAACTCTCCAGTTAGAGAGGAAACAGGTAACATAGTGCACCCCAGCTCTTAGCAGGTGCCAAGGACTACTGGGTGCTGCACACACTCTTGGCCAGAGAATGTTACAATCACTATCCCTGTTCCATCGACGAGGGAAGTGAGACCTCTTCACTTCATGTGAGGAAAAAGTTGAACATGTTGGCCAAGACCACAGAACTAAAAAGGGTAGAGCCAGGTCCAAGCCCAGACAGCTAGGTGCCACGGTCGGTGTCCTTGGTCATGGTGCTGCATTTTCTCCTTGTTTCTGGCTCTAGCAAGTAAACACTTGCAGCCTGATAGGCCCTTCATCCCTTGGTTTTTTAATTAATTTTTAAAAAATTTTATAGGATAGTGAGGCACAAGAACACAGCTTTGTTCTGAGAATAAATTACTGTATTAGCTTGAACAAGGATGAATATATCTCCTCTGCCAGAGGCAATGAGCCTGAAGACCTGCCCAACTAGTCTGGGTTCTCTGTTACAGACACAAACAAGTACGTATTCCTCAAACTCTATAATTAGACATGCTCCAGCCTTTGCAGCTGCAATAGTAGATCATTAGTTTATCCCCAAACTCTGTGACACAATTAGTGTTTTCTACATGATGTTGAATAGATCTGTTTCAAAGTTATAGCAGAGAACTGCAGGTAGAAGCTAAATTTAAACTTCCTCTTTGGGAGAAACCATACCTGATAATTACTGCTTTAATTCCCTGCTGAAAAGGAGTCAACAAATCACCCTGGTGTTAACCTAAGCAAACCAGGATCATCCAAAAGTCTGCTTGGAATGGGGAAAAAGCCTCCCTGACTTTGGAGTCAAGAGATGTGCATTTCAGGGGATGCTCTGCTCCTTCCTTGCCACAAGGATATTGTCTTATCCACATAAATACATAATTCTGTATTACATAATAATAATGGCCTGAATTAAACAGACATATGTTTCTCACTGTAGAAAAAATGCTTTGGTTTCCCAGGAAAGGAATGTGCATATTTATATATAAATACATAATTCTGTAATGCATTAGGGCATTTTAATAATAATAATAATTAGTGTCCTGGAGGTTTACACTTTCAAACAGACCTGTACTGTGAAAGGAGTAAACTGGTCTTATAGTAAGACAGTTTCCAGCAAGCAGTTTGGGGTGCCTGGCTGTCCCCGCTCTGCTTCCTGAAATCACATCTGGTGGGCAGTGAGCTGCAAGAGCCATGCTGAGCCCTTTGGGAGATGCTCTGAGTGCTGGACCCAAATCCAGGAGATTAGTATTGCTTTAGAGCCTGACTCAAAACACCGTTGCCAGGACTAGGGGTAATGCTGGGCAGGGGCGGACTGGAATAAAAATGGGCTTATGGCAGCATCTGTCCTAATTTTAGCTGCTCCCCAACCCTTCCAACTTACTTTTGAATGACATGGTGCAATTTAGAAATAAATGGAATTTGTGGCTTTTACTCCCGGAAATACGGAGATGAGAATTCCCTCTGAGATTAGGACATGGCAGGATAGCAGAGGGACAGGTGAGGCCCATCTGCTTCCCAGACAGATGCGCCTCCCGGAGACTCATCTTTAGCCAAAATGGAGGGATGTGAGCCCCTGACCAATCTACCTAAAATGCCCATATACAAATATTAGCTGCAGTAACACCTTTTAAAGTCTTTAAAATCTCTGAGCCACTACATAAATGATTGAGGAGAAAGGATCACCAACTTCCCATACACAAGATGGAGTGGAGCAACTTATTCTGCTACCTGGGAAAACACTGCAATTAAAAAAGCACAAATGGCAAAGTTCTCCATTCACTCCTTGACTGGTGTTGTGGCCTTGTCTGAGTGGCGGAGTAATCCCTAAGGCTTTGAACCGGGGCTGGCCAGATGATGATTTAAGTAATGGAGCAGGGGAGACAACAGAAGTATGGTGAGTCACTTTCCAGCCCAGGCCTGGAGAGGGCGTGTGTGCTTCCACTCTGTATTTCTGGAACCTTTCCAGGCACTGTGTCTCCATGTGTGGGTGACACAAGCCATCCTCACCTAGCCAGCCAAGCCAGGAGCTGATCTGGTTACCGTCTGCAGCTACAGAGTGAGCTGGTCAGGGCCAGATAACTGCCCAGGATAAGCATTACTGGCTTACAGAATCTGGACTGAAATACATTATTAGGTGACTAAGTTTTGGAGTGGTTTGCTGCATAGTATTAGAGACATATAAACATTCTTCAGAAAACCTCCTACTTTCGTTAATAATTACAGACATCTTTCAAATATGTGTCTTTTCCAGATGTGTACACATGTGAGGTTCTGCATGGAACAAGATGTCAGAAACATGGGCTCTCTCACCTTCATAGATCCTGGGGTAGCCCACGAGTTTCTAGGAAGGCCATGAGTAATATGTGCTTGGGAATTTGTCCTCTGTTCATCACTGCCCCTTCTGACATTATTCAGTTACAATGAAAATGAGGTGAAACAGGTATACTAGGGTTAATAGGACTGGGAATAGGCACGATCATTTTATTAATTAAATAAATACTTATCAAATATACCCTATGGTCAGCTACTGTGATAGAAGGTGGAATTAGATTAGAACATATAGCTGCTGTCCTCAAGCAGCCTGTGATTTATAAGAAATGACAAAGACTTAGTTGTGAAATCAGCTCATACATAAAAATGAAATACTGGAAAAGAACCTGACACTATGAATCAAAGTCTTTAAAATGATTTTCATTCTTTGGTAGTTATTTCTCTTCCAAAAATATATCTTAAAGAAATGATCCAAGTTGAAAAAAAGGTCTTACTCACAAAATGTTCTTCTCTCTATATAAATATAGGAGAACTCTATTCCCAACCTCACACTAGTTATGATACATCCACTAGCTGAAGAATTACACAGCCATGAAAATAGTTTGTGATGACTAATAACAAAATGACTATGACAGATGCTAAATAAAATACAGATACAAACATTTGTTTAAGTGTTGACTTTATGTAACTAGACAAAAATTTGCTTAAAATACTCGTTTTTATTAGTGGTTTGAACAGATAGCTGGGAAGAAGAAAGGACACACCTTTTTGGAGATGTATAAATTATTAAGTGAATGTGTGTTATGTCTCTTCCATGCCTGAAAATATTGTCACAATGGCCCTTTAGGGTAGTTACTATTATTACCATTTTTAGATAAGGAAAATGGGGCTCAGAGAAGTAAAAACCCTTCTCCAGCATACACAGCTGCAGGATGTGGAATCTTCATCTGAGCTGACCACTTGATTCCAAAGGTCATTCTTTTTTTTTTTTTTTCTCTATTAGAGCTTCCAGACTCCTACCTTTTGACAGTTTTATGGGGATTTTGGCAGTTTTTATTTTCCTTGTTTCCGCTTACTGGAACGTCCTCATTTTTCTTCAGAACATTTTCTAACTTTAAAATTTAAATATAATTTAAAAATTCAACACATCATTTCCATGGCATCCTTTTCACTCCAGCCACCAAGCCCAGTGTGCCCCTACCTATAAAAAACTTCCCCTTTATGAAAGGGACCCTTTAATCTCCACCTTGCAGGAGGACACCAAGAATTACCTTGGGAGGGGGCAAATCTTGCATTTCATAAAGAGAATCTTAGCATTTATCTAGCCCAGTCCTCTCCATGTCTCCAGCTCCTGTAACAGAATACCTGCACACTTATATCTGGGGTCCTGTCCGTGGGCCGATGAAGGGGATTCTCTGTAGGGCAGAAGGCAATCATAAGTCAGAGTTTCTGAAAACAGAGACAGAAACTTCCTGGGATGAAGCTGAAGTTTGTGTCTTGGTCAGCTTTCTCATTGATGGGACAAAATACCTGATGCCTGAAACTTAAAAAGAGGAGAGATTTATTTGGCTTTCGAGGTTTCAGTCCATGGTCGCTGGCTCCAGGGCAGAAGTATCATGGTGGAGTTGTGTGGCAGAGGAAAGTTACTCAACTCATAAAATCTGGGAAGAAGTGGGTAGGGGGAGGAGCCCAGGAGAAGGGACCAGGAAGTAGATGTAGTCCCAGAGGTCACATAACCTACTTCTTCCAACTAGGCTCCCTTCTAATAGCTATTGTTTAACCCATTGAGAAGGTCACACTGTCATCATCCAGTCGCCTCTCCAGGAGCTCTCAGTCCATTCCAGCTGGCGATTAAGACTGACCAGCATAGCCCATCTCCTACTACCATCCTCCTGTGGATTATATTCATTTTTCTTTTTCCAGACAGTCCTTGTGTACATAGAGACACTGTGTACCTTGAAGAAGAGTCTCCTGGTTGTTTACCAAATATCTAATTTTTCTGCCTTAGAAATAGACCTCGAATATTTTTCAAGGGTACAGTGGCCCTGAGTAAAGACTGACTATCCCAACCTCCTTCGCAGCTTTCTGGAGCAGTGTAACTAAATTCTGACCAAAGATACATAAATAGAAATTGTTGAATAGGATTTCCAAGAAAATTTCTTCAGAGTGATTGATAGTTGACATTTACCCTCTTTCTTCCTCAATCCTGTTTCTTTCTGTTCTCTAACTACAGTGGAGACACGATGGCTGGATCTCCATCAGCCATTTTGGAATATGATGCAATCTTGAGCATGGAAAGCAGAGCAGAGTATAAGAAACTGGAACCTTAATGGCTATGAAATGGCTGCACTTTCCTTAAGGCTTCTTTTGTTAAGACCTTAAAACAAAACAAAGCTAAAATTTAAAAAGAACATTTATTTAGAAGCAGACAAATGAATTGACTGGTCCTCAATATTTACTTCGAGCTTAACATCCCTAATTTGGTCAACAGCCTGCCTATACTAGTCCTCTCACCCCTTGAACATTCTACTTGGCGCTGTTCCATTTTTTCCCTTGGGTCTCTCCAGACTGATGGTCTAAGCCAGTGGTGGTGAATCCATGGCACACATGCCACAGTGGGATGTGTGCATCATTGAAAGCTCTGAAGGGTCATCACCGTGGGTCTAAGCTGAACACAATATGAGTCATAGTGCAAACAGGCTGTAGACCGCATATCCTAGCGTGAGCTGTCTATCCTTGTCTGTGCCACATGGCATCCTTGCCTTTCTTAGCCTACTTGGGCACCTGTGTTCTCAGTAATAATGACAACATGACTGAGAGCATTCTGTGTGCCAGGCACTGAGGCTGGCATGTCATCCAACTTAAGTTCCTGTCATCCCCACTGGTTCTCAAACCTCATCAACTCTATTTCTCCAGTGTTCAGCACAGGATATGTGTGTGTGTGTGTGTGTGTGTGTGTGTGTGTTTGTGTGTGTGTGTATAATACTTGTGGAGTAGAACTGAGCCGGTGACTTTGGAGCCTGAGTTCAAACCCAGCTCTGCTACTCATGGCTAAACTCTTGAGAAACCCGACCTCCTTGCCAACCAGAGAAGTGTGTGGCAATGGTGAGCACATCTTTCAAGGAGACAGCAAGATTGTGGTGTGGTCTTGGTGCACTTCACCCTTCCTTCTGGCCAATGCCAGTTGTTGGCGTGTGCAGGGAGCAGAGGGTACTTGTTGCCACCAACTGTCCTGAGCTCTGATGGTGAGCAGTGTCTTCCAGATGGCCAGTCACTTGCAGGAGTCTGTTCATGGAGCTCACAGAGCTAACCTGGGAGACCTGGACTTGGCCATGAGGATAAGGAGTAGACAAGAGGCTTTCGGCCATCTATAATTTGAAAGTCCTCCCAGACAGTCCCTGGCAGGCCTTTGTTTCTACCCTAGAATCCACCAGGGAGACAGCTGGTGTTGGGCTCTTAGTTACATACTGGGCAGCCAGCACTGTGCGTAACATTCTCTGAATGCATGGCTGTGTGGCCCAAGTCAGCCTGCTGGGATGCGTGTTGTAAGTCGGACTCAACCATTTTACTGATCATGAACAATTTAATGTAATGATTACCCAGTGTTCTTTCTCAGCTATGAAAGAAAGAGGGGGAAGAACTAATATGTATTGAAATTTCACTAAGTGCCAGGCAGATTGCTAAGTGTTTTTATTGACTGTGTCATTTATATACCAATGTCATTGGGTCAGTGCGGTGATCTCATCTTTATGGATAAGAAAATTGGTGCTCTGATAGATTAAGCACTGACCGAGTTCATATAGAGTTATGATGTCAACATCTGGTTGCTTTGTAATGGGTCTTTGTTTCAGTTTTCCAGAACTTGCAAATTCTTCCTCTGCCCTTTTGCTTAGATAGACCCAGTTTCCTTCTTCTCCTATCAGCCCAAATGTTAGAGGTCTGAGAACACCCTGCACCTGAGCCTGCCCAGGTATTGATGAGAACCTCAGCTCTCAGAACTTAATTTATTTCAGTTTTGTAAATATCTATAAAATAATTATAATGACCGTTAACTGACTTCCTACTACATAGCAAGAATGCTACACACGAACACCCTGAATCCTCCCTATCCTGCCTAGACTCCGTCTTCCTGTTCAGCAGGTGAGGAAATTGAAGCTCAAAGGTGGTCAGGAGTCTTGATCAAGATCACACAGCTTCAACCCAGAGCACACTCCCAGCCCTGTGCTTTCCTCACTTTATCATGCTGCCCCTTCTCTGCTAATTTTTTGATGAGGTGAGAGATGAGCAAAGCAGTTCCTGCCCTGTGACTTTTACTCTCACATTGGGGTACAAGCTGAAGCCCCTTGATTCCTCCCATGGCCTCTTCTGCCCCTTCCTGGCTGTGACTTGGGATGGATGGGAGCCTGTCTCTATTCCCTGGACTTCTCACCCTCAAAGGCTCCTTTTGCCCTGAGGCTCAATCTTGCCCTGCCTTTTGCTGATTATATAGTCAGTAACCAGTCCTTTCATTCATGTTAGGCTTGCTCTCAGCATTTGCTCAGGGGGCCCTGTTATCTGCCTTGTAGTAGAGGAGTGGACCAAGCTGCACTTTGCAAAGATGGCAGCACCAATATGTATCCCTTCCTGTGTGCTCATCCACCAGTGTGGACTTGGCACACCTCCATTGAGTGGTGGGCTCTGTATCCCTTTCCCTTGAACTTCATCAGAACTATGAGACTGCTTTGACCAGAAGACCATGGCAGAAGTGATTCCACATGGCTTCCAAGGATGGTTATAAAAGAAAATATAGCTTCCACCTGGCACTCCCTCCTGGGACGCACTCCACGGGGCTTGAGCTGACCTGTAGGATGACCTGAAGCTGCACATTAGACAGAGGACCCACAGAAAAGGAGGGTGTGCAAGAGGACCCAGAAGTTCCATTCCAAGCTGTCTTGAATCTTCACAGCAGAGGGAACAAATTCATCCAGGAGCTTCTGGTATTCAGGCTGCACCAGGTGGAACAGAGACTGGTGTTTCTGCAGAACCCTTCTGTGTACTACACATTTTGTTGCAAATTATTGCTTGAGACCACTACCTTTGGTTGATGAAGTAGCCATAGCAACTGACCCAAAGGGCTAAAAGTGCTCTAAATTTGGGAAACCAGGTTGACCTGAGGCGACCTCCAGGGTCAGGCCTATAGCAGCCTCAGCACCATGAGATGTGGCCATCTAGTTTTTACCAGTCAGAATCAGAGTTTTTCAAGTTGCTCAAACTCAGGAGGTAAGTTTTAACCAACTTCCAGACCTACAAGCCCACAGGAATGCACAACTCAGTTCAAAACACACTATAAACTGACTCATTTTCACGGGGCTATTAAAAAAATGTTGAGCATATGCTTAATTTCCTTAAGGCTTCCAAAAACAATAGGAAAGTCTTTCAAATGGAGCCATATGTGTGTGGAAGATCTGTCTAGAGTCCAAATCCTTCCCTAACTTAGTTAGCGTAAGGAAAATTCTTTTGTTTCATCGAATCTGGAGGCAAAGAAAATTGCTGGGCCAGAGCAATGGCCTCTTGTCGTATGCCTTGAAAAGGAACATCAGACGCTGGCCACGATTAAACAAGAGCTGTTTTCCCCCTCACTCACTTACCTTCCCATCTAAGTCTTATAAAATGCACCCTTGCCTTTAGGTCTGATGAATCCTAAGTGGCATGGGGCGGGGGTTAGAGAAACATTTTGAGCAAAGAAGCTAAACATTGGGGTATGCCCAGCTTGTTGGAGCTAGAAGAATTTCTAGGGGACCTGCAGTTAAAGCCCTTCATTTTTCTTGGTGAGAAGTAGGAAGCCAAGGGAATGAATATGATTTAGAATTAAGTATAAAACCAAGATGGGAATCGAGCTCTCTGACTCTTCTGAAATGCCCAATTGCCTGCTGGTTGGTATTACTCATTTTAAAGTATTTAAGTCCCAAAGAACAGCTTTGCACAGATCTTAAATATCCTCACCACACAACAAAACAAAAACAAACAAAAATGGTGACTGTGTGATACCATAGATGTGTTAACTAGCTTGATGGCAGTAGACATTTCACTGAACATACATAGATATGTATATATACAATCATTTTACCTCAAAGCAGGGCAAAATAAAAGAAAGACTAGGTATACAGAAACAATGGCAGTTAGTAGGTGGTCAGATTTGCTCAGTATTTTCTAAAATATCAAGTTATTGTGCATAACCGTCCCTTCACTTACATAATTACTTACCATACGTGTGTAACTTACTCTGTTAGATTTAATTATTTCACATCATATACATGTGTCAAAACATCACATTGTATTCTAGAAATGCAGTACAATTCTGATTTGTCAATTAAGACAATATTAATAATAAAAAGTCATCCTGCAGCTGGTAGGAGTTGTGTTGCAAAGTCTGAATGTCAGTTACAGGCGTGTGGGAAGGAATGTGTGTGTGGAAGGTAGGCAGGATAGTTGGACGTGGACGTGATCTACATTTAAGCTGAAGACCTAAACACGAGCCATTGTTTGTCCGAGAAGGGTGGGATGGAGAGTCCTTGGACACTGATTGCCCCTCATGACTCACTGAAGTGGAGGATGGAGTAGGGGTCTCCCAAGCAGGGAAGCAAGGGGCAAATCTCAAAGGCCTGGTAAGCCCCATTGAGGAGTTTACGCTGTTTCCTGAGAGCCATGAGGAGCTATGGAGGGTCTTAAGCAGAGGAAAGACTTGCTTGCACTCTTAGTCACAGTGAAGAGTTGGAGTGAAAACCACTATCTCTGTGGAAGATTGGACTTACTTCTTGGAAGGAACTGAGTTCTTACCCCTCAGGGAGATCTACAAGAGCCTCGATGACTCCTGACAGGGATTGCATAGAATGGGTAGGCTTTGGACTCTTGAAGTCATATTTCTTTCAGCATAATTCTATTCTTTTTTTTAAAATTTAATTTATTGGTACATTCTAGGTAGACAGTACAATTACATTCATTACTGGGATCTTGTAGCCCTACATGCCAGGTCTTGGTTCTCATTTTTTCCCCTTGTCCCCAATAATTCTATTCTTAATATCACTCGAATCTTTGAATTTTACCCCCTGTTTCAACAAACACTTTATTTTCCTTTGCCTCTGATATGTCAGGTGCCGTGTTAGGTCAATGATCCCTTAATGCAGTCTTAATACGCAAGATGAGAGGCGCCATCTTGGAAAGAGTGTAGGGTGAGAGTTGATGCACATGACTGGGATCCTGGTCTTCTCACCCCAGCCTGTCATGGGGAGAGACTGGGAGTCCATCTCCCCTCTTTATTTCCCTGATCATCTTTTCCAGTTGCCATAGGGACCCCACAGCATCCCTTTTATTCTCCTCCCTGTCCCAGCTGGGCCTCTGCTGCGTTAGCTTCCATTTTGGTCATTTCCATTCATCAGAGGTAAATACTGGTTGCTAGGGTCTTAATTTTCCTCTCTGCCGCTATTTGATTCTCAGTTTTGAAAGGATAAAATGGCTGTGCTTCCGTGTGCAGACTTGGAGCCCTTTTCCCAAGAGCCGTGGTCAGCCCCTGTGCAGTGGTGGACAAGTGCTGTGGACTCCACAGGCCCTCACTTCTCTTGAAGATTCTGCCATCCACCTTGGAGAAGGCATTTACCCCAGAGCCTGCTTCCTCAAGTATAAAGTAAGAATACAGCTGCTCCTTTTGGAAGTTTTTTTAGGGGCTAGGAGTGGGCATTAACTGGGGAAAAGTGTGTGATGTGTATGTCCCACTGAGTCTCAAATTACGTATGAAATGTGATGGAGCAGAGCTGGTGGAAGGACAATTTCCCAGTTATGAAGAGGCCTGGGACTCAGTCCAGAATTCAGAGTGTGGACTGCATCACAGCACCACAGGATGGCTGGAGTCTCCAGCTTAGAATGACCAAAGGAAACATGCAAGACCTGATCCATGAGTATCTTCAGTTGGACTGATGTCCTGAATCAATTCAGAATGTTTACCTTTCACAGTCATTTTGACTTTGGGGGAAGAGTCAAAGGTCGCACAGTGCCAGATCCTGTGAATAGGTGGATGAGGTGATGTTTTTACTTGTCTGCCTTTCTTTTGGGTGGCACTTGGAAGCAACATTCACCATGGTTTTGGTCACATCTCCTAAAGACCCTCACGAAAGAGGACTTCCAGGCCAGCTTCAGCCAGTGGCAAGAACAATGGGATAAGTTTGTGCCAAGTGAAAGGCAGTATTTTGAGGGGCATGGATAGCTATATATTCTTTACAATGGCAAATTAGAAAAATTAATTATTCTCCGTGTTTTCAGCAACCATGTATGAACAAAACAAAACATGTTTGTGGGTTACTGTTGGCTCTTGAGCCCCTAGTATGTGACTTCTGCTTGGAGACTGGCTCTTGTTTCATCCATGCATGGAGTGACAGGAGACGCCAACTCTGCCCGACTCACAGACTCAGTTCTAGTTAGAAATGGGGTGCCCTTGAGTTGGTGCCCAACTGCTGTGCCCAGTGCTGGGCACACACCAGCTTTGCCTCCAGACACTTCTGTTTTCTTCGTTGCATTGTTAGCCTGCTTCCTTGCTCTTGATGAAAACGTTTTTCAGTGGAGGTGTTAACAACCCTGATTCCTAACAGTCAGGGAGATTTCCCATGAGCTTGGGAGCCTTCCTGAAGCTTTGCACTGTGGAACTGACTATAACCTGAGGGCTGCTTCACTTCCTTCTCAGCAAACTCAGTGTGTGTTGTGTGCGTCTGTGAGCATGTGTGTATGTGTGTAAGGGGAATGTGTGGAATGGGAAAAGGGTGTGTCTTTGCTGTCTTTCGCTCATGGTTCAGCCCCTTAATGATGCAATATCTGTTTGATTCTAAGGTTTATTTTTATAAGATACACCATCATTTTATTAATGTCCTGATTCGAGAGGATAACATGTATGTGCTATCCCATTACATGAACACTTTAATTCTACATCTTATCTAGATTTCAGAGCTTCAAAATGTGACCATCTGGGTGGCTTAACTAATGAAGGTTTCAATACTATCCAGGTGGCATTTAAAAAAAACACTTTCCATTTCTAAAAATGCAATATAGGAACTTGTAACTATAATTTAAACATTATATTTCTGGATTTCTTTTTCTTTTTATTTTGTTAAAATATTGTTTTATTTGTATAAATTTGTAGGGGGTGATATTTTGCTGCATATACGCGGGTAACTTTTTCAAACACTTACTGTATACCTGGCTGGGTTGGCTGAAAAATGGCTTCAAGATGTCCATGTCTTAATTCCATTTAATTCCTGTGAATGCGACCGAAAACAGGACAGAAAGGGGTCTTAGCAGATGTGTTTAAGTTAAGGATTTTGAGATGGAGAAATTAATTGGATGGTCCTGAAATTATATTGGAATTCTATTGGAGCTGGATGCAATCACATGTATCTTTAGAAGAGGGAGACAGAGGAAGATTTCATGCACACAGAGGAGGAGGTGACATGGTCATGAAGGCAGGGAGAGAGACCCAAGGGTATTGGCCTGAACACTGAAAGGATCCAATCAAAGCCACCGATTGCTGGCAGCCATCATATGCTCAACAGGGAAAGAAGCATCTCCTCCAGAGCCAGTGGAGGGAGCACAGACCTGCAGTCACTTGCATTTTGACCCAAAAATGTTGATTACAGATTTCTGGACTCTGGAACTGGGAGAGAATAAATTTTTATAGCTTAAAATCACCAAATTTGTGGTACTCGTTTCAGCAGCTATAAGAAAGTAATACCCTCTTCTTGTGCTAAGCACTTGACAACTATACACCATCTCCCTTAAAAGTCAGAAAAATCCTTGGCAGTAGCACATGTACATGATGGCGGTAATATTTGCATACATGTGCACGTGTGCATACATGTGTGCACCATGGGTGTTGTATGGTATCACATGACTTTCTATCTTTCAATGTTTTTTTATTATCTACTGGCCCGGTCAACATTATTGTAAGTGCTGGAGATGTACAGATCACTCCTTGCCTCACTGAGTCTTCAGTAGACAAAACACTAACATTATTCTGTGTTTAAGCAGCATGATAAATAACCAAGCAGGGTAAAGAAAAGTTAGTAGTGGGTGGGATAAACGGTATCACAGGGAATAAGACTGTAGAAGACACAGGGTCAGGTCCCACAGGGTGCAGTGCAGACCCAAACTCACTTGAATGCAGTAACATTGGGAAGCCCTCAGGGGGCTCAGGCAGGGAGCTGCAGGCTGCAGAGACCTCTTAGGGGGTGGGACGTGAGGTCACAAAGCAAGACTCTGCCCTAGCACCTGTGGTCAGGGAGGCTAAGAGGAGCAGGGTAAGGACAGTGGGACAGCACACTGCCCTGCGATTCCAGCTGGACACTTCCTGACCTCTTTTCTTCCTCACTTCACTCCCATGACTAAGCAGCAAAGAAATGATCATCTCTATTTTAAAGCTGGAAGCCAAAGCTGAGAGAGGTTGACTCATTCAGCCAACAGGTTTCTGCTGGAGACCGTGGCGGAGCTGGGCTGGGACCCCTGGCCAGGGCTCTGAAGCACCTATGTCCCGTCCCTGCCTTACAGGCCGTCAGGTCCTCCTGGGTGCCCCGCCAGTGGGGTCCCTGTAGGCACTTGGGAGGAAGCAGAAATGCACATCTAGGGACCTGGCAGACTAAATAAAGAGTGGTACCCATGGGGTACCACCCGCAGCAAAGCCATCTGCTTCACAGAGCAGCTGAGAAAGACATTTGCAGTGCCTGGAACCACCGCAGTGCCTGTGATGGGTTTGTGCTAGCCTCAGGGGTGCTACTGCACAGGTGGTGGGAATCTAGGTGCATGTCCTCAGGTTGCCAGAAATGTGAATTCCTTTATGTTTCTACAGGGAGTCTAGTTTTGGTCTCAAGCTGCTGCTAAGTAGAGGAGGAAACACCATTGCCACCCACAGGGAGGTCTTTGCCTAGGGTTGCCTTTCAGATCTGGGAGGGCTGCTGACTTCTAGGCTCCTGGGTGGCAAGGACATCCGGGATGCTCCTGTTGCTACTCTAGGCTAGTTCCCTGTTTGAGCTTCAGATGTGCACCCTCTACTCCTGTGTCCTCTCTCATGGCTGACCGTGACTCAGGCCCCCTTTGGCCCTCTAGGAGAGAAAACATGGTACTGGTCCCAGGCCTGGCCTGCTGTAAAGGAAGTGCCCTTTGCAGGCTCATCTTGCAGTCTGACAATATACTGAGGTCCTGGGGACTCCACGAGGCTGCCTCGGAGCTGGCTAGAACCACACAGACATTTCTTCTGCCCCCTTGCCGTTTGGAGCTTGGCCTCAGGATGTTTTCACTATCCCCAGGCTCTGCCTGCTTCCGGGTTTTCCAAATCTGTCAGGACTTGGCTGGGGCGAGGGCAGGGCCCAATGCCTCCTCACTTCTCTTCTGTCCTTACCTCCACCCAGGAAAGCTTCCTGTGGCCACAAGGGACCTGAAGAATAGCTGACCCACACTACTCATCCTTCTGACTCTGCTCTTGCTACTTGCCATAGGGCTGTTTCTTCCTGAGCCAATGATCCCAGGGTACAAAAAAGCAGGAGAGCCACAAAACAAAATCTTGCCAATATCTAAAATATTAACCCTTCCATTTCATTATGTGCCTGATGTTGGAACTGCCTGCTTTAAATCCAACCTAGTTTGAATCCTAACTTGAAGGTAATTGATTTGTCAGTTGGGACACTTGTATGGCCTTGTCCCTCACCCATAAATGGAAGAAATTATCCCTATAAGATGGCTATCTTGAGGATTATAAAACACTATGTCAGCCAGGATATCGGTACAGGCTGGGTTGCAGTCATTGTCACTGAGCAGACTTCCAGTTTGTGGCTAGCATTGCATTTCTCTACCTGTGCATTTCTCTACCTGGTCAGTGATTTTCTAGAAGGACTCACAGAACTCAGAAAATCTGATTTAGTCATGGTTGCTATTTATTACAGGGCCCAAATTCAAATGCTGAAATCCTAGCTGCAGATTGATGGTATTTAGAGAAGGCCCTTTGGGAGGGATGAGGTCACAAGGGTGGATTCCTTAGTGCCTTTATGAAAGAGACCGCAGAGGGTGTCCTTACCTTTCTGTCATGAGAAGGCAAAGCAAGAAGACAGCTGTGAATCAGAAAGCAGGGAGTCACCAGATATTAAATCTGATAGTGTTGTGACCATGAACTTTCCAGATGAGATATTTATCTGTGTTGTTTATAAGCCGCACAGCTCATGGTGTTCGGTTATAGCAGCCCACATGAACGAACTAGGGCATACACAATGCAAGGGCTCAGGTCAGGACCAGCAAAGAGAAGAGGCACACAGGTCAGGAGACATCCAGGTATGTGCTTCTGGTCCTCTCCTGGGGGACTCTGGCAGCAGTGGCTACTCTCCTAGTGATGATGGGAGGTATCACTTATGGAGTACTGGGCATCAGGGAGCTCGCCTGAGCCTTGGTCGCTGAGTGCTGATGAGGACTGGTCATGAGGACAATGTAGACTGCCCAGTGGCCAATGTTCAGAGACCGAGTGGACACCCATGGCTCATGGCTTCCTACTATAAATCATACTGTTAACAAGGCTATCTGGTACACACCATAGCCTTCAGGTAAATAAATACTTGTATCAGACAGCCCGAGTCTTCCATCAACTCATTTAACATAGTCTAGACAAATCTCTATGTTTTTAATAGTCTTAGTTTGCCTTCTTCCCCATTCCTGCCTTATTCTTCCTTTCCTTCCCAAGCCGGACCACCATTTTGCTTTGAGTCTTCTCTCCTTCTTTCATCCACATAGGCAATCCACCAGCTTCCTCAGTGTCTCTTGCATTTGCAGCTCCTTTTTATCCCCACCATTAAGGTTAGTCTGAACCCTAGAGGACAAACCCCCTCTAGCTGGCCTCTCTAGCTCTAGTCTTTCTCACTGAGGCCAACCTCACTCTGCCCTTCCAACATCACCAACCAGATCCCATTCTTGCCTTAAATATTTTTGGTCATTCCTGGTACCTGTAATGTTCATGCCGTTTTGGCAAACATGGCTTTGTTTAGTTTTCTGGTTCCTTTCCTTGTCACTTCCTCTCCTATCTTCTGCATCAGTGATGTTGTGTAAATGTGATTGCCCACACCTTTGAGAATTTCCTCTCCCTCCCTGGATATTTTCCGCCTCTCTCAGAACCTCTCCAGGGACCCCTTTCCTGCGCCTCACCACTGTCCACTCATCCAGACAGCTCATCTCCCTTTGGGCACAGCTAAAATGTCGCCTTCCTGGAGAAGCCTTCATGATTGTCCCGAGGACAATCTGATAACGCAGCTCTTTCTTGTACCAGAATGTTATTAAATCCAGGCCGCACAGGAGACCATTGGCAAATACTTGCTGACTCAATACACAGAAAAATGACAGAATCTGCTCCACATCTAACTTTGTATATTAAAGGAGTATTTATAGTGGGCTTGTTCAGGTTAATTCCTAAGTATGTGGTATTTGAGTCCTGATTCTCATTTTTTCCTTGGTATAGGCTGTAGATTAAAGTGAAGTGTATTTTATTTTAATTTTTAACCCTAAGACAGTTTCTTCACTACTTCTCCTATTGCTTTTTATTTTCCTGTGAATCATTTCTTCCCTCCTAGCGGAGAACTTGTGTTCAGGAGCCAGCAGGCTGCAGAGTTGCTTTATCATGCAGTACACACCTTTAAAGCAAAACAAACACTCCTGGTAGATTCTTCTTTATGAGAAAATATTTATTATGTCTGAGCTCTAGTTTGGAAGCCGGTTATCATTTACTTGCAGTGCTCTAATATTGTGCTTTTTTCCCATTATTGATTTTGCTACTGGAGGAACGCCCAACAGCCTCTGATGCTGCCATCTGGTGGTGAAGCCGAATGATAACAACTTCTTCCGTAGAAGAATGCTACTACCCCTGAAGGCCAAACACGCTTGCTAGGGACAGTAAACACAGACACGGACAGAGCCACACCGATTTCGGAATGCTTGTTTCCTCCCAGTAGTCTTGAAAGGCCAGGGCCAGCTAGAGTTCATACAATGCCCCCACACAACTATGGAGAGATGCTACAGTCACATTGTATGGTCTCCTTGATAGAGCAGCTGAGAAATCAACTTGGAAGGGGCCCAAAGCATAGGGGATTTGCACAAGCATCTGACCCCAAATCCCATGCTCTTTCTACTACCCCTAATGATCTCTGGTAGATAGAGCCAACTTTCAGGTAAATTAAGACTTGCCCCAAGTTCTCTATTTGGGGACAAGTGATCAGTAAATGCAGATATTTGTAAGATGCTATCTGAAAGAGAAATTCAGGAATGGAGCCACTAGGGCATATGGGTAGCAGCGACATAAAGGCAAACCTCAGCACAACATAAGGAAGAGCTTTTGATGCCTTTCCTTGGGCTCCTCCTTCAGTTCACATACCGCCTACTCAACACCCTGTAGTTGATGAAGTGAACCAGTTCTCTCACAGTCCTTGGAGGGGAAAAACTACAGCTGGTTATTTTTGTATCCCAGAATGTAGGACAGAGGCCAATGCATTAGGTTATGAAACAAAATATCTGCTGAGTGAAGAAATGAGCCAGAGCAGCCAGAGACGTTCAAAGGCACTGGGTTTCCTTGGGAGAGGTGAGCATCCATCCTTGAGTGAGGGACACACTGAAGTTGGGGGTCATCAGGTAGGGATGCCCTAAAGAACCCTCCAGGTTCTGAGGGGTGATGGAAGAGGAACACTAGGATGAGGAGCAGATTCCCTACTAGTATCGGTGATAAGTTCCAACATGCTGAGGAATTGATCTCTCAGTGTGGAGTGCAGCCAGAAAAGCAGAGGCAGTGGCATTTTCTGGGTATGGTGCCTTTAGTCATGAGAGGCTTTGGCATTCACTCTAAAGTTCCATGCTGTGAGAAGGATGCAGTGACCTAAGACCTTCAAGATGTGAGAAGCTAGTGCTCCACATGCCCGTGCTTTCTCTCTCTTCTTACAATGCGGCATAGTCTACCTGCTGTTCCGAAAACCCTTCTCTGGGCTGTCCAGGCGACTAGAAGGCAGGGCTGCCTATCCGAGTCATTGAATTAGGAACAGAGGCCTCACAATGTCTAGGGACAACAGGATAGATAGACAGGAAGGTACTGGATGTCTTTGTCCAGTGCTGACCCATGTAGCTGACTGAATTGTGTGTCTGTCAGTGCTTCCTTTGCTCTCCCTCCTGTCACGATCTCCCAATCTTTTCCTCACAGGGCAGAGATTACATTCCTTGTCCTTTTCATGGGCTTGGCCAGGTGATTGGCTGTGGCTGGTGCCATTTAAGTGAACCCAATGCACAGAGACCCCTTTGCAGTTTGGTTTCTTGCATTTTCCAGGAGAAGAACAAACCCCAGCTGGCAGCTGGTCCCAAAATGAGAGACACATGGGACAAAGGGAGCTTGGTTAAAGCCCCAAGTAGATGTTCCAGCCGCTGGAGCCGACTTGGGGCTCTGTGAGTGAGAAAAATATTTACTGCTGTAACCCATTGAGATTTTCAGATTTTATAAGAATGTACTATTGCATCAATGCTAAGTAGATGCCAGAAGAATTAGGACCAGTGGAATGAAGGCCACAGAGAAGCAGACTGAGTCATACGACATACACTCCAGAGAAGAAGTTCTTCTCTGGTCTATACCAGGAACATTTGTCTTACTTAGTAAGGCTGTAAGGGGAATCTTTAATTTTACTGACCACATAGATTTGGGTGTAGAATTCTGGGAGCTGGGGCTATAGGCTGGGAAGATTTGCTCCATACAACAGAGCATGAAGGCTGTCTAGTTGCACAAGCACCTGGAATGGCAGGGAGAAAGGGGAGAAGAAAAGAGGTGAAACAAGACAGCAGGGGAAAGAATGAATGAGTTGGTAGAAGATGGTTGTTATGGACTGAAATTTGTTTTCCAAAATGTCAGACCTAATCCCAAATGTGAGCATATTTGGAGGTAAGGCCTTTCGGGATGTACTTCACCGTTAAATGAGGTCATAAGATCATAGAATTGGTGGCCTTAGAAGAAGGAAAAGAAAAGAGGTAAAGAGAGAAGGAGAAAGGGGGAGAGAGGGAAGGAAGCGAAAAGACAGAGAGAGGCAGATATAGGGAGAGGGAGGGAGGGACACACACACACACACACACACACACACACACACACACCAGGAAGAGAGCCTTCACCAGAAACCGAGTCAGTTACACCTCAGTCTTAGACTTCAGGATCCAGAGTGGTGGTGATTTGTAAGGAGAGCTAGGGCAGACTGAAGACATGGCCTAGTGAGGGTGGCAGTGGCTCCCAGTTAAGTCAACAACTACCCTCCTTCAGAAACTCAGACCGTAGGGTCAGGGCCAAGGGAAATTCAGAAATGCCTGTCGGTTTAGGCTATTTGTGTGACTGCTAAACCAGCAATCTAACTTGTGAGGCCACCTCAGGTCAGGGGCAGGAGGATGTGACCAGGATACCAGGGACACCCAGCAAAGCCAACTCTCTCATCCTCTAGTTTGAAATTTTAGAAGGTTTGAAACTCAAGTTCTGAATCCTTGTTCCCTGTCTGGGCTCTCCTTACTGTGGTAGGTCAGAAAGGCCAGTCACTCTCCTACCTCCTGGATGGGTCTGCCACCATGCTGCGTCTTGTCCTCTGTGCATTGCTAGAAGATCTCCATGCTCCAACCACCAGCTCTGGTTCTTGCTATGTTAATGGAGCTTAAGAAATACACATTGGCATCTTGAGTAAAATGAGACTTAAACAATATTACCTGGAAAATTCTTTTTTACTGTTCAAAAAGTGAGTAACAAATGTGCTTTCTTTCTCTTTGCGTCTCTGCTCTCAGAGTCCTAGTCACACATCGAGGCAGGTGTGTACCTCAGGGTGATGAGACAGAGGGTTATGGAATGCACAGGTAAATGCACAGGTACGTGGAACGTGCAGCTAAACGTACAGAACATTAAATCAACCTCCGTCTTTGACAGCAGCAGCATATTTTTGCTTCTCTCTGAACTTCCTCGCATGTCTAAGACATGGGAGGGTAACTTGTACCCTGGCCCAGTAAGCCTGGGACTGTCTGTTTTAGCTCTGAAGTCTTATGTTGAAGGAAGTCTCGAAGGAGGGAACCAGGACAGCTGCCCACTCCTGTTCACCTACTACCTATTTATTGCTGAGTAAGAAGGTGATTTCGTTGCTAGGAAGTGACCACTCCTTAAAAAAAAATCACTGGTCTCTGGAGGAAGTGATGGTGATGTGTGAATCCCTACACACGCTTCAACTGTGGCAGAGGAATTTCACAACAGTGATTTTACTCAGCCAACAAATAACTGACTCGTAAGATCTCATTTCAGCCAACACCAGATTATGGCCTCACAGAGCCCAGACCCCTGCACTTGCTAATTGCTTGTTCTGCCTCGTTAGTCTTGGGCCACCACCACCTCTAGATTTCAAATGGCTCAGAAGTGCTCAGCTATGGCACAAAAGTAGAAGAGAGAAGGATCCGCCTTGAATTCTACTAAAGCCTTATATTGATGGTTTTGAGCAGAGCTGTATCTTGTAAGAAATGGCAGTGCACAAAGGAAAGAGAGGCTCAGGGATAATTTGCAATAGATGAAAATCCTTGTTGAATCACTTTTCTCAAGATGGTGGAGGGCAAAGGGCTGGGATTCAGGAGACAAGATATCTAGGGTGTGCCACAAACCAGCTGTACTGCTATAATTAAAGTCTCCCGGCTGCTAAAGAGTAAAGGAATAATCTTTGTATGCGTGCTGTATGCATAGGATTGATTGTGGTCAAAACATTGTAAGTCCTTATCACAACCACAGAGCCCCATTATGAAATTGTCCCTCGGTGTAACTCTCTTGGCTTTTCCAAGCACAGGTGCATGTGCTCTTCCTCATTTCTGTCCCATCGGCTGCATGTGGAACATCCCTTTGCCATTCCCTGGGTTTCAGTCTTTCCTGGCTTTTGGCACAAGCTTCGCAAGTCTCCAGTCACCTGATTCCTTTCCAAGTCATCGCCCTTCACTTCCCCTAGAAAACATGACATTTTAATATGGTCTGTGAATATTAATTCAATCAGATGGTACTGTATTAAGTGCTGCTTCACCTTGCTTGTCTTTTTTACAACTTTTGTCCTCCAGGACGTTGTAAGAATGGGTAGACAGCAGGATTGGATGCAGTGCTGGCCAATGGGTCCCAGTCTAACACCATCATAAAACCAAATGTCCCTGAGCTATAGCAATTCTCTCTACTTTTAAAATTAAATTTATTTAAAGTGTGGTAAAATATAAACATAAAGATTTCAATTTAAATTATTTTGCAGTGTGCAACTCAGTGGCATTGATTACCTTTATGAAACTATTCAATTATTACTGTTATTTCCAAAACCTTTTCATTAACTTAAGTGAACTCTAATAAGCAGCAATAACTACCCATTCTACCCTAAATTCCAGCCTCTGATAACCTCTAATCTGCTTTTGATGCCTGTGAATTCCACAGCAACTCCATTGTTCCATCGTAGTTATACCATGGAGCATACTACAAAGGAAATCATACCCATCGATATTCACCAGATCTATGAATTGGTTCTATGTAAAGCACCCATGAGTTCATTGTGTGAGTGTCAAGAATTTACTGTACTTAGATTCTGTGTTAGACATGTAGAACTGGGGTGTACAGAACTGTAATATACAGTCATCCCCAGGCCTGCGACACGTATTGCCTCTTGTTTCCTGTTGTCATGAAAGTGCTAAGACTTTCCTTTTTTTTCAGTTGAGAACCTTCAAATATTTTCTTAATACCATGCTCAGTTAGGGTTAATACTTGCTATGTGTCAGTAGTCACAGTAATTACCTAGACATTATTTTAAGATGCAGATTATGAGCAAGTAGGTTTGGGTTTGGGAGCTGGTTTCTGTTCTTCTAATAAGTCTCCAGGTAATGCTGGCTCATGGACCAGGCTTTGAGAAGCAGGTTTGCCAATCAGTAAAAATTGTCATTCAAGATATAAATAAATTGCTGTCCATGGTTCTATGCCCCCCAGATGCCTGTAGTGTAATGGTAGAGACTGGCTATTGTAAAGTAGTCACCATAGGTATACATCAGCCATACATATACGGCAGTGTTTCACAAAAGTCACTATTGCGTGAACCTGCCATGAGCCCTGGAAAGGTTGAGAGGGACAGAGAATACCACTTTGCTCATGGTTTTTAAAATCTTTTCCATTATAGCTTAAATTTTTCCAAGGCAGAAATCTCTCTCTCTTTTGCTCTAGTTTTAGTTTATAAGAAACAAATAAATCAGTATACTAAGCCAAATTTCTCTTACACTTGGCTTTTGTTATAAAAGAAAATAAAAAATAAAAGAAAATAAGTGTACATGCTAATTACTTGCACTTGTTCAGTTGTCTTTCAACTGTATGCAAGGTTATTACTCATAGGCATAATTGGATTTAATTCAGCATGTAGCACAGAATAGATGTTTCGCTAACATGTTGACATGGATGGTCCTCACCGCAGTTCTCCCAGGTAAATAGTTGTGCCAGCATCAGTGTTCCAGGAAGGGGACAGGGCCACGGTCATGGGAGAGAGGTAATGAAAGGGATGGGCTGAGAGTCCAGAGGGCCTCTTTACATCCTGCCTGCTGCCACTTTTGCTTGGATTCGGTGCTGACATAGGGGCCCTCTGTGCTCAGAGGACCTAACTTCATTTCCCTGCCACTTGGAGCATGTGCTATGTGCTGAGACTGTCATGAAGTTCAAATATGGCAGTGGATGTGAAGTCACTCCATAACCTTCGATGCTATTCGAGTTTGCTGTTGGTACAAGATCATAGGATTTTGAGTTTTTTCCCCCATCCAGGTACATGAATTCAGAAATCATTGCTTTCTGAACACAGAGACAGATAGATAACAGCAAATCAGCATGAACTGTAGACTCTTCTATTAACTCAAGTATGGATAAGTTTTCCTGGGAACATGCAGTCCTACTACTGTTTAATTTAAAAAAGTAAGGTACAAATTAACTAACTACTCCTTTTCATTTCTTTGAAAAGTAAAACACAGGTGTTTCTTTTTAGCATTCTGTAATAATCTTTAGCTTTTGTTTCTTGTTTTTCCATGTGCCCTTCTCGGATTAGGACAGTTTGTGGGAAAGCGTAAGCTTTGCAGCCAGCTTGACCATCATTCTGGATGTGACTGCCAGACCTTAGTGACACCACATACTCCCTGTGCCCTTCCCTGGATAGCAGGGGTCGGAAGACTGGGAACTCCTTTTTCTTTACTTGTTAGCCAGCCTGGGTCCAGGCATGATTTAGGTTCTTTCAAGGAAATGCACTTGAGTCGGACAGAAGAAAGAAGGGTAGTAGAGGCCCTTTTATGCTGGCAGCTGGGTGCTTTGGGTAGAAGTGAGGTTCTCTTCAGTGGCTTCTGGATTTGCCTAAAAATAACTTCTCACCTGGGGGCTTTGAAGGGGATATGGAACTGCCAGTGCCTTCTGAGTTACCTTTATTTTGGGTGGCAATGCTTACAGAAAGCTAATGGTGGTAGATCTTTCTTTAACCCCCCCGGAGTTCACTTCTTTGATCTTCCCAATGGTTTTGTGAGTTCCTGATGCTCAGGACTAACACACTGAATCTTTTCTTTCCACTGAAAACACCTGGGCTGTTTTCTCTTTGCCTGACCAATCCCTGCTGAGATGTAGGGCAAGACAGTTTAGCTCTTTGAGCTCAGTTCTTTATCCATGAGATGGGCACATGACTCATAGAACTCCTGTAGGGATTAAACATGATACTTGTGAGGCATTCAACACAAAACAAGGATACAGCAGTGTTAGGGTTTTGTTTTTATTCTCCTACAGCCCCCTTGTACCTTCCTGACCCACTGTCTTCTTTTAGATATGGGATTCTTCCATCCCCTCACCCCAAATTTATTAGAAATCTGATTGTTGGGAAGCTCATTAATGTTCTGGGGTGAATTCTGGCTGCCTGCCACTTTTTTTTGGATATTTATTTCAGCTTTAATTGAGTTTATTGGTACATTTTAGGGATACAGTACAGTTACATTCATTGTTGGGATCTTGCACCTCTACATGACAAATCTTGGTTCTCATTTTTTCCCCTTGTCCCTGCCCTCCCTTCACCCCCTCCTCCCCTCCCCCTGCCACTTTTGATTGGATTTGGTGCTGACCCTGTCTCCACGTTCCACTTTCTGGTCTGTATTCATTGCCTGTCTTTAGGATGACTGAATTCTGGCAGGATTTTTATAATTAATAGCCAGTGAAGTTGTCCTGAGAGAGCCCATCAGCAATTTCTTTATGCATGCAGCTCAAAGTCATTTTTAACTCTGTCTGATTCATTTGTCTTGTTTCTAAATGTAGCAAGTAAATTCCCAGCCAAAGAAAAAATCTTCCAAGAGAAGAGTGGTCTTTTTATAATTCTTAGTCTCCTTATAGGAACACACCTGCTGCAATGCCTTGAATTTGAAAGAGCTCAGCAGCCAGCCCCATTGGCCTGTGGGATGCAGTGTATAGAACAGTGGAGTGGAGACCTTCTGCGTTGGTCTCTACTCCGCTTAACTGGCTAAGAGTTTTCACCAGGAACTACTCTCCTGTGCTTGATTTCCTCCCTTTAGGACTGATGGATTCAAATCTCTAAAGGGGCTTCCCAGCTCTCAAATTCACGGAATGAGCAAAGGTCTCCAATATTTCCCCTGAGCTCTTTCAGGACCACCATCATTTACACCCCCCAGGCATTTCTCTTTCTGCCTCTTGGCCTGCCCTCATGTGATTCCTCTATCCTGGAAGAGCTGTATCTTCAACAGATGGTTCCCAACTCCAATGGCTGGGTGAGCAGTCTTATCCTGTGTGAGCACTGTGTGACCATGGCATATTTCAATTGAATTCCAGTACAGTTCTTATCATATGCCTAACGTATGCCAGGGCAGGGATCTGTGAGAGGATGTGAAGAGCATTCATTAGTTAGATGAGACAGACAGGCAAACATGGTGTAGCTGTCAACACTATCAAATGATTGGCAGCCACAGGCCCTGACACAGTACCAAAGTTTGTCCAGTCAGAGAAGCTGCAGGCCAGGCCTCGGGACCGGGGTAGTTAACTGACTTCCAGCCCTCTGAGGGAGCACAACAAGCAAGAACCACAACAAGCAATGTGCTAAGTGCGTTATAAAAGAAAGTTCAAGTATTGTGGAAGTACGAAGTAGCACCTAACCTCTGGCTTGGCAAGGGCTGTCATGACAAGTTTCTTAGGGAAGTAACATCTAAGTTGAAAAATGAAAGATAAGGGAAGATTGGCCAGGTGGATTAATAGAAAGGAAAAAATTCCAAGAGAGAAAAAGGATGAGCAAAGGCCAGAGAAACTGAGGCGGCCTAGGGTGCCAAAGCATCACTGAACCAGAAAGTTTAAATTCAGTATCCAAATGCACAGGTCCTTGAATTAGAGTGGTGCAAACATTAGCTTAGAGGATCGGTATAACACAAGGTTAGGAAATCTCAAGCACAACACTGCCTCAGTTTGATGACCAGTTCTGCTATTTACTACCCATGTGGACTTGGGAAAGTCTTTGGCTTTAGTTCCTCATCTAAAATGTAGGTATATAGCGCTCTCCTTTTAGACTTGTGAAAATTGAATGCTTTTATTTTATTAAACAGATTTAAGAAAATGCCTACTATGTGGTAAATGTGCAATAATGCTGGTTTTTATTTTTGTATTTCACTGAGTCCCAGATGTACCTTTTTCTTCTTCTATGGCATAACAGTTCTAAACTTTATATGTGACATGTGGTGGGTGGTGCATTACATTCTCTGCCAAGCAGGCAACAGAAGTGTCATTTATTGCGTATGCACGTGTAAACCAGGCAAAGCTGAATTCAGTTACTTGGTGTATATCATTGATACAATGGACATTGGACTTTGTTCTTATTTAAGTATCTTAAAAGAACACATTATGATTTGATATTGGATCACAGGGCTATTGAAGGCATGGAAACAGAGCAGTAGGAGGTAGACTTGAAATTAATATTTGAAGCAAATATTCATCAGTGGGAAAAATGTTACAACTTTCTGGAAAGCAAAAACATGTACGTGTGGGCTCTAAGTAGGAGTTACCTATAAGAGATAATTTTTCATTACATTTCATTAATATATACACAAAAGGATCTGTCAAACACTAAGCATCAGCACAGTGATGACAATAAGTTGTCAAATCCCTCAAAAACTCCAAAGAACAAGATGCTGGTCTTAACAATTTCTATGTCTCACAGGGCTACGTAGCATATTTTAATTGGTGGATTTTTGTCAAGGTAAACAAAATAATGGCACAATTTCTAACCAATGGTGGGTTGTGCCAGCTAAAGTACAGTAGCACAGTGCTGCTGTTGTTGCTATTGGGATCTTGCAGCTGATGGGGGCTCATTAAGCATGAGGATGACATTGTTGGATCTGTGTGGGAAGAAAATGATTTTGTCTTCCATTGCCTGCCTATTATGTGAGGGGATTGGATTGGATTCATCCCTTCGAGTTTCTGTGTGTGTCACAGACTGCTGCTAGAGCCTTTTCCTCCAAATTCCACATAGCACTCGAAGGCTCAGGCCTTTGAACAGACCTGCCGACTGCCTCCTGGGTTGAGTCTGTCAGACTTAGATTACTGTTCGTGCTAAGGCAGTTGCTGGCATATCTGACAGAGCCAAGCTTTGCAGAGTAGAGAATTTGCAGATGGAGCAGCAGGCATTGATCTGTAGCTCCTTGAAAACCAGTGTTCTCAGAGAAGTGGTCCCTGAGTGGAAGAAGCCTGACACATGTCTCAGGGGAAAGGCCCATTAGCAGATTAATGTCTTCCCTTGAAAGTCAGAGCTAGGGAATAAATGGCTTTCTTTAGGGAGGGCTCAAAAGAAATCACATTAACCCCACCGACCCCAGCATCTCGAGGGATCAGGGGCCCATCTGGATGGAAAGCTCTTAACTTTGAATGGGTCGGGGTATGGATTACAGCTGGCTCAGATTCTGTCACACCCTGGCTAGGTAACTTTAGCTCTGCCCCCCCACCCTGAGAATCAGCTTCTCCATTTATTCAATGTGATCATTGAAGTCTAATTTCCCAGAGCAGTTTAGAGGACAAAGTTAAGTAACACATGAAATTTACCCAGTAACTTGGTTGACAGATACTAGATGGCTGATGCATTTTCTTTCACTTCTGCTTCTCATTCTCTGTCAAGGTTCATTTTTCCTTCATTTTTCTGTCTAGAATTAAATTGGGTGGGAATCAAAAGAATCCCAAATGTATCATGGGCTCCTACATATCAACAGTAAAGAGATAAAAATTCAAATTAAACGTGGGTAAAAGTCATGAACAGGTATCTGGCTGGGTGATAAATACAAAGAGATGCTTAACATTGCTAACTGAGAGGACCTTTCCTTGCCACCACAATGACAATTGCAGGCCTTGGATAGGGAGTAGAGTCAATAAAACTCTTATACTTTTAAAAAATTCTTTTTGGTACTGGGGAATGAGATCAGGCCCTTGAGCTTGTGAGGCAGATGGCAGCACCACTGAGTTAAATCTTTGGCCTTTATATTTCTCTAATGGGAGTTAAAAATGGTACAAATACTTTGAAAAACTATTTGGCAGTTTCTTACAGAGATAAACATTTATTTCTCATATGATAGCAAATCAAATTCAACCAATATGATCACACTTATCTTTCTCTTTTATGGTGTAGTTAAAGATTCATGGAATGATAGGCTGTAATGTAGCTAATGGTTATAAAAATATATTCTTTCACATTGCTGCTTTTAAAATCCCTGTGTGTTACATGAAAGAAGGAAAAATAACAAGACAAGACAAATCAATAACAAGACAAAGACCCTCAAACTTTGTACACTGCCTACTTTCCCACATTCATCTCTGACTCTTCCCTCCTTGAGCCACACAGAAATTGAAACCATTTTCCCCCAAGATTTTCTTTTGGCATCCAATATCGTGGCCCACTCTTCCAGGTGCTCATGATTTCATCCTGACTCTTGGTCTCAGCCTGATGAACCCTTCACCAAACTTTCAAACCTGTATCAGCCTCCTGAGAAGCCTTGCAGGTTCTCCCAGGCCCAGAAGTCACTGCCTTCTCTGGGATCCTTTAGAGCACACCAGTCATTGATTTCAAGGCTCCACCACTGTGATGGCCACATAACAAGTCCTTTTGTGGAAGTCCTCTGACTTAATTTATTTTTCTGTTTCACAATGAATCCATACTCCTTTCCTCAGAAGACATGGCTCTGTAGTCTCTAGGCCTTCTTCTCTCCACCCTCGCTGTGGAGTTGGGTGGCATGCCCGCACATCCCAGGTTTCTGCAAGGATACACCTCCCAACCGTTGGGTTTCAGCTTGTTTATGTTCTCTTCAGAGTAGCTTCTGTGGTCACATAATACAAACAACCTCCATATTCACCCTCATACTTTTTCACAACATCCCATATTTTTCTTTCCTAGTTGTAGTCACAATTTGTATATTTTACTTTATATATATAT
>NW_022900917.1:73296262-73334914 GCF_012274545.1 Fukomys damarensis
TATATATATATATATATCCACTATGAAGATGCTGAGAGGATCCTTGCTAACAGCTTTTTTGTATTGGATCTCTGAAGTGGCAGCTTAGGATGTAGCATGGTATCCGGTACAAGTTGGGCGTTGCTAAAGACAGTTTGTCTGGGTGCAGTGTTCATCAGATACATTCGCGAGTGACTAAATGAAAGATGTTCAATTCAATGATGATGTAGCTAAAATTATTTGATCTATTGATACTACGAGATCCAAAGATTTTGTGCTAAGTAAAAGAAATTTTATTGTATTTTTACATTATAGACATAAGGCACGATCACTACAGTCAAACAAAATAAGAAAGATATAAAACAGTTAATAATTTCTTCTGTCCTCCAATAATGCCCCCCCCATACTAACCAATGTTAATAGATTTTATATGGGACTGTTCAGTCTCAGATTTTTACACATATGCATCTATCTATCTATTTATTTATCTATCTATATTTCCTGTGTGTATTTATATATGAAATGTTTCTTTTTAAATGAAAACAATGGGATAATATTTCTGCACATTTTTCTGTAACTTGTGTTTTTCCACTAATACTTTTCATTTAATGATGTATGAACATTCCTCCAGAAAATCCACACACATTTCTTTGTTTTTGCTAGCTACAAAAGATTTCATAGCACTGGGGTCAAATTAATGAATTCCCTATTGATGAATATTGATGGTATTTCCATTACAAATAACCATGCAGAAAGTATCTCTATATAAATTTTTATACACTGAATTCTCTCAAAGTAATGTAACTGCTGGGAGAGAAAGCATGTGCATTTTAAAATAGATACCACCAGACTCTTTTCTAGAATGGGAATTTATACTTCCTTCAGCAATGCATGAATATGTCCATTTTTCTCTATTCTAGCCAAAATGGATGTTCTTGATTCTGAAAACATTTTCCAATATCCTGCTCTTTGAAGATGAGTGCTTAAAGGGAAGTCATCGTTCTTCTGGCATCCTGTGTCCTAGGAACTCGGAGCCACAGTTCTGACTGCAGATAAAAAGTGACTCAAAGGAAGTGGAGATGTCAGTGCACCCTGCGGCCAGTTCCCCCTCAGACCATGACTCAGTGCCAGTTCCTGAGCAGACAGCTGTTCTGCAGGAGTGAAGGCCACTAATGGGAGTGTGAGGACATGGATAAGTCCAAGCTTACTGTGAGGCTGGACTGGGAGCGGAGGTATTCAATCCACCCAGACTGCAAAGCTTACAGGCATTACAAGGAGAGACATTTGAGCTGCATCCAGAATGATATTGGGAAGGAGAGGAATGGAGTCCTCAAACTCAGTCAGTGGAGCAAAGCTTAGATGGTCCTTATAAGTGGTGATTTGTCTTGTCTTGTTATTTTTCCTTTCTCTTCTTCCCCTCCTCCCCTTTGTTCTTCTTCTTGTACTGGGGATCAAACTCATGACCTTGCGCTTGCAAAGCAGGCGCAGTGCCACTGAGCTAAATCCCCACCCTTCTCCTTTCTTTCTTTCTTTCTTTCTTTCTTTCTTTCTTTCTTTCTTTCTTTCTTTCTTTCTTTCTTTCTTTCTCTCTCTCTCTCTCTCTCTCTCTCTCTCTCTCTCTCTCAGACAGGGTCTTACTATGTAGTTCAGGCTGGACTCAAACTTGTGATCCTTCTGCTTCAGCCTCCTGAGTGCTGGGGTTAGAGCCATGTGCCATCATGCCCAGCAGTGATATCTCTTTTTAAGTCTGGAGACATTTTAGAGGTTCCTGCATGCTTCAAGCTTCCAGTCTCTTCTTTTTAGCTGGATCCGGCATGCAACACTCGCCTCTCCTGGGAATTGTGCCAGCTGCACCTCCGAAAACAGTCAGCTGATTTCAGAAAAGGCTGCCAGAAGAGACGTTCTCAAGCTTTGCTTTTTCCAGTTTTGTCATTAAGAGCTCTGCTCACCTGTGGGGCAGCCACCTGTTGTGTTGAGAGGAAGGAGACCAGAACCCTTCCTTAAGATGTTTTTCATACAGGTCTGGGGATTTAGCTTGGTAGTTCTGCTTTGCAAGGGTAAGGTCCCAAGTTCAATCCCCAGTACCCCTCGCCAAAAGAAAAGAAAAGAAAAGAAAAGAAAAGAAAAGAAAAGAAAAGAAAAGAAAAGAAAAAGATAGTTTTCATACAGTTTCCCCCATAAAATCACATAACCTTTGTCATATCTCCACATTTTGAGCTAGACTTTACTAATTGTTTTCTTTTGTATCAGTTCACTATTAAACGACCTTTTTCAGAATAATAATATATTTTAAATTCTTATTGACATGCACATATCAGTCAATGTGCAGGGGGAAAAGCTGGCATCACCCTAGAATTCTCTAGCAAACCAAACAATTGTTCAAAAACAAAATAAGGTAAAGGTATTTCCAGGAGTATAGAAAGTAAAAGAAATCACAGCTGAAGGAGCTATAAAATAATAAAATTTGTGAAGAAGGAAAACGAACATGGAGGGGAAGAAGTAAAGTGCTAGAAGAAACTGAACAAAAAAAACCCTGGGGAAATATGTAGGTAGTAATTAACTATTTTGAGTAAGATCTAAATATACACACTTCTTTATATTTAGGTAATATGATACAATTTGAGTTGATGAACAGTAAGATAGAAATAGGGAAGTTTAATAATTTAAAACCAATTTTGGGTCCTATTTGGAGATAGAGCTATTCAATAAACTTGGACCTTGTGGGAACAATAAAAACATCACTTAGCATGTCAGTGTTAATACTGTGTGAGATATTTAGCAGTACTGGAGGTAGAAAGGGACACTGCTCATGAAAGATTGATTTTAAAATGTCAGTTCTTTGCCCTTCCCTTTTCACGTGCTGTGCAGGCCCTCTCTCTCCTTCAGTGCTCTTTGCTCTTCTGGAGTCTGAGATAGTTTGTGACTGTCTTTGGTCGGGACTGCCATGGAAGGAACATTGTTCCATTTGGAACACAGGTCCTAAGAAGCCTGTGTAATTCTGGACCCCAAGTGTGCCATGTGAATAACTCTGGACCTGTCCAGCTTGATCTACCGTCATTGCCAACAGCCAGCCAACACCAAACTTGCCATGGAGGCCAACCTAGAGTGGCCACCCCACCAGGTGTCTGTCCTAAACTCAAGAGTGTGTCTAGCTAAACATGGCCAGATCAACAAACTTCCCATCCCACCCATGGGCTCATGAACAATGACACATGCTTACTTTTTAAAGTTACTGCAGTTTTAGAAGCTTTATTAAATAGCAATAGTTATTGGAAATACTGTACAATGCAATAGAAATGTTCACAATAAGATGTAAGCAGGGACCAATATCAGCTATACAATATAGTTTCAAAACATATAAAGCTGAAACTGCTAAAGTTATAAGGAATATTGATATAGGCATGTTCTTAAGAGATAACTTCAATGCATTTATCTCAGAAGTGTATATAGGTCAAAGAACTACAAATTCACTGAGAATGCAGAAGTTTGAAAACTGAGAATAAGCTCCAAATTATATATATATATATATTCTTTCATTCCAAAAAATAGAAGATGCACATATTTTCACACATGTGCAAACAGAACATTTATAAACATTGGTCAAATATTAAATCATAAAAAATATTTTAACAAACTCTAAGACAGTGTAGAGACCAGATTCCTGTCCAAAATACACTTAAAGATGAATGTAAACTTTGACTAGTTAAAAAGCCCCCCAAAGTCAAGATTTATAGCTTTAATCATGTTTATTAAAAACTAGAGATATGTGAATTACATCTCAAATTAAAATGACCCACAGAGAATATAAATCACAAAATGCACTGTGAATGAAGTCACCATGTTAGACAATAAACTAAAAATAGAATCATATGCGAGAAGCCTGCAGACGTAAGAATTATCATAAAGGAAGTTATAATGGCATAGTAAAAAGCTGATAATCTAGGGAATAGAATAATGTGAAACTGTTGTGCATCAAATAACAGTTTTAAATAATATAAAACCAAAAATTGAAAGACTATGAAAGAATCAACAAGTACATCATCATGAACTATTTAGCCTCTTCCTGCAGAGACAAAGCGATGCCTACATTATTATTTGCAATAATGTGATTATGTTAGAAATTCAGTAAAATCTCCAAGTTAGAAAAATAATTCTGCTGGTACTACAACGAAGTAACACATGATCAAGATTAAAACTCAGCATTCCTATACATCAGCAAGCCAGTTTTAAGATCAGAAAATAAGGTATTAATAGAGTATACAAAAAACTCAAATTTATATCTAGCAAGGTACTTCAAAAAATTAGTGAAAGTCAGGAATGTAATTCATAACAAAAGTTACAAATATTATTTAAGGATATAAAAGAAATATTATACTAATCTTTTCTCCAAAATAAACTAATAAAAATGAATATCATAGTTCTTTTTAAAAATGTCATCGTTCTTGAGAAAGAAAAATATGAAAAATTGTTTTCAGCTTTAATTGAGTTTATTGGTACATTTTAGGGATACAGTACAGTTACATTCATTGTTGGGATCTTGTACCTCTAATATGAAATTTGAAAGCTGAATCTTTAAGAAGAAAATTAGCTTTAAGTACAGGGAAACTTTAAAACAAATATCTGGTCATGATTATGTTTGATTTATTCCACTTTTGTGCTAAGTGTTCTACTTTCTATTATTTAGGTATTAAATAAGTAAGAATTAGGTTTTTTTCTTAAAGATAACTTTTATGATTGAAGAAAGTATCTCAAATAAGATTTAGTTTGTTATCTATAACAAATTATCGATTTCTCTGGGAAGAAAAAGTACAAAGTATCCCCAAAACCTAGAAACATAGAGAAAATAGTATCTGCTTTGTACTATTCTCAGGTTGACAGTTGGGTTTACTGTTTTATAGTTAGAGCTGTAAACAAGCATCTGAAGCTTGATAGAAATAAAATTGAGCATATTATCTGAAGAATTTACTGAATAGATTATTTTAAAATAAATTCAAAGTTTCTTAATTTTTCAGACACCTTACAAATAATATGAGATACATAATCTAGAAAAAAGAGAAATAAATTAGGAACTTGATATATGATGGAATGAAAGCTAATAGATATGTAGGGTTGACACAGTTAGCTTGTCAGAAGAAAAGAATGGATTCCTTGCTTATGCAATTTATACAAAATAAATCCCTAGGAGCTTAAATTCTAAAAGTAAAAAGAAAAATTATGCAACTTCAGAAGCAAACATAGAACAGGCTTTGGATTTAGGACCAGTTTGTATCGGCTGGGTCCTGCTGCAGTTGCAAAATGGAATACGAGCTAGTGGTGAGCCCTATGCCACCATTGGTGTTTCTGACTTATGCCACAGGTGAGCTGGGAGCTCAATGGGCAGCCTTTCACACTTGACTGACATCAGGAGTCCAAATCTTCTTATCTGGTGGCTCTGCCTTACCTGAGGACTTGGAGGTCATTTATGAGTTTTCTGTACCTACCTTATTCAGGAAGAAAAAACAAAGATGGGGTATTATGCAAGAGCTTTCAGGAACTGGGCCTAAGATGGGATACTGGTCACTTCTAGCTCTCTCACCACTGGTCGGCTGCAGAGTGGGGCACTAAAGGACGCTTCTGCTGTGGGCTCAGAGCACGTAATGCAAAGGCGAGTGGGAGTTTTGGCAAGCAGTTAGCCAGCCTCTGTTCAAGATAGAGAATATTTTCTCCAATAAGATTAAAACAGTCTGGTGTTATAAATGAAAACTTTGATAAATTTTGACCACATTATCAGTTAAAGTTCTTAATTGGAAAGGTAACAAAAGCAAAATTAAAATGTAAACTAAGATCAGAAGATGATACAGCATATGAGAGATTGACAGTATGCAGGATAACCATGGATGCATACATTCTGTGACGCTATAAAATACGCAACACCAGCCCCCCACAAGGGCAACGGATAATGTATGTGCAGGCATTCACAAAAGAAGGAAACTGAGTATCATTTAAATAGAAGATAAAATGTTCAACCATACCAGTAATCACAGATGCAAATTGAACAGCAATACAAGAACATTTCAAACCCATAAAATTCAGATTAAAAATTCTGAAAATACCAATAGTTGACTAAGGTATAAGAAACAAAAACTTTTACATATTGCTCATGGAATTACAAATTACTATCACTGCATTGGGAAAAATACACTTTGGTCACACCTAGAAAAATTGATTTTTTTTTTTTTTTTTTTGGTACCAAGGATTGAACTCAGGCCTTTGCACTTACGAGGCAGGCGGCAGAAACGCTGAGCTAAATCCCCAGCCCATAACTAGAAAAAGTGAACATGTGCACACTTTAGAGATTATACTTGACATTTCCATTTCTATGTATATTGATGGAAGTTTTGTGTGATTAGAAGGGCATTTACTGAAGTAAATAACAGCATGAATTTAGAAACAAAAGTGGGCAAATTGAGGAATGAATGTAATTATTCATAGAGGGTAAATTAATTAAATAGATTTATGTGTATCAATATGAAGGGATTTAAAAATTTTAATATTGAATAAAAGAAGAAAGTGACAGAAAGAGTAATATAATGTATCCTTTAAATAAATTAGAAAAATAAACTACCCATGCATATTTATGACTCATCTTCGTTATGAAGCAATTCCTGTTTGGCCTGGGAATACTGCATAGATTTGCAGCATTAGGAACTCCGGGCCAGTTAGATAGGGAGTTAGACAGGGGCTGACATAGAGCGTTCTAACTTTACATACTCTTTACATCTTTAATTAATTTTTACAAAAGTAAAGCTGGAACCAAGTATGATGTCATTTAAAATTATAGGTGCTTATTATAGTCTTTGTAATATTATTCATGTACTGTCAATATTTCAACTTGCAAACAGAAATCTTCACTTCACCCCCTATATCATATGCCTCACTGTGAGTATTATTTGGTCTCCACACTAACATCAGTTTGTTTCTTACAGGAAAATACAAACTAGGTTTTCTTAGGGAAAATCATGAACTGGGTTTGTGCATGAAATGTTAACAAACCTTTGTACTAAGTATTGTCCCAATTCTGATCTGACTGAAGAATACAAGGAGGATGTTTTTAATAGTACATCTGGGACATTTGGACAAAAACATTCCAAATAGGGTGGAGGGTATATGCATCAGACCCAAAGGACACTAAAGCCATAGCTGCAGTTTTCTGGATGTGCTGGGGAAAAGGGGCCCTGACTGCACTGGTATCAAAGGACACAGACCACAAAGTCTCCTTTCAGAATGTTGGTAAGACACTGAAATGAGTCACGGCTCCAGATAACCCATCTGGTGATTTTGAGTAGAAAAGGATTCAATTTGGGTAATTACTGCTGGAAGGATTGTTGGCAGTGTTGTAGAAGCCAGCTCTAGGCTGGATATACATGACAAACCCCAGGAAAATACTACAGAACTGGCCTAATGAGAAAACTTGTGGGGTCCACCATGATTTGTAAGCTGTGTGCTTTCATTCAACCTACCCAGTAGCAGAACCCGAGATGAGGATTTGTGTGCTAGTAGCTCACATGGAATGTGGAAGCCAGGATGAGAGACTGGGAAGCTGAGGTAGAGAAGAGGAGAAAGGTAATACAATGTGCCTTAAGGGGTAGGTTAGCACCATGGACTTCCCTCTGGTGATTTGCCTAGAAATAAGTAGGATGCGTCTCAAAAGTATCCTTTCCAAGATGACAGACTGGAGCACTTGGGCCTGTTGGTTGAAGCTGCCTAAGGGGATATTAATGTATTAGAACTTGTGGGCTCCACCTCTAGGAGCTGGGTGGTCTTTCATGTCTCTGGAGGAAGCTCTAAGGCAACACAAAACAAAATAAAAAACACAGTGGAGACTTGATTTAGACAGGTGGCATGAGGAGATGTGCATAAAAATGCCTGTCATATTGAGGATCAGATTCAACTTTTGAGTAGTTGATTCCAAGAACACACTATCTTCAGCAGTCTTGATCTAGAATTCAGAAAGATGTGGCTATAGTTGTTTGCTGAGAGCTGTCATCCCTGCTAGATCTGCCCAGGAAAAGGATGTCTTAATCATTGCCTCCTCTTTCCCTGGTTAGAGGCAGCCACAGATGAGTTATATCCTGAACCCAGCTGCAGGGGACTCTCGAAGATGTTTTAGATTTCTATCATATGCAGGTCCAGAGGGATCTTGGAAGATTGGATTGTGACTATCAGCCCCATTTTGTCTGATCTGCTGAGCTTCCTCTCCATTTAGTTTGCTTTGTGCTTTTGCTTGTACAGCATCTTCCCCTGAAGCCATCTCTATCCACTACCAGGCTCTTCTCCATGTTTAGCTGCCGGAGAGACCTTTGTCTTTTGGAGGCTATCACAGCAATCCCTGCAATACTTTAAGAGCTCCCTGATTTGTTCTCTCAGTTCTTATCTCAATTGCAATTCTATGATTATTTTAATAACAGTTGATTTGCTGTCTGTCTCTCTGTGGGGCCAGAGTTCTAAGGGGGCACAATCACACCCCTGACTTTTTCACTATTGTTCTTGGAATATGCTTGATATGTACACTACACGGGCATTCAGGGCATTGTGTTTGAAGAAATGAATGGGGCAGATCAACATTTGATACATTTCCTTTATCTATATATGGATGCTTTGTCTGAGTCTGAGGAATAGAAGAATCTACATTCAACATTGCTTTTGAAAATAAGGACAGTTGAAGAAGGGTCTAATTTGAAATGAGTAAATTATTCCACTGAAGGAATGTGGTATTTTTGGCTCCTGCATTAACTAAAGGCTGCTATTTCCAGTACTGGGCTGGAACAGACACCAGGCAGGCGGCCATAGAGCAGATCTGAGAAGAAAAGACAGCTTGATAATTTCCCCGTGTGATTGGTTTGGGAAATCTAAAAGCAATATGTTGTGCAGAATAAGAAAAAAATCAGGAAAAAGGAGTGAAACTTGCACAATAATTAGATTTAAAGAAAAAAATATATGACCTTTGGGACTGGGAGGTACACAGTACCCTCTGAGGTCCATTCTAGCTTTGGCTTAGTGCATGCTCTGAATAGCTAGTTAGCTATTTGAGTGGGGACCACTGTCGTGCAATGATACCTAGCATCATTTGAGCAGTGTTATGCTCCAGGAAATGTTTGAGCTCTATTTCCCCTTCTGATACTTGGAATAAGCCCTTGTAGTAAATATTATTATTAAACTTGCTTTTAGAGTAGGACACTGGTGCTC
Organism: Fukomys damarensis; assembly: GCF_012274545.1. Classification (NCBI taxonomy): domain Eukaryota; kingdom Metazoa; phylum Chordata; class Mammalia; order Rodentia; family Bathyergidae; genus Fukomys; species Fukomys damarensis. The sequence goes on from NW_022900917.1 coordinate 73,305,467, forward strand.
AGAGAGGTTGATGACCTGCTCAGGTCCTGTAGCTGACAAGGGGAGATTATTCCACTGCCTGACTCTGAACCACTGCACAAAGCCCCAGGCTGCAGGGTCAGCAGACCGGGTCCCAGTTCTGCCTTTTCTTGGCTTTACTGGCTGTGGGGCTAAAGGTGGCTGTGTTGCAACCTCCTCAACATTAAATTAGAGCTCACAATTACAAGGTTGTTGTAAGAATTTTAAACAAATATGGGGCCCTAGTACACAATACTCAACCCATAGCATTGTCATTTTGTGTAGACTGTGAGGTTAGAAAGCACAAAAGCGGAGTGCTTGGGATCTGGGATTGCGAGGCATGCAAAAGGCAGAGAATCTTCACCTGCTGATTCCCAGCAGGGAGGCTGTGAGCTCCTTACCTTTCTGAACTTTGTCCTCCCAGCTTTGTAGAGGGAAGCTCTTCCCTGGGTGCTGCCAGTCTCCACCAAAGTTAAAAAAAAAATTTATTCCAGTAAAACTCTCGACACAATCAAGATGGTGAATATATCCATCACCTCCCCTAAACTTCCCTTTGCAATCTCTCCTTCCAGCCCCACCCTAGAAATCACTGATAAGTCATCACAATGGATTAGTGTCTCTTTTCTAGAATTTTCTGTATATAGTGCATACTCATTTTGATCTAGACTTTTAATTTCAGCATAAATGACTTTGAGATTCTTCCATGTTGCTGAATCAATATTCCTTTATATTGTTGATCGGTATTACCTAGAAGGTACCACGGTTTTCAGAATTCCTATAATCTTTATTTTTTAACAGTGTTATTGAGATAAAATTGATATACAAAATCTGCATGTTTAATATAAACAACTTGAGGGGTTTGGGTGTACAAGCACACTGTGAATCCATGAGTGCAGTCAAAGTACTAAACACATCTATCACCTCCCTTTCCTTTCAGCCCCTCCCCCTTTGGGTGGTTAAGAACACAATATGAGTTCCACCCTCATGAAATTCTGTTATGTGCACAACACCACATTGGTCACTGTAGGCACTATATTGCTCAGCGGACACCTACAACATGCTCATCTTGCTTATCTGAAACTGCATCTGCTGACCAACTCCCCCACCACAGCTCCCACTCTCCTCTCTGTCCCCATTAGTAGTGCTATTCTATGTATCTTGCAAAAGTGATATCATACAGAATTCATCTTTCTGTGAATGGTGTTTTTCACTTGGCTCAGTGTACACCGGGCTTATCCATATGGTTGCCAATTGTATGATTTCCTTTTAAATGTCGAATTGTACTCCATTGTATGAGTATGTGCATACCACATTTTAAATCCACGTACTCATCAATAAACATTTAGATTGTTTTTGTACCTTGGTTATCACAAATAATCCTGCTGTGAACATGAGAGTACATATATATGAGATCCAATTTTAATTCTTTTGATAGATACCCAGAAGTAGGATTGCTGGATCACATGGTAATCTATGCTTAATTTTTGCAGAATTTCCATATTGTTTTCCATAGTGACTGCACCATTTTACCTTTATAAGAACAGTGCATAAAGCTTCCATTTTTTCCAATAACCTCTCCAATATTCACATTTCCCCCCATTGATAAAAACCATTCTAACATCTGTGAGGTCATTTCTCATTGTGGTTTTGATGTACATTTCCATGAAGATTAGTGATGCTGAGAATCTTTTCATATGCCCATTGTCCATTTGAATATTTTCTCTGGAGAACTATCTATTCAAATTCTTTGCCCATTTACAAATTGAAGTATTTTTTTTAATTGAAGTTTTTCTCGAATGAGAGGTATTATTTATATGTTTTGCATATAAACATTGTATTGGTCAGCTTTCCCTCTACTAGGACAAAAACATCTACACATGAAAGGAGAAGTTTAATTTTGGCTGTTTGCAAGATTTCATTTTGAGGTTGGCTGCCTCAAGGCAGAAATATCATGGTGGACGAGTGTGGTGGAGCCAAGCTGCTCCTTCCTTCATAGCAGCCAGGAAGTGGAGCTCAGGGAAGAGAGCCAGAGATGTGCCCTTCACAATCACGCCAGAAACCCAGCAGGCCCTCATCTCCTACCCGTACACTCAGCTATGAGTGCCAATGCCCAATCCATTCATTACAGTGCTCCTGTGGTCCAGTCACCTCTCTGGGATCTCTTCATCCAGCTGAATTGGCAATTAAGTGGAACTGGCACAAATACTTATTTTTCAAATATTTTCTCCCATTTCAAAGGCGCTCTTTCACTCTGTTGTTTCCTTTGTTGTGCAGTAGTCTTTTAGTTTTGTTTTAGTTTTAGGTTAAGTATCCCTACTTAATCTAATTATACTTTTAATGTCTGTACTTTTGATATCATGTCCTGGGAATTGTCACTAAACTTATGGCATGAAGCCGACACTCACCAGCTGATGGGCCTTATTTAGTATTTTTTGGCAATTATAATTAAGGCAGTATGGACATTCCTATATTTGAGTTATCTTTTATTGTGTGTAAACATTTAAGTAATTATGTGGTAGATAAATATTTAAGTTTTTGAGAAACAGACTTTTAATTAGGCACATTTTAATGTCTTCCTCATGTAGATGTTGTACACCCATCATTAAGGTCATTCCCAAATATTTATTCTTCTTTGTTGCTATTGTAGCTGTGGGATTTTTACAGCATTTTAAATTATAGTTGATTACAGTTTTCAGACATGCAGGTTATTAGTTTCTGTGGACTGCTTCTTAAATAACTTGCTATACTATTTTATTCTTTAATTTGAGCTAGTTTAATGATTGATATTTCTGAAAACAGTTTTGCTCATTTATAATAATAATTTTTTTATTATCAGTTCTGATTCTGGTTTGCTTTGGCTCCTTCCACTGGTTAATTGAATGAATGTTCTTTCCTTGCTCCTGACCTTACTGGAGAAGGCTATAATGTTTCCCTACTAAGTGAGATGCTGTTAAGAAAATATTCCAACAATTCCTATTTTCTTGGGTGGTTTATTGGAAATATGTGTTGAAGTTTGATACTTTTCAATCATCTTTTGAAATAATATTTTTCCTTGGATCTAAAATTTTGATGGATTGTGTTAGTATGATTCCTAATAAGAAACCACCTTCTATCTTTGGCATAAAGATTACTTGCCTTCAAGAAGTGTGTGTGTGTGTGTGTGTGTGTTTATGGGTGTGTGTATGGGGGCTAGGTATGGAAATTTTTTTGTGGCATATACTTTATCTCAATAATTTAGAGCTATTATTCCATTGACTTGCCTTTATAATTTCTGTTGAAAAGCCAGCAGCCAAGGTGAGTTATTTTTCTATTGGGCTGCTGTTAAGACTTTTGCTTTATCTTTTTAAAGAGCAGTTTTTCCATGGTGTACTTAGATGTAATTTTCTTTAAATTTATACCATGTGTAGGTTAAAGAGTTTCAATAATTTTGGAAACTTCTCAGTCAAACATTTGTTCTGCCTTATCTTTCTCTCTCTTCTTATTTTGAGAGTTCAGTCACATATACTCCATAGATATTTTTAATATGTCCCATATGCTTCATGCTCTTTTCTGCACTGTTCACCTTAAATTTCTTTCTAAATGTGTTTTAATTTGACAGTCTTACAATAATTCCTGGGCACTAATCCTCACTTTAGCTGTTTCTAATATGTTATTAAAACTTACCGTACTTGCCCTTCTATTGCACTTTTTGTCCTGTATTTCTTTTTGATACCCTTAAAATAGATTTGGGTTTTATTGTAATGCTTCCTACCTTCTCATCTAGTCCTCGAGTGGGTCACTTTTGGCGGTAGCAGAGTTTATATCTGATAAGCTTCATGCGAGGATAACCTGGGGGTCTGCTTATGTCCTTTTTTCTCTGTCTCCTTGGTTTTTGTGCACCTATTTCCTTTCCCTGGCATGCCTGTATATTTGTGATCGAAAGCTAGGTATTGTGTGTTAAAATGTGCACAGGCTCTGGGTGAAGTGATCTGTCTGCTGATAGGATGCACTAGTCCTCCTGAGGCTGGCAGATGGAGCATGGACACATCACGGTCCCAGGTGAGGTTGGTTTTGGATCTGGCAGGATTGGTTGAATTCAGGTTTGCCCTTCGTTTTCACACTTGTTTCAGTAGGAAGCCTTGGGCATCCTTGAGGGGACTTGGATTTCACTTTTGCCTCTCTTTTATCCTTTTCAAAATGTTTTAATTTTTATCAGTACATGTTTGTGGTGCATACTAATTCCCTTCACTGTGAGGGTTTGGTACATGTATGGAACGCATCTTAGTTCTTTTTCATTCCCTTCCTTCTCCCTCTGTCTCTGGTCCCTTTCCTTTTGCAAAAGATCTATTTCCCTACTTCCTGTTATCTAGCTTTTATTTTGATCTTTAATATATTTTGGAGTGAATATCCTTTTATATTTAAACCTCCTCTCAGCTGTCTTTTACTTGGTGTGTGGACATAGGCTGGAGGAAAATTTTACGCAGAATTTTGGACTCATTTCTCTAGGACATGGGTCCCTCATTCCCAGACTGCTTTATGAGCCTCAGCCGATATTTCCACCTCTCTACCCAGAGACTCTTCCACACATTTTCCACTGCTGCTTTCTTTCTGACTTGACAGCCTGTGCTGTGAACTGGAAAATGCTCAGAGGAAAGAAAACAGCATTGAACACGGGGCTCAGCTGTAGTCCTTCCCCTCGGGAGTGGGGTAGGGCGGAGTTTGGCCTCTCAGTGCCCAGCCACCTTGATTAATCTCTGAATCAACAGCTGCCTGTCTCCTGAATTTATCCAGCTTTTATAGCTATTCTTTTTGGGGGAGCCTTAGTCTGATCATTTATGGGGGAAAGCAGAGTTCCTCCTGATTTCCTCAAATAGGTTTGCTTTGTATAAAGCAGTTACCTATTTTAGCCTTGTTCTAGGCAAAAATATTCACAAAATGACTGGTTTGATGGGCTAATGCAATTTTCTTTAAGAATGAAAACATGTCAAAATAAATATATATTAAAATCCATCTGTGTACCTTTAAAAATTACTTATATGTATGCTACACTTTGGAAAAAATGTTTCCTGGAGCCTAGTCAGAAGGTCAGTCCTAAGAGTGTTCCTCTGCCGAGCTAGGAATTCACTAGGTTTGCTCAGGCACAGTCCAGTCCCAGCTTTGCCACTCACCTGCTTGCTAGAGTCCGAATGTGCTTCCCCCAATCCATGTGCTGAATCCTAATCACCAGTTTTATAGCAGGAGGTGAGGAGGTCTTTGGGAGGTGATCAGGCCGGGGGGGGGAGCCCTCACAGGTAGGATTAGTGATCTTGTAGGGGATGGGGGGTGGGAGCTGTCCATCACATGCACAGGCACCATCTGTGGCGCACACAGCAACCCCTCACCAGATTGCTGCCTTGAACTTGGACTTTCAGCCTCTAGAGCTCTAAAAAGCAACTTTCTATTATTTTAAAGTTACTTAGTGTAAAATATTTTCCTATAGTAACCCAAAGTAACCAAGACACTGCTGGACACATGTGAGCAAGTCGTGTAACCTCTCTGGGTGTCATTTTAAAGACAGGCACTTAACTGTCCCCAAATTAGCCTGCAGCACTAGCGTCTCTGGGATGCTGGGGGCAGCTGCTGGCCACTGAGGACCTGGGTCTGGCCCCTCACTGAGCTGGCAAGCCTTGGCTGTCTTCCTGGATTTCAGGAATCTTCTCTACCACTCCCCTCTTGGGAGACTGTCTTCCTTTATCACTGGTGAAGATTAGGGTTTCTGACATCCAAGCAGAATCCAGGCTGAGAGTATACTCAGGCCTGGAGATGGGGCTGGGCTGACCCTGGGCATCCCTTGGTAGGACTGGCCCTTCTTCTTTGACTAAAGGGACTTTTTATGTAGTCCCTGGAGCCATCCAGCTATGAACTGAAAGGCCTACAAACTGGGCGCTAAATAAACTTCTCTTCCTATAACTTGTGAGTGTCGGGAATTACGTTTTGCAATGAGAAAGTAATTAAGTCATGCCTTTTGTACATAGTCATAGCCATCTACTTTATACCTTAGAAATAGTACCATTAATATGTCGTTCTTTGGGGCCAGCACCTGATGTAACTATGGAGTTCTGCGAAGGGAAGGTGCCTAGACTGAATGTCTGTGTCCCCCAAATTCTAGAGCGATGGTGTTAGGAGGGGCATCTTTTGGAGGAGGTTAAGTCTGAGGATGGGTCCCTCATGAATAGGATTAGTGCCCTCCTACAAAGAGGCCAGAGAGCTAGATCATGCTTTCTCTGCCATGTGAGGATACATGCAGAGTTGGCAGTGTGCTGTCCAAAGAAGAGCCTCACTAGACCCCAACCATGCTGGCACCATGATCTCAGACTTCCAGCTTCCAGAGTTCTGAGAAACAACTGTCTGTTGCTTATAAGCCACCAGTCAGTGAAACTTGTTTTCAGCAGCCTGAGTGACTAAGGCAGGGGAGTTTTCAGGCTCAGGATTTTAATTTGACTCCAGGCTCTATCCTGACCAGTGGAATCACCTTAGGAAGCCCTTTGACTTCCCTGGTCCTCCCCTCCTGCCTTTAGATACCAATAACCAATGCTACAGATAGCAATGGCCTTCATAGTCCTTAGGGTCACTGAGAATTCACAAGAAACCACAGCGATGGTGACCTGTGGGGTGGGAGGGAACAGAATAAATGGAGACAAAGCGTAAGGAAGAGCTCTAGTTTTCAGTTTTGAACCAAGTAAACTTTAGGGCTCTTTCTACTAATTGCTATTCTTGTCAGGCAGTGAACACAAAAGCATCACATAAACATAACCCACTGAATCTTGATGGCTTAGACTGTCGACAGTGGCATCACTTCTGGGCCTGGTCTTTTGAGTCTGCCCTTCTGAGCACAGCACCTACACAGAATGGGCTCACACTGTTATCAGCTAGCTAGAACGCCTTCGCTGCAGGTGAGGGGGATACAGAGGTTTATTTCCCAGTCATCTTCCTCTCTTCTTTTCTCCACCTTCTCTCAAGTCCAGAGATCTCTCTTAGGGGACTGGATGAAGCCCTTTGGTCTTTAATCATGCATGCCTGGGGCAGGAATGGAAGAGATAAGGCAGAAGCTGCTGTATCGGGTACAAAGTGCACCTTCATAGGCTCTGGACTCGATTTTATCAGCTCATCGGGACAGAACCAGTTGTAGGGCCTTCCACATCTTCAGAAGCTTGCTGGATGCAGCAATCGATAATTTCCTCTCTGACTTTTATACAGCGCAAGAAGGAGGACAGGGAGTACTCAGGAAGCGCTCCCTGCAGGGAGAAATGTCAACTTCTGAGACCAAACCACTGACCACAGGGAAGTCTGGGGAGTGTAAAACTGAATACAGACAGACAGTTACAAAGGATATGAGCACTGGGCACTATAAAATGTATGTTCCTCTTCTTCTTTAGAAACATTTTTGTTCATTTGTTTATTTATTTCACATCTCTTGAGTCTGTGATGTCACTGGAGCTGGAAATGTCAGAGTCAATATATTTCAGTGTCTGTTCTTAAGAAGGTTCCTGTGAATTGGAGAAGGACAAAAAAATCACATACTTGGATCTCTTTCTTTTGAATTTAAGATGCGTTGTTAATTTACCCATACTAGAAGAATAAAAGAAACACAGGATTAAATATACACAGTGTTTGAAAGAGACGCCTCCATTTTGGGACTATTTCAATGGGAAGAATATGATCTCTGAGAACTGAGGAAATATACTTCTCACGACAGCATGGGACATGTTGGGCTGGAACCACAAACCATAGTGTAAAGGAAGATGGTGGTGGAGGATGCTCCCATTCCCATTAGTAGCAGTGATCCTGCCATAGTGATTGCTATGGTCCACAGTTTTGGGTCCCTCAAAATTAAGAACTTGAAACCTAATAGCCAGTAGGAGTGATTAGGTCAAGACAGAGAACTTGGCCCTTGCGAATGAGTGAGTGAGTTTAAGAGTGCTTATTAATTTCTTACTACATGAAGACACATGGAAGGTGCCATTTATGAAGAAAGAACACCCAGCAGGCACTGAATCCTCTAGCGTCTTGACCTCAGAGAGCTCAGACTCCAGAACTGCAAGCAGTACCTTTCTGTTGTTTATAAATGCCTGGTCTAAGGTTACTTTGTTACAATTATCCAAAAGCACAATGACAGTGATCGTTTCACACATGTTCTTTTGAAATTTCTTTGTAAAGACCTGGGGCTTTTATGTGGAAGCTGAGAATTATTTCTTAGGATAGTGCCAGGGAAACCCAGCCAAGGCTTCTTCTCTGCAGTCCTTTTCTAACACATGAAATCTAACATCAAAACAAGCCAGAGCATGACTGAGAAGGTCGGAGGAGTATGCCTCAGGGCAGAGCATCAGGGCATCTCTCTCTGCTGTGACATGAGCCCCCGACTTTGAGTGGGTGAAGGAGGACAGAAGACAGCAAGGACTATCTCAGAGGATCGTCCTGGGGACATGGGAGAGAAGAACCTAGACATTGTCTGTCTGTTTAATGCCTCAATAAACAGTTGTTCCTTCTGCAAACTCCCCAGGCCATGTGCTTATCACCTTGATGGATTCTTGGCCTCATTTCTCTAAATTAAGCCACCAAAGAGTCTCTCTTGCTCTGCTTGCAGTAAGCCGTGGCACTGTGGGGGCAACACACAGGTCGTAGCAAAAAATCTACCACCCACTCAAGCCTTGCTTAGGTCACTTCAGTCTGCTTTTATCAGCCATGCTGGCGCTGAGACAGAAGCAAATATCCCTGCCAATTCAGTGCTGGGGTGCAGGGCAGTGGTGACAATGACCCAGAGGGCTCTGCTGTGCTTGACAGACTTGGGAGAACAGCAGCAGTTGCACTTTCCAGGAAAAGGAGAAATCAAAGATTTAGACTCCAAAGGGACTGGAAGTCTCAGAAAGAAGCCAGCCTGGTGAAGGCCATATGTGTAGATTCTTGCAGAGATAGGGCACCTCCTGATTGCCAGACCAGTTTATTTCATTTTTGGGTGCTAGTGGTATACAGTTTTTTGTTTTATTTATTTTTTCATTGTACATTCAAAGGGGCTTACTACATTACTGGTCCCTATTATCTGCCCCAGTTGCTGTTTTGAGCACTGGGCATGTATCACTGAGTGAAATAGAATGTAAATTCATGTCCTTCCACCCTATATCCCGGTAGAAGGGCCATATAATAAACACATACATTAGGATTACATGTTGCATGCAGTGTAATACATGTAAAAAGGACAGTGAAGGTATAATATCACGAAGAATTTCAAAGGAGGCCTTTCTGAGGAGATACTATTTGGCAAAGGTTTGATGGAGAAAAAAATGTACTTTGAGTTGATTGAGAAAAAGACTCTTTAGTGAGCAGGAGTAGGCTGTGCAAAGGTCTTGAGGCAAATAGGAGCCTACTGTTTTTTTCAAGAAAGAATAAAGAGTCAGTGTGGATCAATCAGAAAGGACAAAATGAATCAGATTAAGGTAAGGACTACTATGTGCACCTTCAGGCTGTCCTAAGGGCTTAAGTGTGACTGATCAAAATGGGAAACTATTGGTGGGTTTTGGGCCAAGGCCTGACATATTGTATTGGCTTATCCATAGGAGCACTCTATTTTCTTTAAAAATGTAAGGTAGAGACATGTAGGGAGGGGGGAAGGGGACGTTATCAGGTCCTCTGCCTTGGGTCCTGGGCTGTGAGCCACCACAGCACAAGGCAAATTCAAGAATAGACAGAAACGAGACTCAAAGTGAAGAGGCTGGATCTTGGGACCTGGTCAGTGCTGCTGATGGCAGCAATGACAAAGGCCCCCAAGCACATCCAGTATTTATTGAATACAATCATGGGAAGGAGTAGGGAACTAGGCATCTTTGAGGTCATCTAGTGAAATCCTGCCGAACACCTGGCATGATGGCGCCAAGCAGGGCTGTCAGGGAGTCAGCACCAGGCTCAATTAGCAAGCAACCCACGAGGTCAGTGAGAAGCAGTAATTCAGGGAAAAGGATTAGAGTTGGGGTCACGCTGACCTCAGCTACATGTAATTTAGCAGGGCCCTGGTACTTCACTGATCAGGACTTGGGCCTCGCTGACAGCCATTAGCGAAGGAGCAAATTAGCCCAACTCTGCTGGCTGACATGCCTGAAGCATGTGCCATTCATAGCCCGCTAGTACTGGGCAGGGGTGTCTCCTACAGAGACCCAGAGCAGAAGGAGTGTCATCGGCCAGGAAGCTGTTCTAATTTCAGTGAGACCCAGTGTAACTTGGTCAAAAGTGGTGGCAGCGAAGATGGCAGAACAGCGGGCCTCCTGGTTTAGTATTTGAAGGAAGATCCATAGGATCCGTGAGAACATTCTGTGTGGTTGGATGTGGTATGTGAGTGAACGAGGGGGGTCAAGGATGCCTTTAATGTCTCTGACCCAGGGAATGGAACAGTGGATCTGTCTTTGGCATGAACAAAACTGATGGGAGCTGATTTTGTCTGGGAGTGAGTGGAGTTTAATCTCCAGCTGCAATGAAATTCACCTCCCTAAAGTTTGTTCAACTGGTGAATTATGTCCAGGAACTATAGCCAGAAAGTCTCTCACCTTCCTTTGTGTGACTTTCAGTTAGAATTAGGGCTAGCTTGACTTTCCCAATGACTCTCTAAGACCTCTTCTTTAGGAATCTTTTCTCCTATTCCTCATCTGTTTCTCATTCGTTCATAAAATTATGCTGCCACTCATTACTACTACTCATGTATTTGCTTGTTTTTGCATTTGTTGATGTCTCCTCTGAGAGTCACTGTGCTGCATTCTTGAAGCACCAGCCTTGTATCCTTGGAGGCAGGGGGCACATTGTGACAAAGGAAGCTCACAGCCTTGTGTAAGGCCTGCAGGGGTGAGGGAGATGTGTGGAAATGGGGGACCTATTACAGCCAGGGCAGAAAAAAAGGCAAGGTAGGCAGTGACCATGGTAGAGAAAGGCTTCTTGAAATAGAAGACAGTTGAAGTGAGTCTTAAGGAAGTGGGAACTGGAGATGCAGGAAGCAATGGAATTCCACCAGCTGTCAGTGTGGGAGAGACACTGGGTCATTTGGAAACAGAAAGCAGAGGGGTTAGATGGGGGAGGCTGGGGACCTGAGAGCCACTTTAAGGAATGTGTATACTGTCTTGACACCAGTGGGAGTTGGACTATCACTGGAATTTAAACAAATAACTGACACAATCAGTTTTTCATGTTAGGAATGTATTTTTAATAAATGCCTGAGGCAAGGAGGAAAGAATCACAAGTTGAAAATGAGTCTGTAATGATCCTGGCAAGAAATAAATAATGTCTTAACCTGAATAATACCAAGGAGACAGAAGAAAGGGTGGATGTGGGATGTGGGGTGGAGAAGCTCAGGTGGGGTTTGGTTAGGGAAGGTAACAGTGGAGGGTAATCAACAATAATTGACTTTGTGAACAACTTTACATCAAGAAAGAGAAGAGATGAACCAATTCCTGCACATATGAAGCTTACCAAGGTTGATTTGTAAAGAAACCAAGAGCCTGAACAGATCAATAACAAATGGAGATTGAATCAATTACAAAAAGTCTCTCATCAAGGAAAAGACAAGACCAGATGGATTCATTGCTGAACTGAACCAAACATTTAAGAGCAATTAATAAGATTTATTCTTAAATTACTAAAAAAAAAATTGAAGAGGGATAATCTTCTCCAAATTCTTTTATTAAGCTAGCATTACACTGATACTAAAACTAGATAAGTAAACACACACACACACACACACACACACACACATATACATAATTACAGGTCAATATCCCTGAAAAAAATAGATTGTAAAATATTTAATAAAATACTTATAAACTGAATCCAAAAATCACATTAAATTGTTAATTATTCACCATGATCAAGTAGGAATCATCCCAGGGATGCAAGGATGGCTCAGCATATACATATCAAAAATATGAGAGACCAGTGAGGATTGCCCTGCTGCATGAGGTGCTCTCTGCTCCCCCACCCTCCAGTGCTCCAGGCCTTCATTGGACCAGACTGGTGAGGGCTGCCCAGCTGCATGGATGCCTCTGCAGACCCCCCCCTTGCTTTTGGGCCTCCTGGTTGTACTGGTACCTAGAGGCACATGTGTTCATAAAGGCCAGTGTACCAAGCTCCAGAAGATAGATTGGAAGTGAACAACTGCAATAAAGGCACATCAGAGCTCTGTAGTTGGTAAATTGGAGGGATCACCACCTTCTATCAGAGCTTGGACTCTCTCCAGGGGAGGGGCAGCTGGAACCTTCCACAGAACCTTGCAGAGTTCAACTCTGCAGGAGGTCAGGATGCTCAATTTGGGCCTTGCAGCCAAAATTCAGCCTGAATCTCAGGGGCCTGCCATTGGCTAGCTGAGACTAATTGACTTAGTTCTGCACGTTGCTGATGACATTGTCTATTGTGACAACAGAGATATACCATGAAAGAGGCTCTTCAAATTTCTTTCTTTTCCTTTTATTTTTAGTTTTTATTTTAAAAATTTTATTTTTCACATCTTCAAATTCTTTCTTTTTTCTTCTTTTTCCCACTAGTCTCTTGCTCTCCCACATTATTCTTCATCTCACTTTTTGTTCCCATTCCTGCCCTAACTTTGATTTCTTCTTTCTTTTTCTTTTCTACTGTCTTTTTCCTTCATTCAATTATCATTAGTTTCAAAGGAAAGTGAGTACAATTTATAGCATCCTTATTACTGTGAAGTTGTTTTATTCTTGTCTTTGTTCTTGCACTTTTTCTTTCCCTCTTGTCTTCAACAGTTTCTTAGAGTTTGCATGATCATCCTGTATCTTCTGGTTTCACTTGAAACCTTCTCTTATTCTTTTACCTACATATTCCTCTCCTCCCAACTCCTTCTAAGTCCCCATCCTGAAGGATGAAGTTGCTGTATTGAAGAGTTTATTCACTATAAACATATTTTGGGCTGTTCCTCAATTTTGATTTAATTCACATGGTTAAAAGTGATAGTTTAATAACTACTAAAAATGGTCAATTTCTAAATTGTGCTTGATGCTATTGCGTTGCTGACTGTATCAATTGGGCTAAAGGATTGTAATTGATTTAATCAATTATCCTTCCTGATATTATAAACATGAGAGTGTCTCTGAGTCAATAGAGACTCATAACCTAAAGAGCAGTTATATAAGGAAGATCAAAGTACTAACCCAGGAATTAAACCAAGGACAGTACCAAAAACAAAAATAAAAATAAGAAAATACTAAAGTAAGGCACAAATACAGACTTCCAGTTCACCAACGGCAAATTCTAGGGAAAATAAGGTGGGAAAGTTTGACAACCAACCACCAGGATACCCTGAACTCATGGAACAGGAAGTAACAAAACAGATCAATCAGGCTCTAGAAAAATTCAAAACAAAAGTAATTTCTCAGATGACTACAGACACAGTGAGCACAATGAGAGATATGATTAGAGACTCTAGAACAGAAACAGACAAAAAAAAAGACAAAAAAAAAAAAAAAAGAATTCAGGACCATGATAGAAACTATGAATGCCCAGCATAGAAAAGAAATGGAAACCATGAATTCTCAACATAGGAAATAAATGAAATCCATGAAACAGATTCAAACAGAAATCCAGGAGGTTAAAAAGTCTACAGAAAGCATTCACATTAGAATGAACAAATGTGAAGATAGAATTTCAGATATAGAAGATAGGATTGCAGTGACTGTGAAAAGAGAGATCTCCAAAATAGACCACATACTAGCTCTTAGGAAATGTTTAAATAAATGCACAGGAACTGAAGTTATTTCATGTGTATTATCAGACAATAGTGCAATTAAGCTAGAGATCAATAGCATAAGAAACCATAAGAACTTCACAAACACATGGAAATTGAACAACACTCTCCTGAACAATCAATGGGTCACAGAGGAAATTAAAGAAGAGATTTGTCAGTTTTTACAAATAAATAATAATTGCAATACAATGTACAGGAATTTATGGGACACAATGAAAGCAGTTCTATGTGGAAAATTCATAGCAGGGAATGCCCACACTAGGAAAATAGAGTGAACTCAAATAAACAACCTAAGAATGAATCTTAAGCTCCTAGAAAAAGAAGAGCAAGAAAAGCCCAAAGGGAAGAAATTATATAGCTCAGAGCAGAAGTCAATACAATGGAAACTAAGAGAACAATACAAAAACAAATCAATGAATTGAAGAGTTGGTTTTGTGAAAGAATAAATAAAATTGCTAAACCCTTAGCCAACCTTGCCAAAAAAAGGAAAGAAAAGGCTCAAATTCATGCAATTGGGAATGAAAAAGGTGAAGTCACATTCAGATCCAGCAGAAATCCAGAGGATCATCAATACCTACTTTGAGAAACTGTACTCTAATAAAATGGGAAACAGAGAAGAAATGGAAAGATTTCTAGATAGTTATGAATTACCAAAGTTGAATGAAGAAGATAAAAAAAGATACATCATATCAACTGGATAAAACTATGATCATCTAGTAACTGCAGAAGAAGCATTTGATAACAATTCAATGCCCTTCATGATAAAAGCTCTGAGAAAATTGTGCATAGATGGAATGCACTTTAAAATGATAGGCAATATATATAACAAGATCAGTGCCAACATCATAATAGAGAAAAGTTGAAAGTTTTTGAGATCTAGAACAGTACAAAGATGACCATTTTTTACCTCCTTTATTCAAGATAGTAATGGAAGTCTAAATCTGAGCAACCAGGCAAGTGAAGGAAAGAAAGAACATCAAATTAGGAAGGGAAAAAGTCAGTTTGTGGATGACATGGTCCCATGACAAGGTCGTAAAGAGGACACAAAGAAAAATGGAAAGACATTCCTTACCAGGAAGTTGGAAGAATCACCCTTGTTAGAATGTCCATGGTACCTGAAATGATCTATAGATTCACTGACCTAGGGAATACCAGTGATATTCTTCGTAGTTTTGGAAGACACAATCCTAAAGTTTGTTAAAACAAACAAACAAACAAACCATAAAACCCCTGCACAGTCAGAGCAATCTTGAGCCAAAAAAGCAAAGGAGGAGTCAATAAAATACTTCAAATTGTACTACAAAACTACAGTAATCAAAATAACACTGTGTTGTCATTAAAAAGACTGATGGAACATAACACAGAACCTAGGACTAAACACATACATCCACAACCAACTGATCTAAAGGTGCTATGACCATACACTGGGAAAAGGCCAATTTCTTCAAGAAAAAGTGCTGGGGAAACTGAGTGACCACATACAGAAAATAAAACTAGATACCTATTTCTCCCCATATACAAAAATTAACTCTAAGGGGATGGATGAAGGACTTAAATGTAAGACCTGAATCCATGAAAGTATTATAGGAAAACATAGGGGGACTATTTCAGATTTCAGGGCGTTGGAATGGGCAGGGATTTTGTTTTGGTTAAAACCCAAGAAGCCCAGGAAACAAAAGCAAAAATAAACAAATAGGATTCCATAAAACTAAAAAGCCAGTACACAACTAAGAAACACTCAACAAAGACACCTTATAGCATTAGAGAAAATATTTGCAAAGTACACATCTGACAAAAGGTTAATATCTAGAATGTAAAGGAATTCAAATGACTTATTAGTAAACAACCAGATAACTTGATTAAAAATAGATAATGGACCAAAACAGACTTTTAAAAAAGAAGATGTATGAATTATTGACAAATATTTGAAAATGTTCTACTTCATTGATCTTTGTGAGATATCAAAATCACAATGAGATATCAGCTTACTCCAGGTAGAATGTCTCTTTAAAAAAAGACAAAAGATAAGTGCTGGTAAAGATGTAGAGAAAAGAGAATGATTGTAACTGTTGGTGGCATCTAAATAGGTATGGCTACTACAGAGAAAAGAGTGGCAATTCCTAGAAGAATTAAAAACAACTACTCTGTCACCCAATGACCCTACTACTTGGTATATAGCCAAAAGAAATAAAATCAGTATGATGAGACATCTGTGCTTCTGTGACTATCACAGCACTATTCACAGTAGGCAAGAGATGGAAATAACGTGAGACTCCATCAACTAATGAAAGGATAAAGAAAATATGGCAATATACACAGTGGAGTACTCTTAGTCATAAAAAGGGTGAAATCCTGTCACTTGTGAAAGCATATGTGAGACCGGAAGTCATTATGTAAAGTGAAATAAACCAGGCACAGAAAGACAAACGTGTATGATTTCATTCACATGTGAAATCTAGAAAAGTTGATCTTATAGCAGTTAAGAATAGAGTAGCAGTTGCCAGTTTAATAGCAGAGGAGGAAAGAATGGGGGAAGGTTCATTGATGGGAATTAAGGTACTGTTAGATAAGAGCAAGAAGTTCTGGAGTTCGGTTACACAGCAGGGTGACTAGAAAAAGCAATAAATCTTTTGTCAATGGGAAGGAGACCAAGAGTTAAAGGGGAGAGGGAGGTGGAAGTAAAAAGAATTAAGCTGTGTTAGGTACATGTACCAACTCCTTGCGATGAATGTAAGTACTACCTACAGCAAACATGTACCAATAACAAAGAAAATGATAAATGTACTGTATATTTCAAAAAAGCCAGAAGAAAGAATTGTGAATATTTTTACTAGGAAGAAGGGACACATGTTTGAGGAAATAGGCCTACCTTGATATAAACGTTACACAATGACTGCAGGTACTTAAACATCACATTGCACCCTGTAAATATGTGCAATTTCATGTGTCAATTAAAAATCGGTCAAAAAGTAAAATCGCTGATTGGCCTGGGTCACCGAGTGTAAGGGAGGTAACAATCCAAGAAGGGGCACAGGGTGGGACACTAGGGAGTTGCTGAGGGTGAAGAGCATAAATTCTGATGCGGTGCTGTTGGACTTGATGCCACATCTGTGGGATGGTGCAGTGGCTATGTCTTCAAATCCGGGGAACAAAGGTCTGAGGTGAGGACAGAGATTGGGGAGCCACTGGCATCTCCAAAACTGTTGTTAATAAAGAGATCACCTGGGGAAATGAGAAGACAGGAGGGCCCAAAGCAGGCCCCTGGGTAATGCTACTGTGTTCTTTATAGCAAAGAAGATCAACAGGAGAGAAAAAATTTATAAAGTTGCAGAGATACAGTAACTCTTACAACCAGTAAAAGTTACTTTGGCAGCTGTATGTGCTATATTTTTATGGCCACAAGCAAGTCAAAGATCCCACCTGCACTCTAGGGAGAGGCCAGGAATCCTTGAAGGTCATCGTAATGTGTGTAAGCCATGGAGAGATATAATTAAGGAGGCCTTCATTTCTATTTTTTAATAGAAAAGACTTGGGTATATTATATTTCAAAACAAATTCAGCTGGGTAGGGCTGATTTTGACATACCAGAATCTATTTTATTCTCAGTGGCACTAAATTACTATCAACATGGGTGTCATAGATCTAGGTGTTGGAAGCAGGACAACCTGGGCTTGGTAGTTGGTAGATAATGATGGTCATTTGGACAGTGTTCTGAAAGCTGCTCCGGTTTCTGCCTGTTTCAGTTATCAGCTGTTGCATAATAAATTCTCCCACATTTAACATAATCACAGATTACTGTTGCTCATAAGTCTGTTCAGCTGAGCTTCCTCAGATGTCTGTTATTAGCTGAAGGGCGCTTGGCAGATCTTCCTCTGGAGGCTGGTTGGGGGGGGTCCTCTGTTCTCCACGTGGTCCTCCGGCTCTGGCAGGTGAACTGGATGGATTCCCAGAGGCTCACAGGTTTCCAAGAGGGAGAGGGAAGGTGTGCCAGGACTCTGAGGCCTAGAGCTGGGCCTGGCACCACATTGTTTTCACCACTTTCTATTGGTGTAAGTCAGTCACAAGGCAAATGCAGGTGGAAAGTAGTGAAAGAGAGGCCCTTCTCCTGAGAGGAAGAGCTGAAAAGCAAGAGTGAGGAGGGCACAGTCACGGGGAGGAGTGAAGAACTGTGGCAGCCCTTTTTGTGTCTGACCACAACAGCCATGTATGTGTGCAAGAAGGAGGCTGACTAACAATAAGGAGTTCAGTTAAGCTAAATTTGGCCTGAAGATGTCTCCATACTTCAAACCCTACATCACAAATGAGCATACTTTTAAAATGAAGGACTGAGGCTCAGACAATCGCAGCAGCTGAACCTCAGACACTTACTGGCAGCCAAACAATCAGATCAGGTTCAAATGCAACAATTCCCAGTTGTAATCAACTGAGCTCTTTCTTACCTCATTTCCATTTTCTTTCCATAAATGCTGCTGTCCACCCTTGGGGAGTGGAGCTCTTTGAACCTCTTCTGGCTGTGAGGGCTGCCCATTTGCAAATCATTCTTTGTTCAGTTAAGTTCTGTTAAATGTAATTTGTCTCAAGTTTTTCTTTTAACAAAAGAACCTGGAGCAGGATGAAAGGTAGAAAATTGAAAAAATTAAGATTGTATAACACTTTATTTAATTAAGGTTAATGTACTGAAATCATTATCCTGCTTCCTCTGCAGTCTTCTCTAGGGCTCTGCGGTCCACTGGGCAGAGAGCTGCTATGGTCAGCATTGCTTTTTCTTCCCAGAGTCACTTGTTGAAGCTTGATCTCTGGGGTGGCAGGGGTAAGGGGTGGGTCCTCGGGTCGCGGGGACATGCTTTCAGAAAGGTTTCTCATGGAGCCCTGGCTAGTTCTGCTAAGACAAAAGCCTGAGCCTGGCTCCACCTGGCCTCTCTGGTTTTCTGTTTGGGGGTTGTGATATTTTCCTCTAGGGAACACTCCCCAAATTGCCATCTGCTGTGATTTGACACAGCTGAGAGCACCCTGCGCTGAGCAGAGCTGGTACACGCACCATAATCCAGGATCTCCCAAACTCTAAACTAATTAAACTTTTTTTAAAATAAATGTTTTCCACAACATTACCAGCTTCAATTTTTTATCATTATAGTAATGAAGATGGAATAATAGAGGTAGTGAGACACAGAGGAAGGTTTCACGCACTCATGTTGGCATGACCTTCTTTATAGGAAGCCAGACAGACTCTTGTCATTTGGGAACTGGTGCAGGCTGAAGAGAGGCTGGGAAATCTCTTAAGTCAGCAAGTTGAGATGGGAGAACAGAAGATGATGCAGAGATCGAAACTAGCCTGGGAAATGGATGGCTATGTAAGATGACATTTGAATATGTTGAGGATAGTATTTTTGTAAATAACAAGCTATCACCGTATTGTTTTTCCAATATGTGGCTTGTAGCAATTTGCTTAGCTGGAGATACCTGCCAAGGTTCCAGTGAGGTCCTGGATAATAATTTGGCAGTGAATGGGTGAGGAATGTCAATTCTTTGAAAGAGTGTTTTAAGTTCTCCACTTAATACCTGATCTATAGCGAGCTCTTAACAAATGATGTTCACTCAGAAATGATGATTTTTGGTGTAGCTATGATTCTGCACATTGTAACTATTTGGTTTTTGTCCCTTTCCCCACTCAGACACTCCATCCCCATGAGAACTGCTGTCAGTCAGGTGAGTGGGCACCCAGCTTGAGGGAACAGCTGGGAGGGGGTGGAACGGAGGTGGTGCAGTAAGACACAATCTGTATCTTCACTAAAAATGGCTCTCCTGGGAGAAGATTACTAATCACTGCCATTATTCTGCATGTGGTGTTAATTATTGCAGGTAAGGGACACTATAAATGGAATTCTAGGTTCTTAATTTAGGGTGTTGGGGGGTTGTTCATTTTATTAGTCACTATTTGAGGCTTTGAAAAGAGCAAGAAGTTTTGATATTAAAGGAAATAGCTAACTTAGAAGGGTTATAAAATTTTTCTTTTGAATGCTCTAGTACTCTATTAAAATATCAGGGGAGCCTGTGCTGGTTTGTTAGGTGCTGGGTGGCCTCTGATGAGGAATGGTAGTGTAATGCAGGTGGCAATGAGGACCATGAGCACTGTCTGGATGGCTGCAGTAGACTTCCAGATGCCCTCCTGCTTCCACTTTGTTCCCTGCCAGTTCATTCACTGTGTCATCCCCAGAGCAATCCTTTAAAGTCAGATGTTGACAATGAGCTCAACAAAAGTAACTTCCCATTATATTGGGAAAATCGAGTTCCTTGGTTATCACTTCAGACCTGATCTGCTTGTACCTATATCCTAAAATGGGCTCTCTCATGCCTGCCTCCTCTGTTTATGAAGCCCCAGCCATGGTGGTCTAGTTTTAGTGCCTGGAACAATATAACCCTGCTTCTGTTTCTGCCACATCCCCTCTCCTAGTTAGTTTCTTGGCCTTTAGGTCTCAATTGAAATAATCTCTCTAAAGAGGTTTTCCCTTATCATTATTTTAAAATTGGGATCTCTTAAATTACTTTTCATCTCATCAGCCAGTGTTTTCTCTCCCTAAATTGGTAATAATACTTTCAATAGGTAATTATTTTATTAAATTATAAAGTGCCTCTATCTCATTGGATAATAAGAGCCAGGTTGGCAGAAATCATATTTGTCTTGTTATTTCCTAACAATAGGGAGCCTAGAGTCAAATCCTAGCTCAAGTCCCAGTCCTGTTAATTACTAGCTGTGTGCAAGGTAGTTTAAACCTAGGTAAGGAATGAATAGTTTCAGTAAGAAATGGCTTTATGTTACAAAGATGCTCCAAATCCATAGACACAAAATGAGAGGAATCTAGGAGGAGTCAGAAACCAGTGTTGAATCACAGGGCTGGTTGACATGCATAGTAGGAGAATTATCTGTTTTCATATGGGTCATTCATTTGTTCATTCATTTTTCAATTTAGAAAACATTTCTTGGTTTCCCTTTATGTACTGGATACTCTGTGACCACTGAAAATACTCCTGGGGGAGTTGATCATCTACCTAAAAAGAATGATCTAATACTATAGAATTAATGCGGACATAAATAACTGAACAAGGGGTTGATAGAACAGAGCCTGGAGGGTTCTGTGAGAAATGAACATGAATTCTGGTTTTTCATAACTACATGTATGGCGAGTGCTTTTGCACTGCATGGACTTCTACTTCTAGATTCTTCTACTCATAGTAGGGAAAACTTTAATAGTAAAAAAAACCTATGAAAGGTCACAATGTAAAATGACTTCTGCCGTCCCTAACAGAAGTTTGCTTTGTTTAGTTCAGAATCAGCAGATACCAGAAGCATCTAGTCTCATCCTGGGATAATAGGGCACAGCAAGACAAAAAGTTTTGTAAACTACATAATTGTAAAGATGAAAAGAACCTTTGTTAACTTTGCTGACCAGACATGACCCCTTCCCCTGGGCTAGGATAGATAACTAGAATTTTAAAGGTAACTTCCTCTAACAAAGAAGTGCTACATCTGGGCTGATAGCCAGATGAATCTTAAAGGTAAATTCCCACAACAAAAGAGTGCTACATCTGGGTTGAAATTCAGTTGTCTTGCCACCATGATTTGTATATCAGCAATGTGAACTGTAAAAATGAAATGTAACCATCTGAATGAGATCAAGGCTGTAAAACCCTATAAAAGAAGGAGTTGTAGCCCAGTACTGGGTCGATGTGGACACTGTGATTAGGTGGGATCAACCTTTGTCAACAATAAAATTTTTTGTTATTTTACTTCCATTTGGGCACCTCTTGGTGTGTCAATTGCCAATTCCTTCCATAACACTCAGTGTTTGGTCCCTGAAACCTCAGATCAGGGTGATTCTCTGGGGACTTGATACAGCTTCATTTATACCCTCAATTCCTTACTCCAAAGCAGTGCAAATAAGGCAATATGAACATCCCAAAGGCTGGGCTCCTTTCTGTCACCTGGGGCTACTTTGCAGGATCATCCCAATTCCATGTGTCTGTATAAACAGCTGTTGGATCATATGATCAGACAGTGTTATGATATGGGATGTATCTGCTATGAGAAAAAAATGCTGTGTAAAGTTTATGGTAATTTACCATAAGGCTCTTGCAGTGTAATGCTTTGGAGAAAGGCTCTACCATCTAAGGCAGAGCCTTGCACTATTTGAAAAGCATCTGCTATGGGACACAAAGTGATTCTATGGCAAGAATTGCCCATGGAAAATTCAATTTTGATAGGTCCACTACATCATAAAGTCAAGCTGTCCAGAACAAATCTACCAGGAAATGGAAGTTGGGTCAGGCTTGAGCAGGTCCGATGGGCAGAAGTAAGTTATACACTCACATGGCCCAGACTCCATGCTACCCATCACTGTTGTACTGGCCTATCCTTCCTAGTGGCAACTCTAACCTATTGCCACTTACAGTCCCTATGGCCAGCTGATTGAAGAGTATAATTATTGACCTCACTTCACAGATGTTTGACTTAGTATATAGGTTCAAGCTGAAACTAGAATGCTGCATCATTACATCCCAACTCAGGATGTTTCAGTAACAGTGGTGGACGGAGACCTTCTGGTGGATGGAAATTTGCTTTGTGTGAAAAAGAAATTGCCTAAAGTAGTCATGTACAGGTTGCATGGGAAGGGACAAGTGATTTGACTAGTTGATCAGGGAGCTGGAAGTAAAAATATTAGAAGATTAGGGATAAAGGAATTTGGGATGTACATATGGCAATGATATAAAGAGTGAAAGTTTTGTATTGCATGTTAATATTCAGCAAGGAATTCTGCCATCAAAGAACAACCGGGTAGACAAGATGGCTTAAAATGACAGCAGTGAGCCTCTACTATTGGCTGTCTCAGCATTGGTGATGTAAGATCATTAATAAAGTAGCCTCGTGGCAGAGGTAGGGGCTAGCAGGAGCCCAACAGTATGGGCCTCCTCTCACTAAGGCTGATTGTGTTAATTTGCTGCCCAAAGCCCAGCTGGACTGCAGAGAGACCAAAGTCCAGATGGCAATATGGTGCCATTTTTCAAGGACATAAACCAGCCACTTGGTGGTAAGTTGACTGCACTGGAAGGAAGGGGGTAGTGATTCATCTTGGCTGAAATTGACACACGGTCTGGATGTAAATTGTCTTTCCCACCCAGAAGATGTGGAGAAATACCACAGCCTGAGATCTTATAAAGTAATGAATCCACTAATATAAGATCCTGCATAACATCAACATGGACAGGAGGCCCATGTTGTATGGAGGGAAGAGAACAGTGGGCATAGGGTCATGGCTTCACTGCTTCTCTCTCACTCCAAACCACTCAGAACCTGACAGCCTGATAGAGTGATGAAACAGCCTGTTGGAAGTATGAGGGGAGCAGCAGTCTGGAGGATACTTAGGGAGCAGTAAGTGTTCTCCCTCAGGAGGTGCCTTAGATCAATGACCAGAATGTGGGTGGCATCGTGTCTCCAATAGGTAGAGCACATGGCTCTGGGAGTAGAGGAATAGGATTAGTCATGATCATCATCACTTCCACTGGTTTTTGTAGAAAATTTGAGAATTAAATCCCTCAACCGGCTCACTTTAAGAAGCAAGTTTGACTAAAGCTCTGTGACTCACAGAAGTGTCTCACAAGCACTGCGGCAGTGCACAGGTTAACATGACCTCCCCACTAGCAGCCATGCCTGAGACCAGAGTGATGGCCTGTGAAGCTGTGGGGTTGACATGAGATAACATTATAGCTGAGGTTGGAGGAATCCCACCCTAATTCCATTCCTGCAATTAGTGCCTTCAAAGTTTGAAGGACAATGCTGTAATTGCACCCATATTTTTTGTCTATTCTGTTCCTAATTTGAAAATGCTTTGACTTCTCTTTAAAGCCTTGCCTGTGTTAGTTGCCATGCTAACTTCACATACTGCAATCTATGCATGTCTCGCACCTTTACCCTGATTAATGAATAATAAAAATTGGTGGAGGAGATAGGTCAGGGCCTTTTACCAAAGGAGCCTTGGTCGTTCTGGTTCGTACTTTCTCTTTAACGCTGCCTTAAGTTTTTCTTCAACCCTGCATTGCACACTGGGCAGTTGGGGACTAGAAACTCAGTGCAGGAGACTCTGGCATCCCTGAACTTTGATTTGCTCTTCCCAGAGCAGTTTGAGCTCTGTGTTTAGGACCTTGATTTCTAGAACTGAAGGTACTTTTGCCAATTTTCATAATAAATGTCCTTTTGACCTGTAACTTCTGACTGCCACCACTCTACATTATGGTATCTTCATGTTAATTATACCCAGAGACCATTGGTTAAGGAAACAACCCACCTTATGAGCAGATATAATTGGTCCTCATCAGTGGAAGGACAGTGTAGGGTTACAATTAAGCATTGAAGTCAGGAAAGATATGGCATTCGTTTAATCAAGTTAGGACATATTCTTGATATTTTACTATCAATTTTGATGATAAATGGGTAGGTGAAGTAACTACACCCTGAAAAGTTCACAGTGAGCAGGATTTGAGACCCTTTGGGATCTGCACTGAGGTCATCCCAGTCAATAATCCACCGAGACCAGTGGGAGTAATTGCCCCAAGTAAGAGAAATCTGACATGAGTAGAAGACGATGAAAATGGGCATCACTGTCAGCTTTGGGATCTCTTGCTATGGTGGGGCTATTGTTTATTCCACTAACTTTCTTTCTCTATACATTTCCCCAAGAATGAGACCAACCAGAAATCTCAAGTAGGTGTCAAGGATTGGGATGGACTTAGTATATGAAGCAAATGAATCCAGGTAATGCAAGGAGCATAGTGCAGTATAGTGGGGACTGTGGTTCACTGCCTAGACCCCACTCTAAACAGTGCTTATGCTTCCAAATACCATGAGTATCAGTTGTTGATGGTTTAAAGCAGTGTCCCCCTCTGGAAAGTTATCTTAGCTGAAGATAACTGCATTGCCCAATGCTCTCCCCTTGCTCCAGGCTGGTCTACACCTAATGTACAGTCCATTTAATCTACAGTAACCCAGCCAACCATTGACTCAGCTTGTAGGGACCTTGTCAGCTCTGTAGTATTCTGTGAGACTAGCTGCATCACCTTTCTACATCTCCTTTGTCCAGCCTGGTTTCCCCAACCTCATTTCTGTTGCTTCTAAGTGAATTATTCTACAACTTACATGAACGTTTCTAGTTCAGGGCCAGTCTCCAGGGAATTCAGACCAAGAAAAATGGAGTTGCATGGAAAAACTGTGACTATGCCTTTTTGAGTTCAGAGCAAGTAGACAGCAAATGACCAAGAATATGATTTGAAGTGAAACTTCCTGAAAATATGTAGAAATATTAACTGTAAATTACATTAAATAAATGTGGAATTAATACAGGCTATAAGCCAAATGTCAAATATTTAAAATAAAATGTTAAATTAAAAGCAACATACAATTAAATAGTATTAGCAAATTGTATTACATACCGTTTTGTCTATCTCTTCTATAAGACTATTATTCAATACCTCACAATCCTGCTTCTTGGGAGAATCAGCAAGGCTTTGATGCAGAAATCCTGGATTTGAACTTAAGTTTAATTACATATTTACTGTGTGACCTTGAGAAAATCATTTACCTCTTTTTGCTTTAATTTCCTCCCCTGTGAAATGAGAATAGCAGCGATTTCCCTCAGTGGGACTGAGCCCGAGAGCACTTGTGATCGCACTGTGCACACTGGCCTGCTGGTGTCAGCTAAAGACTCAGTGTCCGCTGGACTGTGAAAAAGCTGATTCATGCTGCCTGATCACTCACACTTGTATGTCATAATTCCAAGTGTCTATCTGAGGTGATTTACACTCAACTCCTACCATTTCACTTTGCTGTGATTGAACCAAGACTTTATTTGGCTAAGGAAGCATCCAGCCATCTCTTGGTACAGAACAACATCATAAGGATTTCTAGTCTCAAACTGAAAACACACAGACTTTAGCAGTTGATTTAGCAGGCTGAAGACATAGAAGATTCAAGTAGAAGAAGGAATGACATTTCTTAGAAATATAATGTATAACATTTCTGAAAGGCCCTATTGTACATCCCCTTGGTTTTTATCTGATACTGTCATGGAAAATTATTTTTTTTCCTCATTGAGTTTATTGGTACATTTTCGGTATACAGTACAGTTACATTCATTATTGGGATCTTGTACCTTTACATGACAGGTCTTCGTTCTTATTTTTTCCCCTTGTCTCTGCCCTCCTTCACCCCTCCTCCCCTTGCCCTTTGCAAACACTTCATTTCCATTTTTTCATGTTCTCATATTTTTTTCTTTTCCCTTATTAGCTTTACCCTACACTTCTCACTTTCCCTACAACTTTAGCCCCTTTCTTCCTATTTCACATTGTCCAATATATCATTAGGATCTTATGTACTCTTATAGTTTATTCACACCAGAGAAACTATTCAGTATTTACACATGTATAACTTATTTATTTCACTTAGGAGTATATCTCAATATGTATCCATTTCCCTATGATTGAATCTAATTTCTCATTCTTTATGGCTGAGTAGTATTCCATTTTATAGAAAAACCATATCTTCTTTATCCAGTTTCCAACTGATGGGCAAATGGGCTGTTTCCAAGTTTTAGCTATTACAAACTGTGCCGCTATAAATATAGGTGAGCATATATCTCTGTGATATGATTCTTTTAATTCTTTTGGAAAGATACCCAGCAGAGGGATGGCTGGGTCAAGTGGAACCTCTAGTCCCAGCTCTTTGAGGTATCTCCATATTGATTTCCATAGTGGTTGCACCAGTCTTCACTCCCACCAACAATGGAGAAGGGTTCTTTCTCCCCACAACCCCGTCAATATTTGTTATTGGTTGATTTCATGATAGCAGCCATTGTTTGTTGGGTGAGGTGGAATCTCAGTGTTTTCATCTGCATCTCTCGAATGACCAGTGATGTGGAACATTTTTTCATATATTTACTTGCTGGTTTTACTTCTTTGCCTGAGAAATGTCTATTCATTTCAGATGCACATTTCTGAATGCAGTCTTTATATTTGGGGGGGGCTGATTGCTTTGAGTTCTTTATATATTCTAGATAGGAGTCCTTTGAGCAGCAGCTGATAAAAATTTTTACCCACATTGTAGGTTCTCTCTTAATTCTGTTGATGGTTTCTTTTGCAGTGCAAAAGCTTTTTAATAAGATGAGATCCCAGTTCTTGACTTTCTGCAAGTTCCCAGGCTACTGAGGATTTGTTTATAAAATCTTTTCCTATGGCAATGTCTTCAAGAATTCTGCCTAACTTATCTTCCAGCAAGTTTAGTGTTTCTGTTTTAATATTTAGATCTTTAATCCACTTGAATTTTAATTTAGTGCATGGTGAAAGATAAGGGTCCAGTTTTAATCTTTGGCAGGTTGAGATCCAGTTTTTGCAACACCATTTATTAAAGAGGCTGTCTTTCCTCCAGTGGAGAAGGTCAGCGCTTTTGTCAAAGATGAGGTAGCTGAGTATATCTGGGGTTGTTTTTGTGTCTTCCAGTCTGTTCCACTGTTCCTCAGGCCTGTTTCTTTGCCAGTACCATGCTGTTTTTATCACAGTGGCTTTATAGTATAGTTTCAAATTGGGAATTGTTATACCCTCTACCATGTCTCTGTTGCCTAGGATGGCTTTTACTATTCTAAGTCTCTTATGGTTCCAAATGAATTTTTGAATTCTTTTTTCTAGTTCTGTGAAATATAGTGTTGGAATTTCAATTAGCATTGCATTGCATCTGTATAGCAGCTTTGGTAGTATGACCATTTTCATTATGTTGATTCTTCCTACCCAGGACCAGGGGATATCTTTCCATTTTCTTATAACCTCTTCGATCTCTTTTTTTCAGAGTGCTGTAGTTTTTGGTGTAGAGGTCTTTTGCTTCTTTTGTTAGATTGATTCCTAGATACTTCATTTTTTTGGTTGCTATTGTGAAAGGAATTGTTTCCCTAATTTCTTTCTCAGTGAGTCTGTTATTTGTGTACAAAAAGGCTATTGATTTTTGTGTGTTGACCTTTTATGCAGCTACTCTGCTAAAAGGGTCAATTAAGTCTAGAAGTCTTTTGGTGGAGTTTTTTGGGTCTTCAATGTAGAGTATCATATCATCAGCAAATAATGACAGTTTAAATTCTTCCTTTCCTATCTTTATTGCTTTAATTTCTTTCTCTTGTCTAATTGCTATGGCTAATGTTTCCAGAGCTGTATCAAAGAGGAGTGGTGATAGTGGGCATTGTTGTCTTGTTCCTGATTTTAACATGAAGTTTTTCAATTTTTGGCCATTTAATATGATGTTGGCTGTTGGTTTTTCATAGATAGCCTTTATTAAGTTGAGACATAGACCATCTATTCCAATTTTTTGTAGCTTTTTTATCATGAATGGGTGTTGAATTTTGTCAAATGCTTTGTCTGCATCTATTGAGAGGATCATACGGTTTTTGTTCTTGACTTTGTTAATATAGTGCATTACATTTATTGATTTATGTATGTTGAACCATCCTTGCATCCCTGGAATAAATCTGACTTGCTCTGGATGTATGATCTTCTTTTATTTGTTTTTGTTTTTGTTGTTTTTTTTGTACCAGGGATTGAACTAAGGACCTTATACTTGCAAAGCAGGCAGCAGAACCACTGAGCTAAATCCCTGGCCTGGCTTTCTGTTTGTTTGTTTGTTTGTTTGTTTATTTATTTATGGATTATGATCTTCTTAATTATCCTCTGTATTCTGTTTGCTAGTATCTTATTAAGGATTTTTGCATCTATTTTCATTAAGGAGAGTGGCCTGAAGTTCTCTTTTTTAGTTGTGTTTTTCCCTGGTTTGGGAATCAAAGTGATAACTTGCTTCCAAGAATGAATTTGAAAGTATTGGTTCCCTTTCAATTTCATTGAAAAGTTTTCAGAGTAAAGGCAGTAGTTCTTCTCTAATGTCTTGTAAAATTCATCTGTGAATCCATCAGGATCTGGGCTTTTCTTTGTTGGTATATTTTTTATTATATTTTCAATTTCACCGATTGTAATCGGGGTGTTTAAAATGTTTTATCTTCTTTGTTCAACTTTGGTAATTCATAACTATCTAGAAATCTGTCCATTTCCTCTGTGTTTTCCATTTTATTAGAGTACAGGTTCTCAAAATAGGTATTAATGATCTTCTGGATTTCTGTTGGATCTGTTGTGACTTCACCTTTTTCATTCCTGATTGCATGGATCTTAGCCTTTTCTTTCCTTTTTTTTTTTAATTTTATTGAGTTTATTGGTACATTTTAGGGATACAGTACAGTTACATTCATTGTTGGGATCATGTACCTTTACATGGCAAGTCTTGATTCTCATTTTTTCCCCTTACCTCTGCCCTCCCTTCACCCTCTCCTCCCCTCCCCATCTACAAACACTTTATTTTCATCTTTTCATTCTCTCACATTTTTTTCTTTTCCCTTTTTGTTCTTCCCCTACACATCACACCTTCCCTACACCTTTAGCTCCTTTCTTCAAATTTCTAAATGTCAGTAATCTTATTAGAATCTTATGCATTGTTGCAGAATATTCACACCAGGGAAACTATTTGGTATTTACACATGTGTGACTTATTTATTTCACTTAGGAGTATATCTTCAATATGTATCCATTTTCCTATGAATGAATCTATTCTCTCGCTCTTTATGGCTGAGTAATAT
>NW_022900917.1:73339648-73344123 GCF_012274545.1 Fukomys damarensis
ACCTTCCTTCCTGGGTCTGTTATCGCGCAGGCCGGGAACTTGCGCGCACACCACTGGGTGATCGCAGGCAGGCAGGCAGGCAGGCAGCTGAAGAAACCCCCTCAAGGGTCTTTGGGGCCTTCCTGGTCTGTTGTCGCGCAGGCCGGGAGCTCCCGCGCAGGCTGCCCAGTGATCGCAGGCAGGCAGGCAGGCAGGCAGGCAGCTGAAGAAACCCCCTCTGGGGTCTTTGGGGCCTTCCTGGTCTGTTGTCGCGCAGGCCAGGAGCTCCCACGCAGGCTGGGAGCTCGCGCGCACGCCGCTGGGTGATCGCAGGCAGGCAAGCAGGCAGGCAGCTGAAGAAACCCCCTCCGGGGTCTTTGGGGCCTTCCTGGTCTGTTGTCGCGCAGGCGGGGAGCTCCCGCGCAGGCCGCAAGGTGATCCTCTTTCCTTTTTTTTTGATAAGGTTAGCTAAGGGTTTATTGATTTTATTTATCCTTTCAAAAAACCAACTCTTTGATTTATTTATTTTTTGTATCATTTTCTTAGTTTCCATTGCATTGATTTCTGCTCTAATCTTTATAATTTCCTCTCTTGTTCGAGCTTTGGGTTTTTCTTGCTCTTGTTTTTCTAGTAGTCTAAGATTCATCATTAGGTTGTTTATTTGAGCTTGCTTTGTTTTCCTAGTGTGGGCATTCAGTGCTATGAATTTTCCACTTAGAATTGCTTTTATTATGTCCCATAGATTCCTGTATGTTGTATTGGCATTTTCATTTATTTGTAAAATCTAATTTCTTCTTTAATTTCCTCTGTGATCCATTGATTGTTCAGGAGAGTGTTGTTCAATTTCCATGTGTTTGTGAAGTTCCTATGGTTTCTTATGCTATTATTGATCTCTAGCTTAATTGCACTATGATCTGATAATATATAGGGGATAACTTCATTTCTTTTGCATTTATTCAGACCTCTTCTGTGAGCTAGTATGTGATCTATCTTGGAGAATGACCCATGTGGAGCTGAAAAGAATATATATTCTGTTTCTGTGGTGTGGAACACTCTATAGATGTCTATTAAATCCATGTGTTCAAAAGCTTGGTTGAGTTGACTAGTATTTCATTGTTGATTTTCTGCCTAGATGATCTGTCTCTTTGTGATAGTGGGGTATTTAGATCCTGCACTACAATTGTATTAATGCTTATTTGGTTTTTTATGTTACTTAATATTTGTTTTATATAGTTGCGGTATTAATATTTGGTGCATATATGTTTATGATTGTTATCTCTTCCTCTTGAATTGTTCCCTTTATTATGATGTAGTGACCTTCTTTGTCTCTTTTAATCAGTTTTGGTTTGAAATTTACTTTGTCTGTGAATAAGATTGCTACCCCTGCTTTTTTCTGAGCTCCTATCATGTGGAGAATTGTTTTCTATCCTTTCACTTTCAGTCTATGGGCTTCCTTTTGCACTAGATGTGTTTCTTGTATACAACATATTGTTGGATTTTGCTTCTTAATCCATTCTGCCAGTCTACTTCTCTTGATTCATGAATGCTGAATTGAGGCCATTGACATTGATGGTTATAACTGATGTACTGACTTCTTACTGTCATATTATTGTCCTTTTGTTGACTCTTTTTAATTTTTTTCCTTCTCCTTTTCTTGGCTTGCCTATTTGATTTGCTCTGTTGGGCCTCATTGTGTTGTGATCTTGATTGTCTTTTTCTAGGATATTTTTTAGAATTCCTTATAGTGCTGGTTTGGTGTTCATGAAGTTTCTCAGGTGTTCTTTGTCACGGAAGTATCTTATTTTCCCATTCATTTTGAAAGAGAGTTTTACAGGATACATCAGTCTAGGTTGAACGTTGTTTTCTTTTAGGACTTGAAATATCTCACTTCAAGCTCTCCTTGACCTGAGGGTTTGTGTTGAAAAGTCTGCTGTGATTCTGATGGGCTTTCCTTTGCATGTGATTTTTTCTTTTCTCTTATTGCTTGTAGTATTTTGTTCTTCTGATGGGTCTGTGGGATCTTATTATATGTCTAGGTGTAGATTTTTTTTACGTGGCTAGTTGGAGTCCTATATGACTCACTTATCTGTATGTCTAATTCTTCCCTTCTGTTCAGGAAGTTTTCCATCATTAATTATGTGAATAACATTTTTAAGTCATTTGTATTTTCTCCTGCTACTTCATGGATTCCTATCAGTCTTACGTTATTCTTCTTTGCATCATATAGGAGTTGTTGGATAGATTTCTCATGATCCCTTACTGTTTTTAAGAGACCTCTCTTTTCAAGGTCACTGACTGCAATCCTATCTTTTGTATCTGAGATTCTATCTTCCAATTCTTTTACTCTGTTGCATACACTTTCAATAGAGTTACTAATCTCCTGGATATCTGTTTGAATCTGTGTTATGGATTCCATTTCTTTCCTATTTTGGGCATTCATTGTTTCCATTTATTTCTTATGCTGGGCCTTCATGGCTTCTATCATGGTCCTGAGTTCATCTATTTTTTTCTCAGTTTCTGTTCTAGAATCTCAAATCTTGACTTTCATTTTGCTCACCATCTCTATTTTTATTTGGGAAATTATTTCTGTTTTGAGTTTTTCTAGAGCCTGATTGATCTGTTTTGTTACTTCCTGTGCTATGGGTTCAGGGTGTCCTGCTGGTTCACTGTCAGACTTTTCATCCTCATTTGCCCTACTGTTTGCCATTGGTGAACTGAAAGTCTGTCTTTGTGTCTTGCTTAAGTGTTTTCTCATTTTTATTTTTGTTGTTGGGTTGTCCTTGGTTTAATTTTTGGGTTATTACTTAAATCTTCCTGATATAGTTGCATTTTACCTTGTGGGTCTCTAATGACTCATAGACATTCTCATTTTTGTAATATCATAGAAAACAACTCATTAAATCAATCACAATCCTTTATCCCAATTGATACAAGCAGCAACCTTATAGGATCAAGCACTACTTGCAAATTAACCACTTGTGGTAGTCATTAATCTATCACCTTAAAGCCATGTGAATTAAATTAAAATCAAGAAACAGCCCAAAATATGTTTGCAGTGAATACACTTTTCAATATAGCATCTTTACCATTTAGAGTTAGGACCAGAGGAATAGATAAGTGAAAGAATTGAAGAAGGTATCAAGTGAAGACAGAGGACATAGAATGACCATACATTCTTTAGGAAACTATTAAATTCAAAACTGATAGACAGACCATTAGCCATCAGCTTTTGGTCATTCATTGTGTCCACAGTTGTTTCCCCAAGTCCCCTCCTCTAGAAGTAGACCTCAACAAGTGGTGCCTGAACCTGGGCTCGGAGGAACCCAGAAATGGGAAACAGAACCCAGGAATGAGGCAAGCATTTGGAACAGTGAGTCAGACACAACCCTGGGGATAGGAAAATCTCATGGAAAGTTTGGAACTTTCCTCCCCTATAAGATAATTATCCAGGGAAGAAAATTTACTGGACTTGCAGACACTGCAACTGATGTTTCCATCACTGCCAAGAGACACAGGCTTTTTACATGGCCCTATCACCAGGTCCATTGTGCTATATCTGGAGTAGGCTCTACAGGCTCCTACACACTTCAATCATCCCAGTTACTTGCAGTGAAGGGACCAGATAATCAAAGTGCATATTTACAACCATATATTTAAAAAAGAGAAAAGGAAAGAGAGAGGCCAACACTATGTTATCAGCCTGATGCTGCTTGCAAAGGTCTGAAATATAAAACAAAGTCTGAAAAACTGCAACTGTGTTTTACCAGACATCAAGAGATATTACAAGAAAAATCACATTACAAATTTTAACTACTTGATAAATGTATGTTTGTTTCAACTTAAATTGAGTTTAATTGGTGTACTTAAAACACTTCTTGTACATTGCAAATTCTTGAATTGTGATTATAGGGTTAACTTGCTCTTTTTTATACTTTATTGATTAAAAAACTGAAGTCAATACTGTTCTATTGGCAGCCAGTCAAATTTTAAGATGTAACAATCTGAGAAAAAAATGGGAAAATTTAAGATTTTAACAGCTGAAGTTTGTTATAAAAGGTTAATAATAAATGAGACAGAAAAGTATTAGGAAAGCTATAAATAAAAGAGATCTACTGTTGACATGAATGTTGTTTTGTATGTTTGCAATGTTAGAAAGGGATAAAGAGATATA
The DNA here is from genome assembly GCF_012274545.1 of Fukomys damarensis. Taxonomy (NCBI): domain Eukaryota; kingdom Metazoa; phylum Chordata; class Mammalia; order Rodentia; family Bathyergidae; genus Fukomys; species Fukomys damarensis. Next base: position 73,343,799 of record NW_022900917.1, read on the forward strand.
TACAAGACCAGAAGGCCTAAGTATATAGAAAAGGTGTGAGAAAATGATTTAACAAGAGAATATGTATGTTTGCTTGTTGGTTTCAAGTTTGTTATAAAAGATTTACATATGTAGTCATAAAGAGCTTTCATTCCTTTTGATTCTAATTCTACAAGAGATCTCTATTAATTGACCTACAAACATTTTGACTAGTCATAACTAAGAGATTTTATAATTCAATTGGCCAAATATATTGAGTTCACTCTAGTTTCATAAATTGTCTTATATGTTTGTCTGTGTCTACCCAATTGTTTGAAAAGTGTTTGTCCAATTATATATATATATA